>NC_054846.1:26514545-26817575 GCF_018345385.1 Vulpes lagopus | reverse complement strand
CAGATACGGGAAGACCAATTAAGAAGCTACAGCCATAATCCAAGCAAGAGGTACTTGTGGGTGGTCACGGTGGTGGCTGTGGAAATTGTAAGAAGGAAAGAGAAATAACATAAGGATAGAGTCAAGAGTTTGTGCTGACAGAGTGGATATGGCAGGAGGAGACAAAGAGAAAGGAACACAATCAAGGATGACTCCAGCTCTCTGGCTTATACAACTGAATGTGTGTGTGTATGTGTGTGTGTGAGGGGGTACTATTTACTAAGACAAGGAAAACTGCCATGGGAATGGGGTGGGTAGGTGTGAGTGACAAATGCGTGCTGACGGATGAGAAGAATGCAGAGATCTGTTACTTCTGAGGAACAATTTATCTGGTTGTAAAAAGACATGCTACCACTAAGCTGTAAGCCAACAAAGTTTACTAAATGAAAACAGGTCATAATAGTATTTGTCAAATGAGGAGAATAGTTGAGATTCACCACCTTCCCATTCAACTTCCAAGTCTGCCTCCCAGCTCAGGTGCTTCCAGCATTCAGCATGCTTTCCTTGAGTGTCCACTGGTGATGACCCTGGAATCAATTCCACAGATAAAAAAGTAAATTCACTGCATTGTTATTACAATGCAATGAATTCAAATCCCGTGTGGTTGATGAATGTGTTTGACAGTCAAGAGGGAAAACCAAGAGAAGCAAGAATACCTTCCAAAGGGAAAAGAGGATAACAAAAGGGAGTTTTCTACAGGCAGTGACCTATGTACTGACCTTGAAAATGAGTCAGAATTTGCTATAGGGAGAGGACATGGATCAGCATTCCAGGCAAAGGGGAGATAAGGACAAAAGATGGAGACACAGCAGAGCCTGGTATATTTAGGGAACAGCACATGTGGTTCTAAGAGCTAAGGGAGGGAGGGATTTGGGGTGAAAAAGGTAATGTGTTTAGGGTGCATACACACATGTATATCCATAATTCTCTCTATCTGTTTCTTTTTCTCACACACACACACACACACACACACACACACACACACAATCCTGTAATGCTGTTTCCCTTTTTAATGTTGCAAATTCCTCCATATCTGTACCTGGAGACAAGTAAGGGAAGGAAAGGTTATGTGGGTAAATTGTTCCTGAATGCAGCTAAAGATAGTTCTGAACAGGTGGGTCTCGGTGACAGCAGCTTTTGCAATTCAGAGCATAATTTCTTTCCCATTTTCATCAAAACCACACAACCAACAGTCTTTACCCCCTTCAAATCATCCTAACGTCTTTGCCAGATTCCTCTTCTGGGGACAATCAAGTGTACAGCACATCATTCTCCTGTTACGAATCTTTCCCTAGTTTTTTAAGCCCATCAAGGAGCTCCTGCTGTTCTCAATAACTACAGAGCCCACCAGAAGGTAAATTGCTATAAGGGAGGAAATCCCTCTTAAAATTTTAAGGGAAAATAGACATATACAAGGAAGGGAATGGAATAAATATGTTCACTTGGGTACGACTCCCATAGCAGTCAGAGATAAGAACATGTTTGATGGTTTCTGTCCTAGTGATTTGGGATGTCATCTTGGAAGAGAATTGTCTATCAATACTATCATTTAGTATGTTTGTTGTTCGGGAAGATGGTAGGTGGGAAGAAGCCTGAAGCAGGTGGTTGTACTATATTTACACCCTTCTGCTGTTGTTCCTTCATAATCAAAAGTGACACTACAAGTGATAACTGCTATCTTCTGGTGCAGGTGTGAGTGAAAAGACAGATTTGAAGCCCACAGTCCGATGCATGCTACTTGTCCATAAAAATGAAACTGTGATCTGTGGCTCTTAGAGTGATTTTTTCCAGTAGAACTTTCTGCAATGACAGAAATGTACTGTATCTGTCTTGTCCCCTTGGATAACTGTCAGCCCCGTGGAGCAATTGCACACTTGAATTGTGACCAGCTAGGGACACTGAGGACCTGGATTTTATATTTCACGTAATTAAAAAAAATTAAATTTGAATACCATACTTCTGGACCTACCAACATCCCCTCCTCTAATCTTGGGTCTCCTCTTTGCGTGGGCCCCTTTGTGGGCGGTTGTATTTGTTTCCTGAGACTGCTGTAACAAATTACCACAAACTGCAGCTATAAAACAACAAAAATTTATTCTCCTACTGTTATAGAGGCCAGAAGTCCAAAATCAAGTTGTCAGGACTGGTTCCTTCTGGAAACTCTGAGAGAAAATCTGTTCCAGGCCTGCTTCCTAGCTTCTGGTGGCTGGCAGTAGTCCTTTAATGTTCCTTGGCTTCTAGCTGCATCCCTCCAATCTCTGCTTGTGCTTCACATCGTTGCTTTCTCTGTGTTTCTGCGTTTCAAATTCCCCTCTCCTTTCTCTTCTAAGGGCACTGGTTTTGGATTTAGGGTCCATCCTAAATCCATAATCATCTCAGCTCAAGATCTTTAATTACGTGTGCAAAGGCTCTATTTCCAAATACGGTCACATTCACAAATACCAGGACTTAGACACATCTTTTTGGGGGGCACAATCCAACCCACGACAGCAGTAGTCCAGCACCTTCTTCTGCAGGCAGCTCCTCCCGCATTATGCTTTCACAGGGACTCAAACTACCCTCCCAAACAGCAATTTGTATGCTTACTTTCATGACATCCAAAGCCAACTACATGTCCCTTTCTCCTCACCCAACCCCTCTTCCTATTACAGCTCTCACGCTGAGCCATTGGACTCCTTTACATTCAGTCAGTTACTAACACTTCTAGGTGCTTTCCAATATCAGGGGTAATTCCTTCCTTGGAGCCAGACTGACCTTTGTTCTTTAAAAAGCCACAGAACAGAAGTCTCAGGACACTATAAGAGCCTTCAAAGGATTTCTCTACTGCCCTTTTTGGATTTTTTACTTAAAAAAAAGTAATATACAGCTTTGTTTCAGCCATCTGCATAAGAGATTTCTTCTTTTCTCAGGTGTATGAGGACATATGGATACTTCCTGCCACTTTTTGAGGGGAAGAAGAGCTACAGAAGCTGGGAAGCTGTCTGGCTCCAGGGAGAAAAGTGCCCTGACCTCATTCCCACATCCCTTGGGGTAGAAGTGATTGGTGAGGTAAGATCCAGCATAACCCCATCATCTCTTTGAGTTGGGTTTAACAGGCCAATTGGCTCTGTTCTCCATAACAATCTATATTTAGCAAGCTGGCACAATTTTTAGACAGAGATTTCTCACAAGAACTTGGCAAACATTCCATGTTTCCTTTGCTGCAATATGTAGAATTGATATTTCTGACAAAATTGCTCACATATCTTAGTGTAACCTGTTTAGTAGTTGTTCTTTGTTAATTTTATTTTTTTCCCCCAAGGAAAAGGAAAAACTGATTTACGATATGGTACTGGAGGCGGGAGAGGGAAATCTGACCATAGGACTCCTGGAAAACCAGGGCCTGTCAAATCTTCCTTCACGGGAGCCTCTCGTGCCCACACCTTCCCACCCAGTCTCCTACCCGTGTTTGAATCACAACCACATTACCTACCAGTAATACTGGAATTAAGATACCCTGACTAGCCCCCTGCCCAGCAGTTCCACCTTTTGATTCATTGTGCACCACCCTACCAACCTCAGCTTCTCAAACACGAAGGTGTTTAAATATTAGCATCTGACCGAGAGGGAGGTCCTCAGTGAAAAATGTTATTTTTCCTGCTCTTTGCTTTATACCTGAAATACTTAAGTAGGTATTTTTAAATTAAATTGATAAATATTACGATGAGTCTCAAATATAATATTTAGAAACTAAAACCACTCCCTAACACATAATCAAAAGATCAAATTGATTTTTTAAAAAGCCTTTTATTTAAGATAATAAAAAAACATAGTTCTCTCAGATTCCAAAATTTCTTGCCCAACATCATTGTTCTATTCTGTGACATAAAATTGTAGATTTTTTCTTATGTCTCATATCAGAGTAAGATGACTCCTACAAACTAAATTTAATACTTTAAACATTTAAATATAATTTATAACTAGTAAAGAAGGGCTAGGAAAGAAAAAATAAATATACCAACAAAAAGGGGTCCCCTGGTAAAAAATAATAAACTATGTTTTACTTAAAATCTTTCTACTTCCATTAAACTTCATCTCTCACTGCTGCCCTATACAAATCATATTATTCTATCTTATTATCAAAAACAGCTACCATTTGTAGTGCCAATGGCTTTATACATATTATCTTATTTACTCTTCAAAACCATTCCATGAGGGATGCCTGGGTGGCTCAGCGGTTGAGCATCTGCCTTCATCTCAGGTCGTGATCCCGGGATTCTGTGATTGAGCCCCCACATCAGGCTCCCTGGAGGGAGCCTGCTTCTCCCTCTGCCTGTGTCTCTGCCTCTGTGTGTCTCTTATGAATAAATAAATAAATAAATAAATAAATAAATAAATAAATAATAAATAAATAATAAATTCTTTTTAAATTCCATGAGATGTTATTTTACAGATAAGGAAACTGATACTCAGAAAGGTACAGAGGCTTTTTTGTCCCAAAACACAATTGCTAAGTAGCAGGGCAGGGATGGGGATCCATATTGGTTTGACCTCAAATCCACATTTAAAAAAATATTTTATTTATTTATTCATGAGGGACACACAGAGAGAGGCGGAGACATAGGTAGAGGGAGAAGCAGGCTCCCTGAGGGGAGCGTGATGCGGGACTCGATCCCAGGACTCCGGGATCACAACCTGAGCCAAAGGCAGATGCTCAACCACTAAGCCACCCAGGCATCCTTCAAAATCCACATTCTTAACCAAAGCACCGTGCCTGGCACAATCACGATGTTCAAAATCCAATAGACATTATGAGGTGCAATCAGGTATAATCAATGTCTTCTCCTCCCTCCCTGCTTTGGAAGGTTCTCTCTTGAGAATTTTATGAACATTAAGTAAACTGTACTCCCTTGAAAACCAATGGCCAACATCCTGTTATTACTCCAAAACAAATACACGTGCCCTTCAGCTTTCCCAAAGTTTGCGTTGTGCCACTTGGTTTTCACAAAAGACCTACATTGGTTTAGAAAAGTTTTGTTGCATTGCTTTGTTTTCGTTTTTTGTAAAAGTGAAAATGCTCTTCAGATTTCTTTCAGTTAGCAAAAACCAGGTACCAATGTAAGTCTTTTATCAAAGTGAAATGGCGTAATGCAAACTTGGCTTTGTGCCATTTTGGCTTACAAAGTTTTCAGAGAGATGCTCTACCTTCAGGTAGCAGGGAAAATCCACAGTTCAAAACCTACCAGCTTGAAATAAGCATGTTAATATGCTCAAAAATCCTGTGTCAGAAATTCAGACAGGGCACAGAAGGCATGGCTTGTCTCTGCCCTTTGGCTGGTCTATGGCTGGGGGACAGAGTCATCTGAAAGCTCAACTAGATTTCCAGAATGGCTTACTAACAAGGCTGCCCGGCGATCGACTTAGCTGAGACTATCGGCTGGCGCCCCCACTCATGACCTCTTCCACATGGCTGTCTCTGAGTAGTGGAACTTCTTGCATGGAGACTGGCCTCCCCTTGATGAAGTTCACAAGAGAATCAGGCAGAAACTGCATGGTCTTCTCTAACCCAACTTCTGATTTCACAGAGTGTCACTTGTACTGCATTTTATTGATTAATAGGTAGTCACTCAGGGCAGCTCAATTCAAAGAGAGAAAACACAGACACCCCCTCTTGATTGAAGGGGTGTCAAGGAATTTGCTGGCATGTTTTGAAATCACTGCATCAGTGTTATGCATAATGAAAAGACCATTTCAGTGAGCATTGAACACCTATTCCTGGAACTCAAGTATTGGAAAGGGCATCTCTTTAGATGCTGAAGTCACTGTGATGATGATAATATTTTGGAGAAAAAGGAAGCCTGTGAACCAGTTGCCAGAGGCTTCAGAAAAGGAATATGGATGAGTTCCTGGGTTGGGGAGTAAAGTAGGGGGGAGTATACGTGACAATGACATGCAGGGGTAGAGGATGTCTTGGCCAGATGGTAGTTATTATCAGGCATAATCAGGTATAATCACAATCTGTTTCCTCTTGCCTCCTCCTCAGAAGAGGGGTTTTTCTCATAATAGCAGTGAATTAATGGCCTACCAAGGCAATGGGCATCTAAGGTAATGGCATCCATACCTCTCTGATCCTGGTGATATTTGGAGAATGGAGAATGACAGTTCTCTCAAATGGCTGCAACAGACTCAGTACCCTCTGGTGAGAGCCAGGGTTCCAGGTAGGCATAGAGACAATGGAATCCAGGTTCCAGAGGTTCTAATAAAGTGAATGAGGAGGAAAGACAGCAGCGGAAGAGTTACTGAAGATAAAATTTCACAATGTTTATGGTTATGAATAAAAGCAAAACACAGAATTAAACCAAAGGGACATTTATTGTTATCTAATAAGAAGTTTAGACAGAGGTTGGCCCCAGGTTCCTTTGATTCCACCAATCTGCCATCTACCATGTGTAGAAATGTCTCCCTTATGGTGCAAATATGTCTGTCCCAACTCTAGGTGTCACATCCTTAGACATTAGCATCTACACTTGAAGCAAATGGAAAGAAGCAAAAATGAACCTTCTCTTCACCTGCATATTTTTTTTTCAATGAAAATGAGAAGCTTTTTCAGAAACCTTCAGCTAATTTCCCTTAAATCCTATTGTCACACTTTCATCCCTATATCAATCACTGGCATAGAGGCAGGGTAGTCATGGCCGAAAACAATCATGCTTCAACCCTTAGACTGGACACACTTCTAACCAAACAACAAAATGACATCTGCAAGGAGAAGACAATGGCTGCTGGGAACGTAAGCTATAAGTCATCACGTTAAGGGATAGAACTACAAGTGATGTGGACATAGGATTGTCAAGACAGCAGGAGACTTGGGAAGGCTTCAATTTACCCAATTGTAAACAGAAGAGTATGAAGTCACTAATCTCCAAGGTCCTCCCCAAATCTGTAAGCCAAATAGCCTACCGACAACATTTAGCACACTCATATCTATTATTGTGACTATTTTCTCATATTTTATCTTCCCAACTAGATTACCAGTACATTGATCGCAGGGATCTCGTTTGCTTTATCTCTCTGTTCCATATGGTCAGTAAATATTTTATAATGGAAGCAATGCCCAGCACCCCTCAAAGCTATCCAACTTTCTTTGTGACACCAATCTGGTGTATCTCAGTAGCACCTCAAAATAACAGATGAAAAGGCGATCATGGTTTCCCTATTTACTGAGCACCCACCATGTGCTTCCTGCAATTGTGGAATCTGAGAAAAGTGTAAGCGCCATTGATATAAATAACTCTCGAAGAGAACAGGCAAGCACATGGAACCCCATGTTGCATCTTTAAACAGGAACAGCTGTGCTTCCTTCACTGGACTCCAGAGAGATATATCCAGACAATGGCATGGACACTTTGGAACAGAGATTGTTTTCTCTGTGGATTGAGCTGTAAAGAGCTAGTGAGAAACTGAGAGAAGGTGATTGACAGAGGAAGCAACAATGAAAGAGGGTGGGAGACAGGGAAGCCGGAATGTGCTTTTTTTTTTTTTAAGGTATAAAATAAATCACAAATTTAATTATCATTTGGACTGAGCTAAACTGTCATTATTCAAGAGATTTTTCAGTTATGGATTCATGATTTAAAAAAACTTGTTGGAGTTTTTTTCCACTTGGATGATTTCCTGTGAGATTCAAATAGAAGTGATCAGAACAGAGTAGATTCTTGTTACAGGAGAGAATAAATGTAATTATAAATTTGACTCAAAGTATTTGAGACTCAATATTACAATTTCTACCCAGTATGAGCACAGTTGGACAGAGAAATTATAGAACCTATAGTCTCAACCACCCCTCCAAATGTTTGCATTCCCTCTACGAGCAACCTTGCCACACCATCATCTGATGAAACTTGTGTATCTCCAGTGATGCAAAGCTCCTATCTCTCAAGGCAACCCATCTATCTGTGGGGCCCGTAACACTAAAGAAGTCTTAGTCATATTAAATATATGGCTCTATGAAGTTACCACCCAGTTGATGTGTTAAACTCCTGAGCAAGTTTAATCTTTCTTCCTCATGATAGGTCTTCAGTTTGGGAAAATAGGAACATGATCCTTCTGAATCCCACTACTACCATGGTCACTTGATGTAAAGGATTCCTTTCTGTGTTCTTCTTGATGTACAGTGCCTACAAATGCTCAAAATTCTTCTGTGAGAAAATAAGACCAGATTTTATTCTCTTGCATCTGAAATACTCCATACTTATGATATATTCACAAGATATAATTTGTAGTGTTATCAAGATGCAACATTATTTTGTCTCCTACCTTCCCTTTAAAATGTAATCATATATGGTAAAGAAAAGCATGATATTTTTCTTATTCTTAAGTAACAGACATTCCTAAAATCACTTTAAATAATAAACATAGACTCCATTCATTCAGTAATTACAATGCCCACTTAATCAAAATCATCAATTTGACCTAACCATTATATCTTTTCTACTTCTGTAGCTTCGGTCAGCTTCAGGCTGGAAGCCTGCGTGCTGCGTGAAAAGGGAGGGGATTTCATATGCTTATAGTGGGTGGTGGGTGGCTTCTTATCTGTTTCTGCACCTGCTAGCTAATTTCTGCCCTTTCCAAAGTTAGAATGAATAGGATGAAAGAAAAGATCTTGAATCATAAACCTGGCTTTGCTGTCTCTATGTTTGGCAGATGTTGAAAGCTTTTTCTTTTCTTTTGTGGGTGTTTTGTGTACTTTGGGTGAGAAAGAATTCTATCCCGCGAGACCATTTTCCTGAAAAATCTCTGGACCTTTCCACAAATATTTCTCCTTCAGCTTATTGTCTCAATGATCATTGTTTGAGCCACTTCCCAGAACCCAGCATTCCCCTCCATGTTCTTGCTGCTGAGGTCATTCCTCTCTTCCAGGTGGACAGATTAGACAGGATTCAAGATAGCCTCACATCAGTTCTCTTTTCTGTATGGCCCACCTATGGTCCGCTCTTCATCTCAACAAACTTAGGTGCATCAGCGAGTCTTAGGCAGCCACCTCTAACCTCAGGTATGAGTCAGGCACCAACCTCCCCCTGCCCCCTAACAGTTGCAATGAGTGTATACTGAAGCTCTCCAAGTGGCTCCATGGAAGCTCCCCTTGGCAGGCTGAAGATAAAGGTTGCAGCTTTTGCTGAAAAATTTCTTGCCCACATTTACTCCCCTCCAGATTCCAATCCAGTCTTTAGCTATTTCCTTTGCAATTCTGCATACATTGACTTGTCTAGCCCTCACTTCAGTTTCAAATATCTATTATTTTGGAGTCCAAGATAGAACTGAGGAAGGCAAGCAGAGTCTCATTCTAACCTGCTATTTCAAATTCATAAACATGTAGCATGAGCTCTTCTTAGCCATCTTACTCTTTCAAGCCACACTGAATATATTTTTCACTATCATCCCTGTGGCAGACTGCCAGTGTTTTCTAAAAGCTGTTCTTTCCCTCTTGGTAAAAGAGTTTTAGTTTGTCCATTACCTTAAGCTGGGGGATGCATTTTCCAGCCACTCTTGCCACTGGGTGGGTATGGCTCTGGTATTAAGTTCTTACCAACAGAGTATGAGTGGAAGTGAAGAGTGTCCTGTCACCGTAGTTTAAGAGGAAATCACAGGGTTCAATTCTTGTTAGGATGGAGTAAGCACACCCCATACCATCTCTCCACTTACAAAGTCTAAAAAGCTTGGGCAAAATACATAAAGCAACTGTTGGAGGACTCTAAAAAGTGAGTAAGAACAGGAGAACTGGATAGGAAGTTCAGGGCTCAGAGGAATCCTGCAGTGTTGTTGTTGTTTTTTCTTTGTTTGTATGTACCTCTGATATATGATAGCTTGGTCTCTGGAGCAGCCCAAAAATGGAACTACAAAAAGGAAACACCAGAAGAAGCCCGTGATCTCTACTCAGAGAATCAAGAGAGATGGTTAAAAAAATCTATCTATGTAAGTATTTATGTATGTATATATGTACGTATGTATCTATGTTAAAACTCATAGGACAACACACCCCCCAAAAAGAAATTTACCACATGTAAATTAAAAATAATTTTAAAAAGGAAGTCACTTTCCCAAGATATTCTTCTTTCCATAGTTTAGGACACTGACATAAAACGGAGCCATTTTACCCATACAGGTAAGGACAGCATCCTCCAAGGATGGCATGGCACACGGAGCAAGCTGCCCCAGCAGTCTGGACTATCCTCTCTGGGACCTACTTGTTGTAGCGACTTCACTTCCACCCTACCTAATCAAACCTCTAATGCTTTTCACATGGGCTACTACTAAGCTATATCTGTTTCATATCACCAGCACAGGCAACTTGTTTAAGTTTGGCAGGGGCAAACTTGTTCTCCAAATCAGACTAGACTGGATTGGATCCAGATTCTGTCGTCCAGTGTATTTTTCCATTCCTTCCAAGTGAGTCAAATATGTTGATTAGGACTAGGGAGAGAGCCACAGGACACCACTGATCTCTGCTTCAAGGAGAAAAGGAGAGGAAGGAGCATGCTTACCAAAATATGGAGAACTGATTAAAATTTGGGGGTGGAATTTCTATCCAGGCTGATAGAAATCACTTTAATTGTCAAACAAATTATTAATCTATGGATTTATGTCAGGTGTAGCTTACTTTTCCCCATTTTATTTCCCCCAAAATGGGAGATTTTTCATTAGTGACCTACTAAAATGTAAATATACTCTATCTCTCATGCTTCTCTGGCATTCTAGTTTTCAACAAAGCAAATAAGAAATTAATTTAGCCAACATGACTTGTTCTTGGTATACTCTTATTCAATCTTGGTGGTAAACTTCCTCCAGTGCCTAGGCACAGAATATAATGATCAATTCCAAAATCCTGTTCGAGAGCAAGTATATTAGTCTGCTGAATCTATGCTTTACCCTGTTTTGAAAATAAGAATACTTTTTTTTCTTAATGTCCATCATTCTCTGGCACATCCTTTTATTTCTTCATTCCTCAACAACAATCAATAGCAATTCAGTGACCCGACTTGCAAGTTCTCCACAGCCATGAGAAATAATCTGAGTTATGTGCAAAAAAAAAAAAAAAAAGAGTTATTTGCAGTACCTGAGTTATCTGTCTTTCAAACTCTTTGTCCAACCAAGGTTTCAGTTCCTTCACATCAGGGTTCATTTATTTATACCTCATTCATCCATTCAACACACATCTACTAAGAGCCTCCTCTATGTTTGGCATTAATGGAAGTGTTGAAGATTCAGCAGAGAACCAAACAGACCAAAATCCCTCAAGGAGTTTACATTTACCCAAATAAAAGTATAAAATTATAGAATATGATATAGGGACCTGTCGCATGGAAATAATACTTTAGGGAAGAGGAGGCTGTCATGAGTGTAAAATTAAAATATTTAAAAGGATGGTCAAGAAAAAGGTTACCAAAAAGATTCATTTGAACAAAGAATTTGAGGAGGTGAAGGAGTAAGTCATGCAGATATTTGGGGTAGATAGTTCCAAGCAAAGGAAGCAACAAGTACTAAATCTCCAAAACAAGGACATATCCAACACATTTGAAAAACAGCAAGAAGGACAGTGTTGCTGGGGTGGAATAAATGAGTAGGAGAGAAGTAGGAAACAGGAAATCATGGTGATGGGGAAAAGACCACAAAACGGAGAATCATTTGCCAAGAAATTCTACACGTACTTTACCCTCACTGGGAGTTTCTAAGCGAATTTAAGATACCATTGCTGTACAGTATTGCTTTGCCTCTCTTTCTGAGGAGCCTATTTTTTAATTTATTGAATTGTTAAGTATTTATTAAATGCCTACCATGTGCCAGGTGCCATTGTAGGCAATGTATGAAGCTCCCAGGAACCTTATGGTCTATTGGAAAGTTAGCTTTTACTCTGAGCAAGAAGACAAACATTGCTCTGAGCAGAGGACTGACTTTGGATGACTTAGGTTTTAAAAAGATCTTTCAGATTGCCATGCTAAAAATAGATTCTAATAGGACAGAAAGGAAACAGGCAAAACAATTAGGAAGATATTGAAATAATTCAGGCAAAACACAATGCTTTCACCAGGAGAGTAATGGAGAGACACTGTCAGATTCTGGGTTCATTTTAAAAGTAGCATCTTGGGGATGGAGGAAGGGGTTGTCCAGTATGGATCCAAGGTCCCCAGGTTTTGTCTCCCCCTCTGGGGAATCATAAAGAGTCCTCCCAAGGAGGAGATTTGATTGAAAAAAAAAATCAGGGGTTTTGTTTCAGGCATTTTAATGTTGTGGGAGATGATGAATAGGCAAGACTTAGGAAATGTCCAGACTACAGATAGAAATCTGGGAGTTGTAAGCACTTAGATGGAAGTTGAAAGTATGAAGCTCTATGAGGTCACGAAGGAAGTAAGTAAAGATAGAAAAAGAAGCTGCTGAGCTCTGAGCCCTGAGGTACTTGAATACTTACAGTTGAGGGAGATGAGGAGACACCAGCAAAGAGGACTGAGAGGAAGCTGTCAGGGAAGAAAAAAACGTGGCCAAGAGAATAAGGAGTATGGAAGTCACATGAAAAATTGAGGACAGAGTGAGAATTACTGATGGGAAACGTCAGGCATGGACCAAAGCCTACTTACATGGAGGCCATTGGCAGCCATGCACACCTTGGAAGTAAGCTGTGAGAGCCTAATTGGAGGGGGTGCCAAGAGGAGTTGGAAAGGAGAGATTGGAGCAGGAAAAATAGGCATCCCCTTCTGTAAACTCTATCCTAACGGGGAACAGAGAAATAGGCAGAGGAAACTGCCAACCAAAGTTGGGGCTTTGGTTTCCTTCGTCATTTTTGACTTTTGTTTTAAGAAAGGAAGAAAAATCACATCTTTGTATGATGATGGAAATGGATCCAGGAGAACACCCCCCCCAAAAAAAGAGTATGATTTTTATAGAAAAAGAGTAACTTCTGGAATGTTGTCCTTGAGTAGGAAAGGGGAGAGATCTAGTCGGCACGTGAAGAGCTTGAGTTTACAAGGAGCTTCCCACCCCTGTTCTAAGTAAATCCCTCCTCTTGTAGTTGTATTATTCTTACATATCATACATGCTGCTGCTCTCCCTAAACAAGCTTCAAGTTTCTAGCCCCTCCCACTGATCAGATTCCTGGATAATTTTGTATTTATTCATATTCTTTGAGTCTCTTCATTATTCTAGGACTATCCAAAGCATCTGAGATGCAGCGAACAGGACTCCAGAAGCCTGCACTAACAGTGGGTGGAAATGACCAGTGTGCCAGTAGGACACGTACAGGAAGGAGAGGAGTTCAGTTGGTGATGCGTGCAGAGACAGACCCATCCTGAGTAAGGGGGGGTGGGAGCTTGTTTAGAATGAGTTGAATGATCAGGGAAATCCTTCAACACCACACGTAGCTGCAACCTGAATTTTGAGGGGAAAAAAGTCCATTGTTAGTGAGAGACAGGGGTGGAAGATGGTGGGGGGAGAAACAATGCAGGGAACAAATGGAAAGGAAAAAGAAGTCCAGTTTAATTGGAGTACAATGAGCAAGAGATAGGATGTATGGAGGAGGTGGGGAGGGGCAAGGCTTGGCCTTTGTAATTCATGGAAAGGTGGCTTAGACTGGATGTTTGTATCCTCCCAAAATGTGTAAGTTGAAATTTTAATTCCCAGGATGATGGTATTAGGAAGTGGGGCTTTGGGGGGAGGCTGAATAGATCATGAATCATCATGAATGGGGCTAGTGCCCTGATAAAGGGACCTTAGAGATCTCCCTCGCTCCTTCTGCCTTATGAGGACACATTAAGAAGACAGCTGTCTATGAACAGGAAGTGGGCTCTCACCAGACACCAAACCGACTAGTTCCTTGATCTTGGACTTCAAGACTCCAGAACTGTTTGTTGTTTTGGTGTTCATGCCACCCCATCTATAGTCGTTTTGTTGCAGCAGCCCAAACGGACTAGAACAGAGGGAGACTTAATTTTATGCCAAGTCACTGGTGAGTCATAAGCCTGACCCTTATTCATGTTTCAAAGAGATCCTTCTGGATACTGTATGCAGAATGGACCATAATGGAAGACTAGAAGCAAAAAAGAATGGGTGAAAGGTTTCTGCAGTCCTCCAGGCAAGAGACAGGGAGAGGCTTATTCAATAAGAGTGGCAGTGAAGATGGAGAGGGGTGGACAGATTTGTTTTCTATTTCAGAGGTTTAGCTGGAATGACTTGCTGATGAATTGGATATGAAGAATAAAAGAAAAAGGGTAATCAACTACAGTTCCTGAGCATTTGGCCTGAGTCACTGGGTCAAACTGCTATTACAGGGGTGGAAAAACAACACGGGGGAGATTGGTTTGGGGGAACAGTAAAACCCGCCATTCCATTTTGGACTTAATTTGGAAATACCTATAAAACATCCAAATGGAAATAGTAGGCAATTAGCTCTAATAAATAAAGATAGCTGACACTTCTATGGTGTTTACTATGAACAAGACATGGCTCTCATCACTTTACAAACATTAAATCAGCATAGATTGCATTTACATGCCGGAGATTGGGTGAGGGCACCTAGCGAGAAAAGACAGATGAAAAAGGAAGCTCAGAAATAAGCCCTGAATACACCAGCATTTAGAGATCAGTTTGATGCCCATCTTCCCCAGGTAAAAGTCGCTGGTTATGGGCTTTTGCATAAAAGATGAGAATTCCAAATCCTATTTGTTGACAACATCTGCACAGACAGCTGCTTCCCCCCTATCTCTTGGTCTGTCTTCCAAAGTCCCAGGCATCAGTGGGAGGAATTCATGTAAATATCAGCTGTATACATAAGCCTTTCTGTTTTCTGTCTAAAAAATGATTGCCTCTAAGGATGCTTCCCTGGTCTTAGATTGCTGTTTATCTCTATTTGAACTCCCTCCCCCTACCTCCCAAATGTACTTCAGTGGGAAAACGTATTAAGTTTCAGCAGGCTCTCCACCACATGTTGGCTCCATGCTTCAGGTTGTGCATCTGAATTGGCCTTTCTGGGGAAAAATTCAGCCCACTTTCATCACCAAATGTATAGCTGATTTCTACTTCTCAGGATAAACTTGCACCTCCATCAAAACTGTACTGTCTAAAAAAAAAAAAAACTGTACTGTCTAGTAAGTAACCTGCTTAACTGAGTACTAGCACTAATATCTGTATAATTCATGTTTCCTCCACTTGAAAAATAAAGTTGTCAATTTCTCTTTATTTTTTTAAGATTTTACTTATTTATTCAGGAGAGATGCAGAGAGAGAGGCAGAGACACAGGCAGAAAGAGAAGCAGGATCCATGCAGGGAACCCAATGTGGGACTTGATCCTGGGACCATGGGATCATACCTTGAGCCGAAGGCAGATGCTCCACTGCTGAGCCACCCAGGCGTCCCTGTCAATTCCCCTTTAGAGGAAGAATAGCCAATAGCCAACAGCGTCTATCCAAAGGAAACCATTCTTGGGAAAGCAACCATACAGAGCCTCCCTGTGACTACTTTCTCATCAGCAGTTGCTTCTATACAGAAACACAGCCCAACCACACAAATTCCAATGCATTGCATTCTTAGGACTAATTTAATGGCACTTACTTGAACCACATTTAATGATGTGGTCCAAATGCTTAAATTGTAGGGTGCATTATCTTTTTTTCCACTATTTTATTATTTGAGGAGATCAGACTTGGCTTCTATTTATGATCAGCTCCAAGAGACTTAAAAGGGGCTTTGATTCCAAAGTATATACATAAATCGTGTGGGTTTCTTTTTTTTTTTTCTCTTGGAGATGATGAAAGGCCAATATTTTTCTTTTATGTTTCAACACTAAACAGAAGTCCTTCTGAAATTTTTTAAATAACAGTTCTTATTAATTACAAGCGAAGGCTTAAAGAGAGTTTAAATAAGAGGACCCAGAATGATCATGTTAGTGGCAGTACTCCATGTATTATTTCTTATATTTTTCTTCTTTGCATGCAAATGCTCTCTCTCAATATAGATATAGATGTAGATATAGATATAGATATAGCCCTCTCTTTTCTCTCTCTCTCTCTCTCTCTCTCTCTCTCTCTCTCCCACACACACACACCCTCCCTCTCTCATTGTTTCCAATTTTTAGTCCTTGTCCCATGGCATTTCTCTTTCTGATAGCATCGTTTCTGACCTCTTCCCTGGAGTTTTCCTGCCGGCTTCTCACCATGGCATCCAGGACGTATCCAACAGGGAAATCAGACTGAAAACGAATCTGAAAGCAAGGCTTTGGTTCATCAAGGAGATAATACAAGTCAGAAAATGTCTCATCTAATTCTCTGGATTCTGCCTATAATCTGCCATAAAATATCGAACCCCTGATTTCAAATCAGAACCTGAAATGGATCCAGGATGCACGTATTTAAATGGAAATCTCTAGGGGTTTTCTTCTCCCATATAAAATTAGTATCTTGATTTTCTGCCAATTTGGTATATGGATTTCAGATGTGCTGATGAACTGGTTTGTTTGTTTTTTTTTAAAGGGGGCTACAGAAATAATCTACTGTGGTATGTCTTTATTTGGGGAAACAATGTCTAATTAGAAAACTGTGTCATTATTATTTATAGCATGTGATAAATTAGGTTTGTGCTATCTTTTAGCCTAAATATTTTACAAATCCTTCTGTATATTTTTAAGTGGAAATATAATATACAGAGCTACAACATTTTACAGGGAAACAACTGATCCCCCTGAGTTAAGCATTTTAACATCTTGAGTAAATGTAAATTTTAAAAAACAGATCTAGGACGATAAACTGTATGTTGGAATAAAGCCCTCAAAAGTGTAAAGCCTGCATTTTGAAGGAACAGTCTAGGATTTGGGAACAGCTGGAGGCAAAAGGCCCATAGTGGTTGTACACAAAAGCATCTCTTCCCCAATTCCCAAACTTATGAGGGCAGGGCAACTAGAGTAGATGGGATGAAATTTCACATAAATGGAGGGACAATGAGTGTTTCCAAAGCAAAAGGAAACTCCTGTGGAGAAAAGTTCTAAGAAACTTTATCGTATGGGGCCCCTGGGTGGCTCAATCTGTTAAGCATCTGACTCTTGATTTTGGCTCAGGTCACGATTTCAGGGTTGTGAAGTTGAGCACTGCATTATGCTCCAAGCTGGGTGTGGAGCCTGCTTAAAATTCTCTCTCCCTCTCTCTCCAATAAGAAAAGAAAGAAATTTTGTCATATGTTCATATTTAACCTACTTCATTAACTCGATTTTCCTAATGGTCTGTCATATGATTTTTAAAACCCATAAATTGTTTTGTTCCTTTTGTTTTTAATAAGAAAGTTAGCATTAAAATAACTCTGATTAGTCTGTTCTGGATCTCCTCAAAAACAAAAACAAAAGACAAACAAACAAAAAAACTAATGTCCTCCACTACAAGCTTCCAGGAAAGAGGAAGAGAATTCTTCTGACCCAAGAGGCCTTCCTGGTCCCATACCCCTGCCAAGGTTAGAGCTCCCTTGTTACCAACTTTGCTAGCTTTCTTGATTTCTTCTTTATCACACTTTCAATTAATTCATCATCTGGCACGTTTTGTGCAATGGATCTTCCCCCACTGAACTATTCCAGGAATTCAGGAACCATATCTTCTGGTTTACTTGTCTTAGGTAAGACACTGTATGGCACAGAGTCTGTTTTTAAGAGATATCTGTTGAGCGAAAATACAAAGGAACATCCTCTTATATAGACACAGACCCCAAGGAAGTTGGAAAGTTGAGAAGGGAGCCCCATAAGAAAGTTGAAACAGTAACATCATCATCAAAGATGACAACACAGTCACCTCCTATTAACTGCTCACTCTGAACATTACTGGCTAACATGGGCTCTGCAGCTCATCTGCTGGAGTTTGAAACCTGTTGCTACTATCTCCTGGCTGTGTGACTGCATGCATGTTATTCAAGTGCTCTCTCTCTCTTACCCACTTTCCTGGTCTATAAAATGAGGACTTTAATGTTATTTTACTTCTTAGGGACATTGTGAGTGGGAATTAACTGAAGTCACCCTTAGGAAGGGGTTAGCACAGCATCAAGCCCTCAGGGAGGAGTATGCATTAAGCACTGGGCTGAAGCTCAGCAAGCTCTTTACGGGAATATTGTAGCACAGGTGTTACTGTCCCCACTTTGCAGAAAACAGAACTCTGTCCCTCGTCCCAAGTCATCCAGTGGTAATTCATAGAACTAGGCTTATACCAGGGCATGCCTGATATGGCCTTTGCACAAAGTTCACTGACTCAGAGAAAGTTACTCATCAGCTAACTACGAATGAGGACCATAGCTCAGAAATGATACCCTGGCTGGTAAAAGTGAGATATGGCCAGCCACACAGCAGGAATTGAGTCCAATGTTGAAAGACAAAAATCTGGCAAGGAGCTCCAGCTCACTGGCCTACAGGGGGCAAGATCATGGAATCCCTAGTCTGCTGCTGAAGTGGTTAGGGGCAACATTCCCACCCAGCCACAATGGACACTTCCAGAAGATTTCGCCCATCTCTCCCCAGCCTCTAGAACTGGCTAGGGACCAATTATCTGTACTACCAGCAAGGTGCCAATTAACTAATAAGTCGCTTAAGGTATCAACAAACTCAGGTTGGATTAAACAAAACAGGAGCAGAAAATGTAAAAGGCAGCTATTTCCCACTCGGTTAGGAAAAGGCTAGAGTAAATTAGTGAAGTATATCCATGCAGTTGAATCATTAAGCAAGATGGCTCATGGTTCAAACTAAGCTAGAGTATCGTTGTTTCTTTCTTGTTGCCAGTGTGACATTTTTCCTCCATTTGATTCACTGTCTCTTCTTTTTTTTTTTTTAATTTTTATTTTTTATTTATGATAGCCACAGAGAGAGAGAGAGAGAGGCAGAGACACAGGCAGAGGAAGAAGCAGGCTCCATGCACCGGGAGCCCGACGTGGGATTCAATCCTGGGTCTTCAGGATCGCGCCCTGGGCCAAAGGCAGGCGCCAAACCGCTGCGCCACCCAGGGATCCCTGATTCACTGTCTCTTCTGATAGAGCCGAGCTGAATACATAAGTATTGGTTCTTAATGATTCCTCATGCACAGGCCTGGCTCTGTGTTAATCGGGGAAAAGGTAATGTTTCTTGTGGAAATACAGGGTTATGGAAATAGCCAGCCGGAAATGGGTTTTCATTCTAATTCTGCATTCACTAGCTTAGAAAAGGCCCTCAATCTTTCTGAGCCTCAGTTCCCAATAAAATGAGGATATTACTTCATAGTGATATGGTAGAGATTAAATTAGATAGCATCTATAATTGTCAGTACAAAGAAACAAGCACACCCTGACAGTGTTCCTCACATTTCGATCACCTTGTCAACCAGTTATTTTATGTAATCATTACAGTGACCCAATACGATCACTACAAGCTTAGCAGCATTCCTGACCCCTATCTATGATATACCAATAACATATGCTTCTCCAGTTCTGATGAACCAAAATGTCTCCAGACAGCAGAAGACATGAACAGACATTTCTCCAAAGAAGCCATACGTATGGCCAACAGACACATGAAAGGATGTTCAGCATCATTCATCATCAGAAAAATGAAACTCAAAAATACAATGTGATATTACCTCAGACCTGTCAGAATGGCTAAAATTTACAAATGCAAAAAAAAAAGTGTTGGCAAGGATGTAGAGAAAGGGGAACCCTCTAGCACAGTTGGTGGGGATGCAAACTGGTGCAGCCATCAGGGAAAACAGTATGGAGTTTCCTCAAAAAGTTAAAAATAGAACTAGCCTACAATGTAGTAATCACACTACTGGTATTT
Organism: Vulpes lagopus; assembly: GCF_018345385.1. Taxonomy (NCBI): domain Eukaryota; kingdom Metazoa; phylum Chordata; class Mammalia; order Carnivora; family Canidae; genus Vulpes; species Vulpes lagopus. The sequence goes on along the minus strand of NC_054846.1, from coordinate 26,797,747 downwards.
ACCCCCCAAAATACAAAAACATTGACTCAAAAAAATAGATGCATCCCCATGTTCATTGCAGTATTATTTACAATAGCCAAGATATGGAGGCAGGCCAAGTGTCCACTGATAGATGAATGGATAAAGAAGTTGTGGTCTATATATACAATATTATTCAGTGATAAAAAAAAATGAAATCTTGCCATTTGCAACAATATCCATGGAGTCAGTCATAGAAAGACAAATATATGATTTCAGTCATATGTAGAATTTAACAAACAAAAAAGGGAAAAAAAGTGACAAACCAAAAAATAAACTCTTAACTATAGAGAACAAATTGATGGTTACCAGAGGGGTGGTAGGCAGGGAGATGGGTGAAATAGGTGAAGAGAATTAAGAGTACCTTTATCTTACAGCACTAAATAATATATAGAATTGTTGAACAACTACACTGTACACCTGAAACTAATATAATGCTGTATATTAACTATACTGGAACTAAAATTTAAAAACAAGTCTCCAGACATTGCAAGTATCTACTGAGGGAGTAAAATCAATCTTGCTTAACAACCATTATTGTAGGAAAAGAAGTGTCTAACTAGATTAAGAAAATGTAGTAAGGACAATGAGCAACATTAAGAGTCTGCTTAATGCTTATGGATTTATGCTATGATTGTGTCTTTTCCCCAGTCATATTCAACTATACAGGTGCAAGCATGGAGCAGAGAGTAGGATCTGGCCAGGTTGGACATTTCCAGTTGAATGTGACAGAGAAAATATGGGCTCAGAGCCAAACTATAAAAGGGAATGCTGCTAAACATCCTACAATCTTCGGGACAGACCTCCACAATAAATAATTATCTAGTTCAATATGGCAGGAGCACTAAGATTAAGAAACCTTATCCTAGAATCTTGCTGCTCAAAGTGCAGTCCATGGACAAATGGCATCTGCATCACCTGAGATCTTATTTGAAATGCAGAATTTCAGGCCCCACTCCAGACTTAATGAATCAAAATCTTCATTTTAACAAGATCCCTGGGTGAGCTCCATGCACATTGAAGTTTGAGAAGCCCCTTTCAAGCCATCTTGGTCCCCCTCATACTTACAAACCTCCTCCCTTCCTTCACTCTCACCTATGTCTTCTTTGCTATTGGACTGAGAACACAGAGGCATTCAGAAGATATCTACTGCATGCTCCCACAATCAAAGTGCCACACACAATGATATCTGTCTCTCTAAGAAAGATTTCAGGGAGGAGATTTCAGTGATGAACTGTGGTAAAGAGGAACGTTAGAACATGAGAGGGTGAGAGATACTGAGAAGATGATGCGGTTAACCTAATGTAGATCTTAGGGAGATTAAAGCAGTATTGGAGTTGAAATACTAAAGGGAGAGAACGAGAGACGTTGGGCAGCAAAGATGAAAGATAGAAATGAAGATTATGGAGTACATGCAATTATTGGTGATGAAAGATCTGGACACGACCCTGGTGACTGAGGTATGTTCAAAGACATAATCACCAGAGAAGAAGTCAAAGAGCTAAGAGGCCAGGATTTGGGAACTGTGTGAATTTTGAGGTTTCCAATAATTTTGCCAAGAGGGGCTTTAAAGAGCATGAGGAGTGATGAGTTAAAATATTCAAGGAACAAAGTGAGAGTATTCCGGGGGGTCCATTGATCACAACAATAAAGGAGAGGAAAAAGTGGCACGGTGTGATGACATAAGTTAGGTCAAAAGTGGGTGTTTCTAGGCAGAAGAGAAGAAAACTTTTGTTTTTTATTGTTAACTACTTTCAGTGTAAAACTACCCAATGATAATAACAATATTTTCAAAATATTTTCAGCAAAATAGTCAAAATGTTTGCACAGGTCATACACCACAGAAGCAGCTGGAATGCAGTGAATGTTTGCAGTTCATATCTATTCTGAGTGCCTTTCAAGGGGAAAAAAAACAATGAGGCCCTCTAGTGGCCAGAATATTTCTAGGTAGTCAGTTAAAAGATCACAGAAGGAGCTAGAAAGAAATATGGGCCATCATCTGGTCGAGACACTTGCCTCTAGTTAAGTAAACATGTGTACAAGGATCACGGCTATATGTACCCTAGTGGTTCTATGAAGGCTGGACTTAACCTTAAGCCTTGAAGTTGATTCTTATCCAACAGTCACTCTTGCTGTGGACATTGCCACTGGAAACCACTCTGTCACATACACGTGCACACACACACACACACACACACACTACCACACACACTACCACACACACTACCACACATCCTCACCCCCAACCCCACATACAGAGTTTGGAGAGGACTATCTAGGGGTCAGACTATTTAAGACCTTGTAGGCTAGATTTAAGATCTCCATCTTTTTCTAAGGGCAATGGAAAGCCATTGAAATATTCCAAGCTGAGAGATGTTGGGGGTGGGGGTAATGTCATGTTCAAATTTGCATTTCAGAGAGATTCCTTTGGCTGCAGAGTGGAGAAAAGTCTGGGGTTGGGGGTGCAGAGCGGATTCTGCTGCCCAATGTCTCTCTCGCTCTCTCCCTTTAGTATTTCAACTCCAATTCTGCTTTAATCTCCCTAAGATCTACATTAGGTTAACCTCATCATCTTCTCAGTATCTCTCACCCTCTCACGTTCCAACGTTCCTCTTTACCACAGTTCATCACTATACTTCTCCCTGAAATCTTTCTTAGAGATCTTAGATGGGTTAGGCTAGCGGAGGTGAAGAGATGGAAGGAAGTCAACAGATTAAAGAGACATTAAGGAGGAAACTCAACTGGATCTGGAGGTGTCTTTAATATGAAGGATCAAAGGATGGGAAGGGTAAGGATGACACCAGATTTGGAATGTGCCGTGTTCACAGAGACGGGTGACACTGAGAGAAGACACAGCCTCCCTTTTTGAGACTGTGTTAAGACTTCCACCACAGAGACCAAAGGGCTTGGCCAAAGTCCTCTTCCGCTCAGCACTGCTGTGGGATGGCTATGACTTAAGGTCGACCAGTGGGATGCTCTTTGCCAGAACTTGACTATGACCCAAGGCTGTGGAGCCCGGAGGAGGTCCCTCACCAGCCCGACAACAACCCAATGGCTTTGAGTCCACTCTGTTTCTATCTCACAGCCCTTGCTCTGCTTCTGTGATTCCTGCCCATTATTCAAGTCTCCCATTGGGTTTGCAAGCCTCTCCTGTGTTCACATAATTGCTCTGTTTTTGTTTTTGCTTAAATTGAGTCATTGCCTGCAATCCATTGAACTACAATTGATACCTGTCCTTTCTATTTATGTTTCTTTCTCTTCTTCCAATTTCCCTAGAATGTTTCCTACGCTGAGGCCTTCTTTCTGACTGGCTCTGTCCCTACTACCAGCATCCATCATCCTTTCTCCCCTCCATCACTCTCTTTACCTTTCCCTCCATGGACTTCTGCTCTCCTTCCCTATCTGGTCACAGTGTCCAATTAGGGACTCAAGGTTGAGAAGTAGAGTGATTGCACTGACTTCATAGCATCAAGATTTAAAACTTCTGACAAGGTGGAAAGAGAACATGAAATGAATGCGATGGAATGTAATTGAGATAAATGTAAATTCCTAAGCCTAGCTTTTAAAATAAAGGGCAGGAGACAAACAAGCATTGGTTCCACAGCCCATTCTATTCAAAAACAAACAAACAATAAGTGGGATTGCCAGATAAAATATGTGGGGCATGCTTATACTAAATAATACTCGTTTGTCTGAAATTTAAATTTAAACTGGGCATTGTACGTTTTATTAGTAAATCTGGAAGCCTTACTCCTGAGGCTTTAATTCATTGAAAGCTCAATACAGGCCTTCAGTCCTGGGTGCCTTGGAAAGTAAATCAATGCTGCAGTATGACTGGAAGGATGATCACTAGATGAAAGAATCCCAGGAGTCCCTGAGCTCAGGAGAACACATGCCAGGTGCGCGGGGCCTTTCCAGGCCCCCCTGTTGGAGACAGCCTGGCGAACTGGTGGGTGGGGAGAAGGAAAGTCACATCTTTGGCGGAATAGCTAGCCGGAAGAATGTGGGAAGGGAAAACCTAAGTGGGTCATGCCACCAACACCTCCAGAAAGACCCAGACTCCTGTCTTTTCTTCTACGCCTGGTTCTCAAAGGTCTCTTCAATTCCATGAGCAGGCCTACTGGCTCACCACGAAATTTATCTCCTTTTTAGGTTTGCCAGAGCCAATTTCTGCTTCCGGCAACTGACGATCTCAAAGGGTATAATAGTTTATGTTTCCAATATCCAAAGGGATCCCTTCTGAAGAGAATTCGGCCACATTTAGAGAGCAAAACTAGAACCTGAGGGTGGAAATCAGGTAAGTCAACATGGAAAAGAACGTTCTAATCATCTGAACAACCCTGTACTGTAAAGACCCGGGGGTTGGTGAAAGCCCATTATCTGCAGAGGTTCAAGAAGAGGCAGGATGACTGACAGATAGGGACAAGATTCCTGACCCAACCAGGAAAGCAGACCGATCACAGGGGAATTATAATGGCCTGTTTTGTTTTAACTATCAGGATTTTGTTCAAATAGGATGGCAAATGGAAATTAAAACAAAATATACAAAAGCTGAGCAACTATGGTGGTTGAAGATGGAAGCCAAGTTTGCCCTGCTTATCCTTCCCTGCTTAAACTTACACATGTTCCTGAATCAGACTTGTAGAATCTTAGGACTCTGATGCAGAGCTTGAAAATCATTGGATTAAAATCACTAATATTTGGGCACCCGGGTGGCTCAGTGGTTGAGTGTCTGCCTTCTGCTCAGGACATGATCCTGGGGTCCTGGGATCAAATCCCGCATCTGCTTCTCCCTCTGCCTGTGTCTCTGCCTCTCTCTGTGTGTCTCTCATGAATAAACGAATCTTTCAAAAAACACTGCTAATATTTAGGAAGCATTTTTCAGTATCCCCGGCACACTGTTACGTACTTTTTATGTGTTATCTCACTTAACCCTCCTCAAAATTATGTGAACTGAGTACCATTATTAGCCCCATTTTACAGATGAGTGACTAAAAGCACAGAGAGGGTAATGAATGTATCCAAGGTCACACAGCGAGAAGACAGGAAACCTAAAATGCAAACACAGGTGGTCTGACTACTGAGGCTGGCCTCTGAGCCACTCTGCTATTTTGCTCTTAAGATCTTATGATAGAACAAAGTTTGATATTCAGTGCTTGTCATTCCTTTTGAGTTCTATGTTCCTTTCATTCATTTATCATCAGATTAATTTAAGCCGTTCTAGGCTTCTCTAAAATAGCACCAACTCAGATGAATTTAATTTGTTTTTCATGACCCTCAGTTCACAGTTTTTCCTGTAGCTGGTTTTCCTTAATTAGTTTTTTTTTTTTTTTAATGATCTCACATACCTCTCTAAATTAGGTGCTTTAAGGTATCCGCTCTTAGGGTCGGCTGCAAAAGACCATGTTGCCTACCAGGGTCAACATTCCTTCCATCGGTTTGGATGGATGTTCACTGTGCCTCCTTTATCTGTTGACAACAAAACAAAGCAGGGGTTTGTTTGCCAGGCTTCATCTGACCAAATGAGGATGGAGGTTTCTCTGGTGATCACAGCCTGGATAGGAAGGCAGGCAGTGAAAAAAGCAACGGTGCACACTAATTGTCCTGGTGTTCACCACGACCTCTCTTCCCCTTGTCACAGAGCATCAGACAGGTGAGTTTGAGGCAGCAGGAGCAGCCTGACCTAATCAAATGCTGTCCTGACCATTCCTAGGGAAGCGACCAGCTGCAGCTCCCGGGGTCAGCAGCCACTGCAAGCAGTGTTGCTGTCACCCACTCTTGGGGTCCCTGAGATCCTTGACTCTCTCATGCTGTCAACTGCATCCTCCCATTCTCCATTCCCATGTGAGAAAGCACTTTCCTAAAGGCACAGGCCACTAGGACCAGGCGATAAGGTGAAGGCCCTGGGCATGGGAGGAGGGCTGCCCAGGAGCGGCCTCCCCTCCCTCCTGCATGTGTGTCCCCCTTCCCATAGGTGGGCCCCCTGTCGCCCTGAATCCCCGCCCCCCCCCCATCCATCCTGTTACTCACCGCCACTAACAGGCTGTCAGGGGCTCGGGTTTCTCTTTGCGAGGTGCTCTCCAATACTGTTTGTCTACCGTCACCTGTTGGACCCCTGAGGCATGGACTGTTACTTCATATTTTATAAAGGACGATGTAAGTTCAGCACTCCATAAATATAAAATGGTGAATAGCAAATTTCCCCCATACCGAAGCCATTTCATTTTCTCCAGCAAAACGGTTCCTTTTATTTCCATGCAGAAAGCCCAACGAGGGAAATTTCTTCATTGCTCAGACAGCTACAAAATGTGATCACATTCTTTCCCCACAGCTAATGTGCTCTTATGTATAAAATTTAAATTTGAAAGTCTGAGCAGATGGCCTATAAAGTTCTTGTTTTCCCTCTGAATTTAATTTCTTCCTGCTTATAGTGGGATTTTTAAAAATCATTTGAAAAGGAACAATAAAATGTTTCTATACATTGTAATAATCATTATCTTGATGATTGTGCTCTCCCAAAGGTATCCCAGAGGAGGAACTGGATGCTTGACATTGGGTCTGGAATCCTACCTGCCCTGTCATGTGCTCAGACCCTAATCAGCACCATAGCACTCTGCCAGTTGGGCCCTGCTCATTTTGGAATTGGTCATCATTCTTACTAGAATGAGGCCGAAGTTCACCTCATCCTAGAAAACAAAAGGTCAGGGGTGAAATGACATAAGCAAATAAGCTCTATAAAAAACACAGATGAAATGTTTAATCTCTTTTAGAAAATATTGTTTTCAAGGGCTTTTAAGAGCCATTTCATTTCATTCAGAGCCATTAATGAGCTAATCATCTTTTTACAAAAGGAGACCTGTAGGACTTCAATTTCTCAATATCTGGTTGGTCATCAGTTTGGGTGATTATATGTAACAAAGTTGTATTGTTTTTCAAGCTATTCTGACATTCAGTTTCTTCCCTAACTTCCCAATATTGAAAGAAGCAGGATCAACTCCATGTGGTTTCAAGTTCATATAAGGAAAGTAAAATATGCATAGAGTGGTGGTCTTTTACCCTTTTTTTTTTTTTTTTGTCATTTGTTACATTCAAAGGTACCTATCTATAGCAAAGTTAAATAAGTTGATAAAATGTAGGGATCAACATCACCTTTCCATCTCAATACTAGTTTGCGAGTTGAATTCATTGACATGAGCCTGCCCTTAAAATTTGCAAGGCTCAGGAGTGAGAATACAAATGGAAGAAGCCTACTGCTATACATCTGTATTTTTAAAAGTTATATATCAGACTAACACATGTGAAATAAAGTACATTCTACCTGTCTGCTTTGAAAAATATACCTTGTCATACAGTTCTATCTTAGTATGAAAAGTTGAAGGCCAGCTTCTGATTTAGACTCTTGGATCACCAGGAGCTGTACCTGAACATGGCAGCATGGGGAGTATCATCAGCACAGCGCGCACCTGCTATTCACCACTGTTGCTTCCAGGCCCCAACGCCCCCTTCCCTTGCCTCCTGGGTCTCATTTCCAGGCTCCAGATCTACCTCCCCCCCCCCTGCAAACTGCTGCCCCTTGGGCTACCCTCCAGGCCTAAGGATACAAACACTCGGATTGTCTTTCCTTGGGAGACTTGTGGGTCCTAGAAATGGGCTTGGAGCCATTGGCATAAGAAATTCAGGAGTCGCATGTATGAAGAATATGATCTAGTAGGTGTGGAGGAGGGAGGCGTCCAGGTGGAATCTTGCCTATCACGTCATGTTCACTGTCAGCTATTGAGATAATAAAACCTTGGACTCTTTACTCCAATAATAGGGCTATAGACACAGGAGACCCAGGGCAGGGGTCCCTCTAACCGCCTACTGTCCTAGCATTATGAACCAGGCCAGCAGCACTTATTTCACAAAGCTTTTTATGAGGCACTGAAAAGTACCATTGGCAAGAGATCCTATCGGACACCATAAGGAAGACAACCATATGTGAGATTTAGTCTGTCCTCAAAGGACTTAGAGTCTAGTTGGGAAGATCACAAACACAGAAATATTTGTGCTACAGAGATGAAAATCCTAAGGGCCAAAGAAGAGGTACAAGCCAAGACAGTGGCTTATTCTTCCCCGGAAGTGGCTAAGGACAAAGAAGGTTTAAGTAAACCAGTCTTTAACCGCTTAGATGAAATGTTCTATCTTCCTAAATCAGCCTTCATGAGACTTCTCAAAGGAAGCTCAGTATTATCCTATGGAACACTCTGGAAATTAACAGGTTAAGATTTGGCTTCCATTCCTGAGCAAATCTGATGTAGGCAGGATTAGAAGTAGAAAGATTTAGCTCCCAGTCCAGCACGTTGTGTGCCAACCCATCTGCCCACATCAGTGTCTATTTAAAAGTGAAGCCAATCAGACCAGTGCCATCTTCACCTGTCCTACTGATCGTCCATAGCAAGGGAGGAACAGAAAGCCCACAAGTTGGTCTGGAAAATTGAGTCTCTGTGCAATTTCCAGTCATGTCTCTGCATAGAGGCACAGAGCCAACAAAGCCATCAATCTGGCAGTTTTTTAACACTGACCCAGTATATATTTGCTAGGCCATTTGCGCCATCTGCCATGCAAATGTCAGTTAAGGAAATAGCAGAGAGTTGTGGGAATACCAGGGTTAAAATGCCATTTAGCAGGAATGCACCAGTTCCAGCAGCAATGGCCCACAGGAGAACAAAGAGCCGGGAGAGCCAAGGGCGATAAAAAGACAACAGAGGTGGAACAGACCAAGGCTCTCACCCTTGCGTTCTCACCACTCTGGGATCATTTCATTAGGACACCTTCAGAATCCTGGGCCTTCGTTACTGACCAAGACGCTCCGTGTGATTCCGTTGAATTAAAAATGTTCATATAGCAATTATATATGTGTGTATATACACACACAAACATATAATTTACAAAATGTATATAGATCCATGTATTATATATATATAAATATTTGAGTTTGTGTGTGTGTGTGTGTGTATATATATATATATATACAAACATTAATATTTAAAATTTTCTAAGGGGCACAAGAGCACTCATGGTTCCAAGTCCCTAACATTGCTCCCCCAGCCTCCTGAATATGGTCCACATGTTAGCAATACTTATAACCATCTATTGAGCCCTTGCTATGTATGTTGGGTATGATATTAGTTACCAATCACATATTTCTCTAATGTTTACACCAACAGTAGAAAAAGTTGATATTTTCTACAATTTTATAGATGTAACAAACAAGGTAAAGAGAAGCATTTTTTAAAGCCCAAGGAACAGTTTGTAAATGGAAGGCCTAGACTTTGAATCAGTTCATCCCTCTCCAGTACTCTCACATCCCTCATCCCACAACCACTCTTGTGAATATGTGTACTTGTTTATACATGATGAAAATCAGAGAGCATATGCTATTTTGTGTTTAGCTTTGTGCAGTTAACAAGATGTCATAAATATTTTTCATGTCTTCATAAAGCCTTCAAGTTTATCACTTTTAACAGGTGGATAGTAATCCAGCTAGTGATTTATATTAATGTATGGAGCGCTGTATTTAAACTGGCTCTCTGTCTGTGTGTGTATGTGTGTGGGGGGGTCTCTTTTGTTCTAATTCTTTCTTATAAACAATACTACAACAAACATGTTGGTACACACAGGTTTTTGCTTCTGTTATATTATTTCCTTAGGATACATTTCCTAGATTATTGGGTCAAACAGTATCACCATTTTTCTGGCACTTGGTACATATTGTCATATTGATTTTCAAAAATATTCCATCAAAAACATGTGAGAGTTTTGACTTACAACAATCACCAGCACTGGATGTTTCATGAAACTTTCTTTTTGTTAATATATTAAATTTCAAATGGCACCTCGAGCTTGCTTTGGTTTTTGTTTTTTATTCAAAACTAGTGATGGATATTTCCCCCAACTACTTGTTTACTGCTCTTACATTGTCTCCCTACGGCTGTTCTATCTCCCCGCCCCAGCTATCTCAAGGTGTTTTGTACAAATTTGTATGTATTTTTATGTGGAGAGACTATTACCCCTTTGCCTTATTTTCTTTATTCTTGAGGAAATGTCTGAAAAGGAAATGCTAACTTGACATATAAAATGCCAGTGACAAATCCTTCTCCCGAATGATGTCTAAAACTGAAATAATCAAGAGGTAGCAGTATGAGCAAGTTATTTGAAAATATGTAGGTAAATATCAAGACAGACAGCTGAAAAGGCTTTAAAGAGGTAGCCTGGGGCAGAGGGGGGCAAGGGCTGGAAACAGGGCAGGGAGCTGATCTTTTTCATAAGTCTTACAGAACTGTTTGACTTTTTATGTGGCAATTACAACTGATGAAAACAATAAAATGAAATTTATAAATTCATCTCAACAAATGAACTGGAGGCTCACACAATGCTGTGTGCCCCCGCTTGAGAAAATCTTCCAATTAAGCTTTCTCTCAAAAATTAACTTATGCTTTGCATCTCCTTCCCATCGCTCACAGCCATAGGAAGCTAAAAGGAAGGGACAAAATCTGGCCAAATTGTGTTCAAGGTTGCTACCAGAGTCATGTCTTTCTGAATTGCAGACTCTCATTATTTCCCTTTTTATGTACTTTGCATAGACTTAATTAGAGCTCCTACATTGCAGTGGGGATCTATAACAGGAGGGGTCCTCTCTCCAGAGAAAAATTGATGCTCATTAACAAAAGAGAAATGGATCTCCAAATTAATTTTATCTTGGGAACCTAGGATTCCAATACATGTGAATAGTGCTCTGTCATTCTACTCTCTTATAGGAGCAAGTCAAAATTACCTGAGATGAATCGTGTCCCCCTAAACCAGGCTGATTACCAGACCCGTACCACCTGAGTTGAATCCCCACTCTGCCACTTAAGCATATGACCCTGGCAACTTATTTAACACTTTCTTGTCTCAGTTTTCTTATCTTAAAATGGGAAGGAGCTGTAAAACAAGTTTATTTTGAGAGAAGAAAGCTTAATTGGAAGATCTTCTCAAGTGGGAGCACAGAGCATTATGTGAGCCTCCAGTTCATTTGTTGAGAAGAATAGACAAACTTTATATTCTTCATCAGTTGTAATTGCCACATATCTTAAAATACCTACCTCATAGCTTTTGTAAAAATTTCATGAGTAAATACATTTAAAGTTCTTAGAACAATGCCTGTCATGGAGCAAGAACTCAATAACTATTTTTAAACAGAATTATCTTTGTTGTTATTCTCATTTAGCCAGTTTATCCTAGTGTGCAGGAAACTTTGTCTGGGATCATGCAGCATGGCATCACTATGAATAGAGATTTGCATTGAATTAAAAATCAGACACAGATACTAAGTTTGACTCTGCTGCTTAACAGCTGTGCAACTCCATACAAAACATTAATTTCCTCATTGTACATTGGATCCTGACACCTAGTTCATAGGATAGCCTAGAAGATGATAAAAGATGACATATCGCAAATCTGTTCTTCTCATTTTTGCCTGGATATGTAGCTCCAAGGGACAAAGAGATCAGGGGCACGGGAAGAATTACAGCCATTACCAGAGATGGTTGGAGCTGAACCATCTTCTCTTGCCCTAATGGCACCAATTGCAGGTGATTGGTGGGAGAGCAATGGGAGCAAAGAGGGCTATTGAATATATGTTCATTACTTAACACACAATTATTGTTGAACCAGGTGCGGTGCTAGGAGATAAATCAGGTCACTGCCCTCAATGAGCTCAGTGCAGAGTAGGAAACAAAGACAAACATAATTAGAATACCGTGTTCTAAGTACAAGAATAGAGTTATACAGATGGCAGCATAAAGGAGAGGTGCCTAGGGTGTGGGGAAGCTCCTTGAAAGGGAGCTGTTAATTTATTGCTGTAACAAATTACTTCAAAACTTAGTGGCTTAAAACAGCACACATGTATAATCACATCACTTCAGTGGGGCAGAAATCTGGGCATGGTTTAGCTAGGTTCTCTGTTTCAATGGTTTCTTTCAAGTGCTGGTCCAGGTATGCAGTCTCATCTGAAAGCTCTACCGGGGAAAAGATCCACTTCCAAGTTTGGTGATCATTGGCAGAATTCATTTCTGTGTGCACTCTTATACTAAGGGCATTAATTCTTCACTGTTGGCTGAAAGCTTCCCTTGGTTCCTGGCCATGTGGACCTCTCCAGCATAGCAGCTTGCTTCATCAAAATACACCAGCCAAGAAGACAGAAGAGAGAGCCTACTTGCAAGATGAACATCATAATTACCATGGAAGTGACACCCCACTGTTTCTGCCATAATCATCATCATCACCATCATCATCATCCCATTACTTTTGCTGGTGCTGGGCAAGTCACTAGGTACAGCCCATTATCAAGGGGTGGGGATTACAGAAGAGCATGAATACTGAGGCATGGGCCCTGGAGGGTCTTCTTAGGAGTTCACCTACCCCAAAGGAACTCCCGAACTGATTCTTAAAGCAGAAGTTGGTATCATCCTATGTGAGAAGAGAATAGAAGGTTGTGGAGGAGACAGAGAAGCAAAAAAGAAAAAAATTGGGGGAAAGGCACATATCTTACTTCTTAGGATGTTATCTTAGAGGAAGAGAACGGGGGAAAAAGATGCTCTTCAAATAATGGAAGGAAATGAGACAATTGGTATAGATTAAGGGATGAATAAGGTGAATTTTGAAAGGAAAAACAGAGGCTGTTAGTCCTATCTGTGGAGTAGTTTGAAAGCCACATTGTTGATGAGGGTTATTTTCTTAAATTTATTTTGAATTAGTAAGTGGATAAGAGGTCAGAGTGACAGAAATGGGCATGTGCTGAAGCAAAGGTGGAAGTCACAGTCTGTTCCCCTAGCTTTTTATTTTTAATTAATTTATTTAATATGTAGGCCTCTTCTTTATACTCTGATGGCCATTTAATTAATTAATTAATCACTTAATGCCAGTCCTAATACTTTCCGGTGTCCTTTTACTTTTTAGTGTACCCCATGTCCTCATGTCCTTATTGATTCCCTGATGTGAAGAGAAAAATTGCAAAGAATCACTACCATTATATTGAGTATTTCAGCTGAGAATTTGGCATTTTCACTGATCCCCATTATCCCAGCCAAGATTTAAGTTATAGTGAGAAAGAATTGAACTTTGGAGTTCCATATGGTCACTCTCCTCTGTCTCAACGTCCATGGCTATAAAATGGGAACAACAGGACCTCCCTGCTCCTACCTGCTCTAGTTGATTTCAATATTGAATGAGATCATGTAGTAAATACATTTTAAAAATTATAAATTATACATATAATATGCAAGAAAGTAATTCACTCCACAAATGGTTATTGAGTACACTGCACAAGACACAGTGAAAATGTCTAGAATAGAACCCAGCCCTCACATGTGAGCAGCTCAACAGTAGTAGGAAAGAAAGATACACATCCTTAGAATACAAGTTCCTAAATGTGATCATGGAGACATACAAAGGCCATTTTGGTTACTGACATATTTATCATGTCATATTTTAGGTATTTGTTCTTTGTTCATGAAGTAACACAACAACATGTAACAAATACTATTGAGCATTCTGTTTTAGATGTAACATTCTGTGGTGGTGAAGTGCATGGACTCTGGACAGAGCCCACCTGAGTTCAAGTTCCAGCTGTGATACTTAGCAACTATGTGAACTTGGTCAAGTTACTTAACCATGGTATACTTCAATTTCCCTTTTTGTAAAATATGGGTGATAATATCTCATATCTCATATCTCATAGAGGTGTTGTAAGGATTAAACAACTTAGTGTCAGCAAAGATCTTACACCAATGCATGGCATGGTGTAAGCACTGTGCAAATGTTTGCTTTTATAACCACAGACAAAGGCCTATGCTGGGTCCAAAGGATGCAACACTGAACAAGAAGAATATAGTCCCTGCTCTGCCCAATAACTTTGAACTTAATGCACGAGTCTCCTGCTCCATCACACACCAAATCATTCAGACAAGGAACCTGGAAGTTACCTGAGACACACTCCTCTTCTTCAATTCCACTACTGCATGCCTAGCCCTCACAACTGGTCACTGAGTCAGATCATGTACATTTTCCAGAGATCTCTTATCTGTTCCCTCTTCCTCAGCCCCACACCCTTTTCATCCAGGGAATCATCTAGTAACTCATCTTCCTTCACCTGTACCAGGTGCGTTCCTTCACCTATACCAGTGCCTCCTCTGTACTGTTGACAGTGTGTCAGTCCGAGCATCCATAGCCTTGATTCAAAACTCTGTGGTGTTTCCTCACTGCTTCCTGGAACTGATTCAAACTCCTTATCAAGACCCTTCATGATCTTCTCCTCCCTTCTTGTCCAGGTGAGAGACCTGGTTGTGTACTGGTTAAAGACACAGACTTGGGAGCCAGACGCTTAGAATCCAGTTCCACCATTTGCAAGCTATACAATCTTAGGTTACCTAACTTTGCTGAGTTTTTTCATCTATTAATGGTGACAACATCTACCCCATGGGGTTTTTGTAAGGATTAAATGATTTAATAAATGTAAAGTACCCCCGCATGGAGTAAGCATTATCTAAATGTTAGCAATGATTATACTTGCCTTGAGTCTTATCTCAAGTCCCTCTTCCTTCACTCCTCCATCCCATTGCAGCTATACAGAACCATTGTTCATTCCCTACACACTCTCTTATCTACCTGTTCCTCCCATTCCTCTAATGACCCCATGTGGTGGACAAACCCTAGAATGACCCCCAGTGAGGCCCTCCTTCTGTCCATGCCTTTGTATAATCCCCTTTCCCTAGGTGCAGGTGAGACCTGTGATTTGTGATTTGCTTCTAGCCAACAGAACGTCAAAGGTGATGGGATGTCCTTTCATGATTTTGTTATATCATATATGATTCTCTCAGCAGACTAGACTATGGACTGTCCTTATTGGCTTAACAGAGTAAAAAGTCATGTAGGAGAAGACCACATGACTTGGAACTTCTGGCAGCCCCTAAAAACTACAGGTATCTTTTAGGACCTGAGGATAGCCTCTGTCTGATAGCCAGCAAAACTATGGGGCCCTTAGTCAGACCACCATGAGGAAATGAAAGCTGTCAACAACCTGAATGAGCTTAAAAAATAGATTATTCTCCAGGCAAGCCTCTAGATGAGAATGCAGCCCACCTGACATCCTCAGTATAGTGTTGTGTGATCTTGAGCAGAGAAACAAACCAACCCATGCCCTGATCCTGGTCCATAGCAACTATGAGATAAAAATGTTTGTTGTTTTAAGCCATGACAAAGTGGCAATTTGTTACATAGAGATAGAAAACTAATAAACCCCCAATTCTGTTCACTTGGAGAATTCCTACTCAAACTTCTAAGTGTTCCCTCCTCTATGAAGCCTACCCTGATGCCTCCAGGCACAGATGATCTCTCCCTCCTCATACCATCATTGTATCTCTTGCACCCTTCCAGAACAAAACAGTTGCACTATATTGCTACTATTTATTAAGCCCTAAGTATTTAAGAATGGAGTCTTCCTTTTGTTCATCTTTAAATTTCCAGTTTCGGAAATATGATGCCAACTTTGTAGGAGAGAGGAAGGAAGAGAATGAGGGGGAGGAGGGCAAAAAGAAATAAAAGGAAGATACCAGGGCCACCAGATGCTCAATAAATTATTTTCTTCTCAAGTCTATAGAATTCTACAGAGATGCTTTCCTTTCACTCTGACAGGCATCCCCAAAACTGAGACTCTCATCATAACAGAAGACTGAATTATCACTAACTCAGTTTATAAGCAAAATAGAAAAAGAAAACAGCTTTGAGAAAAAGATGATAGATCAAGAAAAATATTTTTTTTACTTTTATTGTTAAAAGAAAACTTTGGCAGAATAAGGTCCAACTATTAGAGTAAGAAGCGATGGGGGTAATTTTTCCAGAATGCCAAATACTGGAAATGCATTTTGAAATAGACCAGTTGATAGGAATCCTAGATCCAACTCAACGAATTTGGAAAAGATGTAATTTAACTTTATTCAATAGAGATAAACAATAGAATACTGGCAGATTCTCAGTTTCTCAAATTTTTTTTGAAAAAAACAATTTAGAAGTTTTTAATTTTCTTAAAGGAAAAGTTAAACGGTTGAATTACTACATCTTCTTTTTCGTAGGATCCCTGTTAGTTTGGAGTGTGTGCCTTAGTCCAGGAAAGAGTTCAAATTATTTACTTATTGTCCAGACTTACTATGTACGCTGTGTGTTATATTGTGCCCAAGAAGAAACAAAAGCAAAGTAGGTCCACTGTGAGTTACAAAAATATATTAAATTTGGCCGAAGTATAATTTAGCCATAGGCAAAGTCTGAGTTGTCCCAGTGTCTGCTTTCTGCACATCATGGCCACTGCAGGCAGGCAAATGATGAACATTCCAGCTGCTGAGACGGAATGATGGACGGGTATATGGACAGGCACCTGCTGCTTACGTTCAGTGACAGCAGGTGCCCTACAGCATTAGGTTAGTTGCTGAGAGGAATAAGTTATGTATTAACGTCTAGCAGTAATGGCTATTTCCCACTGCATGTATGTCCAGTAGCTGCAAAGTTAACCCACTGTGTTGCTTGGAGAGAGATTCCAAACGTCAATATGTGAATACCTGGCTCATAGTAGGGATATAATATTAGTCAAACATAAATCTAAATTGAGGCTCTAAATCCCAACCTTTGGGATCTGAATGCTTGTGACGAAGGGTGGCCTTAACCTGTGCTTATGTTAATCTGAGTGGTGTTCTTGCATGGTCGACCAAACGTTGTCAGTTTAAGGGTGTGACCTGAGACTCAGCAGAGAACTGTGCAATGCCAATAACCCAAAACAAAAACAACTGAATTTGATTATGGTCTTTTGTATTCAAGAGGGAGAATAAAACATCAGTGAGTTACAGGGATAAACAACTAACTGAATTAGTTGGTTCTATCAGAGCACCCATTGACTGTGTTGCTCCAAGCTTTGTGTAGCCTGGGGCCTTTCACCTTGGGCCACCCTGAGTCTGCCACTAGGGCTGAGGATTGCATTAGTGTCCTAAAGCTGTTGTAATGAGTTACCACAAACTTAGTGGCTTCAAAGAAATCACATTTATCCTCTTACAATTCTGGAGGAATTGTCATCTCCACCAATCCGTCTTGCTGGGCTAAAATCAAGGTGTGTACAGAGCTGGCTCCTTCTGGAAGTTCTGAGAAGAGAACTGGCTTTCCTGCTTTTTTCAACATCTGATGGCTGTGTATATTCCTTGGCTTTGGGCCCCTTCTTTCATTTTCAAAACACATCATCCAATCTCTGCTGCCCTCATCACACTGCCTTCTGCTCTGATAAGGATCCTTGTGATAACATCAGACCCACTCAGATAATCCAGGATAATCTCCCACATTTCAAGATGCTTAAATTAATCACAACCGCTAGGTCCTTTTCGTCCTACCGGGTAACATATTCCCAGGTTCTGGGGATTTAGCACACAGACATCTTGGAGGACCACTGTCGGCCTACCTCAAGATTCAGCCATAGGTCTAACTGATAGACTTCCCAGTTAAATAAGACCGTGCAAATTCAGGATTGAAACCAAAAACTGGTAACAAATGCCCTTATAAGTGTAAATAAGGCATGTTGCTTTAACTCTTGCAGGCAGCAGTTTCTCGACTTGTTGTCCTTCCACAGGACAAAGTAGCATGCCTGAATTTCTCATCAATAGAGATTGCTCACCCCCTTTCTCCACAGTATTCTGACTGAGAAGCACTGCGTTTAGTCCATAGGAGGTCCACAGAGTATGCTGGGAGTAGTAATTTCCTAACTTTTGCTGTAAGATTCTCTCCTGATTCCCAACCCCCATGGTCCTCTGGGGACCTGAGTAGGCGCATTTGTTTCCAATCATGCTTAACAAACTCAAAGGGAATTTACTTACCTTTATCAGCATAAAAATGTCCCCACATCCTGCTTTCTCCTGACTGGCTTCATTTCCTTTCTCAAACTCAGCCAACGCAAAATAAAATCAGCTCCCAGGTTTTTACAGCCTGTGAGTTGTGTTCATCAGGTCTATCATTGCCAGTGGGTGGGTGAAAATTGGGAGCGGAGTGAAGGGATGGTGGGTTGGGCTGAGCATGATTCATTCCCCTGGTTTGTTGGGCTCCTGATGTCCTCAAAGACCAGTGATCTACTATATGCCCTCTATTAGGTGGGGGTAGAGTTGCCAGCTGGGAGCAGCTTGCCCTCTGCCCCTGTGGTAGAGCCAAGGAGAGTTTGACTTGCCAATCTTGTGCCCCATCAGAACATCCATGGGCAGAGACTTTCTCTACTTAATTAGAATCTGTCTTAGTATGGGTGCCAGGCCCTGGGAGCCCAAAGATGTTCCTACACAGCAGCTTTCTTTCTCTCCCTCTTTTTTTAGTTTGGCACCACCTTGTCAACAGGTGTGATCAACAGTAAGGAAACACGCAGTGCCAGTGCTCCCGTTCTGGTACAGGATGAGAACCCACTACTAAAAAGATGGCACTCCCAGCATCAGGCAGTCTGCCATGAAATCATCCTTCCTTGGCACTGGTGCCCATGGTGAGCATCTAGGCAACTTCTGATTGGGCACCACGCCCTCCAAACAGATGGGCATGAATGTAGGCAGGCAAGAGACCATTTATTTATATCAACTGTATTTGCTGAGGGCAGGGTTCCCAGCTGGGAACATCAAAACAGCTCTTTGTCCTGGCCGTCTGCAGCTCTGATGGAGGTGAGGCAGCCTTGCAAATTCAGCTGGATTAATTTTGAAAAATAAGAACAATGTTTCTATGGACACCGGGGGACATTTTTGGCTCTCTTCAATGGTTCAGAGCACAGAGCAGGCTGGGCCCAAGTCATTTTAATAAAATCTACCATCCCTGTTTGGATTGGATGGGAGAAAGCCAAGAAAGCTTTCCAAATCAGGCCAAATGTAGGTGAACAGAGTTCGCCCCACATGGAAGCCTGCTTTGTGAGTCCTTTCACACACAATGGCAGTGGCTTCCAAAGAAAATGGAGCTGAAGTCCCCCAGACTCGGGCATTAGGAACGGCCTTCTGGTCAAGCTCACCACTGCATCGTTTTCCTAGGCATCTATTAACCTTCCTGTTGTCCCTTCTGTAAATGACGAATGGGATCAAGTAGGAGCTGCAAATGCAAGGGTAGACGTTAGGGCTGACTTTCAGAAGAGCCCCACTTGGCTTTAAGGGTAAAGAGATAAATAAAAAAGAATTATTATCTGCATTTAAATCCTGAGCAATTGCAGAGTCTCTGAAGAGTATTACTTTATTGGTATTAGTATTAACTACTAAAATATATCGCTTGCTTACAACACACCTGGCATTGTCTTAAGCACTTTACCTGAAATCTTTCAACTCATTTTCTCAATAGCCCTATAGAGGTGGGTGCTGTTATGAGTATCCTGACACAGATAAGCAAACTGAAGCTTAGAGAGACTCATCCTAAGATGAGTCTGGGATAAGCTAAGAACTGGGATAACCAGGGTTCAAACCCAGAACTGCCTGACAACAGACCCCACGGTTACACTCCACTTCTTTCACAAACCCTGAAAGAGGCCAATCTGTTTAGTAATTGGCTTGCTTAATGGAGGGGTGTTTCTTAAAATAATATCCGTTTAGGTCAATTCTTCTTAACCTTCAATGTGCCTACAAATCACCTGGGAGATTTGCTAACATGCAGATTCTGATTCAATAGACCTGGTTCAGTGGGTCTGGGTGGTTCAGTAGATTTCCAAATTTCTAACTAGCCCATGAGGCCAGCACCCAGATAACACTGAGGGGCAAGCTTTCAGGTTAGAGCACACTGATCCTCAACCTTGGCTATGCATCCACGTGACCCAAAGAGCCTTGAAAAACACCAAATGCCCCCATTGCACCCCCAGAGATTCTGACTTAATTGCCTGACCACCATTGGGTGAACAATTTGCTGACTTACCAGCATTTCATTATTTATTTGAAACAGAAATGCTGAATTTTGAAAGGCCTTTGGTTGCATTCCTTAGAGACAGAAAATAAGATAACAGATAAAGATGCGATGCTGGAGGACACTCCCAGTTCCTACTCAGTTCCTTTTCCTGATACTGATTATTTACAACAATGCTGGGAGGCGGGTGCTGTGTAGACCTGTGACTCACACAGGGGTCTCTAATGTGAACAGCTGGAGCGAGGGCAGCCTGAGAGCAGCAGCACCGCTGCAATCACTTAAGAGCAGAGTGTGACAATGCACGACGATGGCGGTGACAAGGAATTCCAATCAGAAACATCATTTTTCTATGGCACAGGTTTTGTTGATTGTCATTTTTTGGTTGAGAGGCTCTGAATAGGGAAACCTGGAGCCATTCAAACCTCAACTCTGTCAAACCTCTAATCAATGGCACATAACAAGCAATAGTATGGATCAGCTGTTCAACGACTGCATTTATTAAGGAGGAGCAATTGATTCCACGTCGGTGGAGATGTGGCCACATGGCTCTTTTTGGGGTTTCCTGCGAAGTGTGATCAAACCAAAAGGACTACGGATTATTAAATCCAAATCAAAGTTTTTGCTGGCAAAAGCAAAGCATTCAGTGAGGCCGGGGGAGTGGGGGGTGGGGGTGGGAAGTATCCTCTTTTCAGAAGATCTCAGCTTCATGTATTATTGATGCAAAGATGATCAGATAAAAACTGGAACTTGGCAAGCTGTCGAATAAAAAATGCAGAGTGAATCAAAAATTTATAAAACAGTATTGAGTTATTACAATTCTATTATAGACACCCATAATCATTTTTACTGAAACAAACCTCTTATGTGACTGTACAGCTGGGATGTTAGGGTACAAGGATTTAGGACTTGACCTCATTTGGGGTGGGGGTGGTGGGACGATACCACAAAATTAAAAATTAAATATGAAGACTGAATGATTTAGTCACAGTTCAGTAGTAAATTGAATAAAAACAATGGAGTTTAAATAAAATAATGGAAGTGTTTCCCTTCTTGGGCTACATTTTGCTGACTTCCTTGAAAAATTACTGGCATTAGATTCAGAGCAGGATGAACTGTTTTACAGAATCTGTAAGCTTAATTCGTGCTCGTGCCAAGCACATGTACAATGCAAGACACTAGGGAGGAAAAATGACTTGGTGAGATATTTTGTCACTTATGGATTTTCTTTTATAGGAAAAAAAATCCCACCACTATAGTTTTATTAGCTATCTCATCTTGTACAGGAGCCTTTTCCCTCCCTTCCTGGGACAGGAGCCCTGACAATGCTAGAAATATATTCAGGAATGGAGAGATGGCTGTCACCATTCCTAAATATTCAAAAGATAATTGCTAACCAACGTTAGAGCATCTTGACATAAACCATCCCTTTAGCTCCCAAACCAGTGTGCCTATCAAATCAAATAAACAGCTATAATTATAAAATCACACATACCGATAAGTCATCAGCATGAGGAAAATGACACCAAAACCATGTGACAAGGAGGCCTGCTTTCTGTCCTTGGTTTTTTTTCTCCGTGCCTGGGCAGAGAACAAAGAGGAACTCTTGGAACTGAAAATGACTCACAAGCAAGGGAAGGGAAGGGCAGCCAGAAGCATCAGCCTGGGTTTTCCTGCTTCAGAGCTGAAACTTGACATTGTTATTGTGGTTTGAATATGAAATAACTTTGTTTTTAAGAAACAGAATTGACAGGGTGCCTGGGTGGCTCAGTGGGTGAAGCATCTGCCTTCAGCTCAGGTCACGATCCTGGGGTCCTGGGATTGAGCCCCATATCTGGCTCCCTGCTCAGCAGAGGAGTCTGCTTCTCCCTCTTCCTCTGCTCTCCCCCTGCTTGTGTTCTCTCAAATAAATCTAAAAATAAATAAGATTAATGAATTAAATCTTAAAAGAAAGAAACAGAAGTGATTCCACTTAAACGGACGTCCATCAAGAGGCAGAAAGGGAAAATGCTTTGCTTAATCAGACACAGAACCAAATTACCCCATGACATGACCCACTTCGGTTCCACTGGGGACAGGAGAGTATGGTCAACTTTCATTGGACTTTGAAAGGCAAAACCTTCATGTGTGAATCACATATTTGCCAATTAGTCTGAATATTACATGTGGAACACCTTACCTAAAGTGCCAATGCCAAGAAAACCTGCGGGATTCATCAATCCCTGTGCATGAAAGAGCACAAAAAACTCCGAGATTCTCTGCTGTGAATTCAACATGAATTATGTTGAATCATTTTTTGACTTGATGTTTCATTGATGTCACCGTGACTGTTTTCAAGAGTGTAGGGGGAAATGCAAATGCGAGGGAAATTTTCAGTGCCCCCTTGAGATCCAACTTTCAAAGGTTCCCATGACACTGGCGTTTGTTTTGGGTAACCGGTTACATGCTCTGCTGTGTTCCTCTTCCCAAGATTAGGGGCTAATTATGCAGGGTTGTCCTTCCTGTCACTAGGATAGAGAACTCCGCACAAACCGGAGTAGGGCTGGGGAGCCAGTGGGCTGCGTCATCTCGAGTGAGAACAAACTCACTGTTTGAAATAGGCTTGTGTGTGTGCTGTGTGGTGTGTGGTGTGCCCTGCCTTGCCCTGCCTCACACTCAAGACAGGAAAGCAGAAACCACACTAAGTATTTCACACAGAAGGGATTCCATACAAGGAGTTGGGTACCTGGGTGTAAATAAGGGGCGCAGATTCTTGTGGCCAAAGGATAAATAAAAATCTCTGGGGTAAAATGCTTTCAAACCGCACACAGCAGTTTGGTCAGCTTAGCCAAACACCCTGGTTCAAACTGTATTCCAGCCATTTGGAATGCGTGACTTGCTTCTGTTGGGAAGTATAAAATCTCTCCTCATTTCCTATCGTCAACTGCAGCATGGAGTAGCTGAAAAGTGTTCAAGCAATTACTGTGCTCCACCAACTGGGTGCCTCTAGCCATAAGGGGCCTTTTGGGTTTGCAATAGCTCCGCTGTCATTTCCCTTCTGTGGCCGATCCTGGTACAAATTGCTGATGGCTTCAAGAGTGTGTCCTCTCGCTCACTGGAGGGGAGGTCAGGTTTCTGCAAAAATGCTCTTTGCTTTTAGATGCATGTGGTGCTGGTGGGAGTGGAAGCATGGTGGTGGAAGGGGAGAAGGGGGACAGAGGAGTTCGCTCATCCCCAGTGCTAATCAAACCACCACTGATGAGTCCTGTTGCTTCTGTCTCCTAATTATCTCAAGTTATCCCCATCCCTATGCCCATGAATGTTCCCACTATGTTCCTTCAGGCCATTTCATTCCTCAGCTTAGATTTCACAACAACCTCCTAACTGCTTCCTCTGCCTTCCACCCAGCCTTCTTCCCACCCATAATTCTCCATAGCAGTGATTTGCAACCAGGGGCCAGCCATTCCACCCCCACCCGTGCCCCCAGCGGCAGCAGGCATTTGGAAATGTGTGAGAGCAATGGGGGTTGTCACCCCATGGGGGTGTGGAGCATGCTGGCATTACAGGAGGTAGGAGCCAGGGAGACTGCGAAACCTAGTGTTCTCATTTCCTATCACAGCAGTGGTGAGGAGCCACAAACAGCAGCTTTAAGCAACACCCACTTATTATCTCACAGTTATTATATGGGTCCCAAGTCTACCAGAGGTCTAACCGGGCTGAAACCAAGGCTTCGGTAGGGCTGCACTCCTGAGAGGAAGCAAGCTCCCCTTCCAAGCTCAGTAAGGTTATAGGCAAACTTAGCTCCATTGGCTTGCAGAACTGAAGGTCCAGGTTCCTTGCTGGATCAACAGAGATCATTGTTGCTTCTGGAAGTCTCCCACATGTCTTGGCTCATGACCCCCTTCATATTCAAAGAAAGTAGTGGTAGACTGAATACTTCTCATGCCCTCTGTCTCCTGCCACATCTTTCCCTGATTCTTCTGTCTTCCTCTTCCACTCTAAGGGCCCATGTGATTAGACTGGGCCCACTCAATCTAGGTAATCCAGGAGAACCTCCCTATCCTAACATCCATTACTTGAATCCTGTCCACAAGGCCTCTTTTGCCATGTAATGTAACATGTTCACAGGTGATGGGAATTAGGACATGGACATCTTTGGGGAGCCAGTAATCTGCAACCCCAGGTGGAATGATCTGCATAATAGAGGATTGGTTCACCCAAAATGCCACTAGCAGCCTCTTTGAGAAATATGGAGTGAGTGATCTTTCTAAAATGCAGATGTGATAGGTCTCTTTCTTGCTTTGAAATCCTTCAGGGAATCTTCATTTCCCTCAAGACAAAATCCAGGGCAAAGCCTTAGTATGCCTACTAGAAAGTTCTTTATGATCGAGCAACTCTAGCTCACAAATGGCTGTACCTCAGGATGCCTGGGTGGCTCAGGGATTGAGCATCTGTCTTTGGCTCCAGGTGTGATCTGGGTCCTGGGATCGAGTCCCACATCGGGCTCCCTATAAGGAACCTGCTTCTCCCTCTGCCCGTGTCTCTGCCTCTGTGTGTCTCTTATGAATAAATAAATAAAATCTTAAACAAACAAACAAAAAACCAAATGGCTCTGCCTCTGTCTCTTGGCTCCAGCTACAGTCAATGATTTTCTGACCATCCTGTGTTCTCTTACCTCTCATTCTTTAGGTAGGTTCTTTCTTCCATCTGGGCCTCTCTTCCCCCAAACTCTCACCTGCTTCCCTCACCTAACTAATCCCAACTCAACTTTCAGATCTTACTTGAGACTTTACTTCCTCATGAAAGCCTTCCATGACCCTACAAGTCTGTTCATTCCCATGTGCTCCCAGAGCACCCACTTGCCCACCCACACCATTTTTCACAGTGCTTTGTCATTTCTGGACTGTCATTCTCCCACAAGCTCTGACCTCTAGAGGGTCAGGTATAGCAATGTCTTGTTTGTTGTTGTATCCATAGCACTTAGTTCACACCTGCCATATACTTACCTACAATACATATTTACTCATTAAATAAATTACTTAGCCATGTTGACTTTGAGCTAAAAGATACAGTGAATTTGTATTCCAATCCTTCTGTAATGGAGACATAAGCATAGCAACAGTTGCTTCCTAAACTTTGACAGGCAGCAGTTTTTCATCTGAACTCCATATCTGCATGAGGCTGGTGTCATTATTATTAACTCAGGGTTTACAGAAGAGGAGATTGAAACTCAGAGGGGATAAATAATTCCTCATAAAAGCATGTGGCCAACAAGTGGCTAAGCCAGAACCCAAGTGTGATTTCTGATTCCCAAGCCAATACCAGGGTACCTTTCTGAAACCACAAAGAGCATCTCATTGTTTTAAAGCATTATATGGCAGAGTCCTTAGAACTTCACTACAAGATAAAAATATCGATCCCTTTTTTAAACATGGAGAAAGAGCCTCATCAAGGTTAAGAGACCAAGGTCATGTAGCTAGTGGACACAAATTCAGAACTAGAAGCCAGATATGTTAATTCCGTCCCTCTTATCCTAACTGTATCATCTATGAACTGGGAAAATGGCACAACTTGGAGCTTGGCAGTTTATTCTCAAACTTCTCCACGTCATCAGCTCACACCTCCCTGCCCACACACACCTAGTAAGGAACATACCACCAATGAAAACTCTATTTAGACAAAAAGGGAACTCCTCTGTTCGTGAATCATTTGTATATTATATATGCAGTGAAAAGAGAGAAAGATGTGAATTTAACCTCCAGAAAGATGATAGGTGATAAATAATGGTAATTACCTTGAGTATCATAGTGACTGGAATACTCATATAGTACAAAACCTAACCTTGAGGTAGAGTCATCTGTCACTATAATAAACCAATCAGGACTCCTCTAGCCCCCAAGACAGCCCTCAGTTGCCTTCACCTCTTGGTGCTCATATCCTTGAATATTTCCCACCCATGCTGGATCAGGGCCTACCTATATGAACAACAGAACACTGCAGAAGTGCTAGGTCATAACAGACATATGCCTCTTCCACCTTGACCTCCTGGATTACTTTTTTGGGGGGTTAGCCATCTGCCATGTTGTAATGGCACAAGCAGCCCTGTGGAGAGGTCCTCATGAAGAGGACGTGAAACCTGCCACCGACAGCCAGTTCCAGTGTCCCACCATGTGACTGAGCCACCTTGGAAACAGATCCTCCAGCTCCAGCCAGCCTTCAGGTAACTGCCACGCCAACCAGCATCTGAATGAATCAATCAATCCCAAGGCAAGACTACCTGGCCAAGCCGCTCCTGAATTCCTGACCCTCAGAAACTGAGTAATAAGATGATAAACATGCACTGTTGTCTTAAGCCACCAATTTTTGTGGTGATTTATTATTCAGCAATAGATAACAATACAGGTTGCATGGGACAGAACCTCAGTTTCAACTAGTTTTAAACAGAGCGTAACCGTTTAACCCATGTTCCCACAGGAAGGTCTGGGAGCAAATGGCTTCAAAGACAAAGGACCCAAAAGATGCCAAAACACTTTGTTTATCTCTCACCTCTCCTTCCTGCACACATATTTCCTTCTCTCAGAAAACATGGCCACCAAGGTAATCAGGCATTACATCTCACTTTCTCTAATCCCAAATTCTAAAAGCTGGGAAGTGTTCCAGTTGGCCTAACACAGATTACATGTCTATCCTAAATAAGAGTAGAGGACAAGTTGATGGGATCCGTAAGAATAAGGACCATTTCTATCCAAACCACATGATTAAGATGAGGGGGAAAAAAACATTTCTTAGAAACAAAAAAGGATAAGCAGAGTTTCCTTGGAAGGAGAACAAGAGTCCCACTCATTACTCATTGTATGTTTGCATAGGAGCATGAGGGGGTATACATGGTTAATTAATGCTAATCCCCTAGTAACACTTGACATTATTGGGTGTGTGTGTGTGTGTGTGTGTGTGTTTTCTAAGATTTTATTTATTTACTTGTGGGGGAGAGAGAGATCACAACAGTGAGCATGAGCCAACACAAGCCAGAAGAAGAGCCAGAAGCAGGCCCCCCACTGAGCAGGGAGTCTGACATGGGGCTCAATCCCAGGACCCCAAGATCATGACCTGACCCAAAGGTAGATGTTTAACCAACTAAGCCACCCAGGCTCATCAACATCATTGTTTTTATGTGTCATTTTATCATTTGGCTGGTAAGCACAAGTTTCTCTCCCACCAGGAGATCATATCGGCCAAATTTTCAAAGAGAAGTAAATCTTATTTTTTTATAGAGGGAAAGAAAGAAAAAAGGAAAAAAAGAAAAAACTAGTCCAAAGAAGTATTATAAAATACTTTAAAAAATACTTTCCCTAGAAACTAGGGCCTAAATGATAAGAGAAAGAAAATCAATGATTATAGATACCATCTAGTAAGCACACGTTAGGCACAAGAAGTTTCTGGGTATCACATAATTTGCCTTATTTCACACAGATGATAAATGCCAGAGCCAAGACCACACCTGGGTATGTCTGTCACCAAAGTCCAAGCTCTTAGTCACTATGCAAAATGCCAGAGAAGGGATCACAGAAGCCCAAGACTTATCCAAGTTCATGTTTAGCATCTAAGCCAAAGAGAGGCAGAGCATGCAGGGCTCAGCTCAAGATTCATTCTCCTGCAGATTCTGTATCTCGCTAGATCTCACCTCAGCACTCCCTCTGGGCCCCACCTGGGAGAAATGAACTCCAGCCCAGTCCTGCTGCTTCTGTCCATGAAGCAGAGCAAGACCCAAGGCAAAGGTTTTCAGAACTTTGTCATAGCAAAAATCTCTGCTTTTCATTGTCCTCAGAAATAAACTTTGCTAAACCAGTTCCATCTTTGGGAGGCTCTCTGACGCAGTTACATAAATAGAAAACTCATGTGAGTCATTCTGGTTAGGAGTGGGTCACTTGGAACAAACATTTTGAGTGTTGAAAAGGCAGGTATGGCATCATCAGTGACAAGTCAGGCCAACCTGCAGCTGAAGACCACGCCTATTGCACATCCTCTGTGTCCTGGGGCAGTTGACATCTACATCTCATGGTTTCTTTATCTGAAAAATGGGCATAAATCACACATCTCACAGAGTGATTGTGAAGACCAAGTAAGGTACCATTTGTGAAACACCCAGCATGATACTTGATAAATATTGGTAGAATTTTTCTTTCCTCAACAGGGCTTTGTTTTGTTCTGTGTGCCACTGCATGAGGCTTTTCTCCTAAAGATTGTAAATTCCTTATGGCAGAGACACTTTCTTATTGCTGTTCTATACCCTACACATCACCTATGAGCAGGTAGTGTTTGATGTGCTAATGCAGTGGGCTCCACAGGGAGCAAATTAAACCAGCAGGTAGCATCTTCCTGGCATGCTGCAATATGCCTTCATCTCAACCAGTTAACAATAATATAGATGAACACTTTCAAAGTTTGGACAGACAGATATCCAAGCTAATAGACTCAGTGACTGTAAGAAGCAAGGCTATGAATACATGTAAATATCTTAATCCTACATGTCAAAAATAGTGCTAATGGGTATAAAAGTTTAGTTAACAGGATCTACCTCTCCACATCTGATCTGGGCAATGATGCCCTCCCTAGAACCCCTTTGCCAACGACACCCAATGTGGCTACATTGCAAGTCTCATGATCCCCTTACCCATACTCAGGTGTATAGTTTATCGGAACAGAGACAAAAAAAATTATGATTCAGCTAGATGCAGAATGAAGAATTGGACCAATTAGGTTCTCTCTCCTGAGAATTTGTCTTAGTCTGTTCCAGCTGCTATAACAAAAGATCATAGACTGAGTGGCTATTAAAAAACAAACATTTATTTCTCACAGTTCCAGAGACTAGAAAGTCCAAAATCATGGTGCCCCATTCAGTGTCTGGTGAGAGTCCACTTCCTCATTGACAACCCTCTTTTCATTGTAACCTCACATGGTAGAAGGGAAAAAATTTCTCCAGTGTCTAATAAGGGTGCTAATCCATCATGAGAGAGGGCTCTACCCTCATGACCTAATCACCTCCCAAAGGCCTCGCCATCTAATATCATCACCATGGTCTGTAAAATTTCAGAATATGAATTTTGGAGGATGTGAACATTCAGTGTATAGAAGAATGTAATTGGAATTACTAGGAGAATGAAGCCATGCCAGATGGGAGTTAAAAACCGAAAGTATACCATTAGGGGGCAGATTACAAGAGGGAATAAAGGCTGTGGAGATAGTCAGCCTGGGTCCATGTACCAGTTTGGTCAGTTCTATGTGATCTTGGGCAAGGCACTTTATCTTTCTGCATCTCAGTGTCTTCATCTGCAAAATGGAGATGATGATAGAACCCACACTGTGGGCTTAGTGTAAAGATTCAAAGAGTAAATGAATATGGAAAGCACTTGGAATGATGGCTAACATAGAGTTAGCACCATGTGAGTGATGTTTGGCATTATCAGGTGGACTCCAAGACTGAGGCAAGCTCATGCCAGGTGCAGGCCATTATGAGAAAGCAGTAACTATGAGGTAACATAGGAGGCTGGTCTGTGCTGAGGGAATGGGCCATGAATCCCAAAGGCCCCTAGCCCAGTAAGAGCAATACCCAGAGCATAACCTGTCCTCAAGCTGATCCTGCTCCAATTTCCTTAAAATCAGCTCCCTGAAGGATGGATGGGTCAGCTGTCTGTTCTCTGAACTAAGCAACTTAAAGAGCCTAAAATTTGGTACAAGAAGGATCTTGAGTAAGCAGATGCATTGTGTCTTTACTGCTAAAAAGTTCCCAAAGGCTCGATGGAAATGCAGTATCCCAATTTCTTCAGTAAAAGAGAAAAGAATGAGGCCCTGGAACAATCCCATCAGCAGGCCCCTTCCCTTGCCACGAATTTCTGATGAAAGCCCTAGGTTGGCACATATGAGCTCTCTACATCTAGCAAAGTGATAACTCTTATCAAGAGGCAGAGTCTGAAGCAAAGAATGTCTTGCAGTCCAGATAAGCTCCAAGGCGCTGGGCCAGGGTAATGGACCATAGGAGATGGAGCAAGGGTCTGCCAAGCTCAATAATACAGCATTGTTGCTGCATTGGAAAATGTTTTAATTTACATTTTCAAGTGCAAAATATTTTCCCCTCATGCTTTGGCTAAATTAGGTAGTTAAAGTCTGTGAAGTGGCAGTAATTGGAAACAATGGATTTTATATTTGACATTTATTATTTTAGTGGAATCTGTTTTACATTTACATCAAACATCCAAGGACCCCTGCAGAAGTTTCTTTTGCTATTGCATTACCATTTAGCTCTAATAATGTTCTTTGAATCCCCAATTCTTGATTATAATTACATCATTTCAGATGGAATAAGAGGTGAGGTAAAGATAAACTTTCAGTGGAAATTGTACCCCCATGATCTCCTCTCCTTTTGTTGAACTTTCATAAACTGATAATTTGTTCAACATATTTTTACCCTAATCTTTTACAGTTTCATTTTGTTCTGTAATTACCTGATATATTTTGGTCTTACCAAAAATATATGTTGGTCTCACCAACAGGCTTCTTAAGGGCAAAGATTGTGTCTTAAACTCCCATAGTGCTTGCTTTGGATCCAACCATATAAGAATCAAGAAATGTTTGGTTGACCATTCAGAAGCTATTAGGGTTATAGGAAATGGGGAGTAGATGCCAGGGGAGGCAGCTGGAAGGACAAAATTCCAGTTGGATTTAAGGAAAACTTATAACCTGCTCAAGATGGATTAGGCTGATTCAGAAAGTGATCAATCCTTTATTCCCAGTAGTGTTCATCCAGAAACTCTGTGACCACTCGATAATGAGGACGTGAGCCAGGAATTAAAGCCTGGAGTCAAAAAGAACTGGGTCTGACCCCTAGTTCCATGTTTTAAAACTACGTGACCATGGACAAGTGACTTAACCTCCCTAATCCTCAGTGGC
This sequence comes from Vulpes lagopus, assembly GCF_018345385.1. Classification (NCBI taxonomy): domain Eukaryota; kingdom Metazoa; phylum Chordata; class Mammalia; order Carnivora; family Canidae; genus Vulpes; species Vulpes lagopus. The sequence goes on along the minus strand of NC_054846.1, from coordinate 26,766,859 downwards.
CTCATCTTGCAATGGGGTTAATAGTCTATGAAAAGTGAAGAAACAGATCCATGTAATGAATCAGACATCCTGGGGGACCTCAAATACTCAGTAGTCCTTTATTTCATGGTGAGAGAAGATCAAAAACTATCATTTCATTCCTGACTCTAATATTTAGAGAAATGTAGACTGTGCAAAGTTTTAAGATAAAACTCAAAAATAGCCACTAGAAATAAAAATAGAATGTGCAACTTCCAAATCTCAAGGGAGACTAAAAGTGACAGAGTAACAAAGGAGGAAAATCTGAGATGACAGAAACCATATAACAAAATGGCATAACAAACATAACCTATATTTATGAATGCAACTTTAAAGTATTGGGACAAGGAGCCATAGCAAGGACTTTCCATACTTTATCTCTTTTAGTTCTTTCAGTGTCCTAGAGGTCAGTGTTATGACTCTGCCCATTTTTCTAGGTGAGAAAAGTGAGGGTTAGGAAGGAAGAAATTGCTACATTTACCCAAGAGCTAGTAAAGTACATCCAGGCAGTCTCACTGCAGAGGGGGTACACCTAAACATTACACCACCCCACGGGAGCAAACGAAGGGGGCCTATGCTGATATATCTAAATATGCTCACATATTTATGTTGACAGGAAAGAGTGAATCATAAATACATGAAGATGTTAAACAGTGTTTATCTCTAAGTAGCGGGATTATGAGAAATCTTAATCTTCGTTTTTACAGTTTTTCATGTTTTTCAGAATTTTCTGCAATTAGCATATAGTTTTATAGTCAGGGGACAGGCTATAAAATTTATGATAGATTGTCCCTCTTCTTGTTATACCAAGAAGCCTAAAGTCATGGTATAAAATTCTTGAGGTTTTCATGGGATTTATGCTACTTGAGGGAAAACATTTCCAAAGTGTTCTCATTATTTCTTCCAGTGAAGCCAGAACTAAAACCACTAGATGAAACAGTTTGTTTTGTTGTGTCTAGAATATCCTATATGGATTTAAAAACAAGACAGCAGTTTAAGTTATAGGAAAATTTAAACAATCCTACTTCCTATGCTGTAGTTTGATTCACAGTAAAAATTTTAAAATACAGTTGTCAGAAGTTCTACAATTTTGGAAGCTCTGCTGCAATGTAGGTCTTACCTGAGGAGTTCTAAGAGAATCTCCAGATCCAGGAAAAGGCCTCACCTGAAAGGCAGCATGTGAGAGTACATGGCTACCCACCAGTCACATGGTCACACAGCAACACACTCTTTCCCAAGTTTCCATCCCATCAAACCACAGAAATTGCCAGAAAGGATCTGAGTGTTGAACTGAGCTCTTCTCTTTGCAGATGAGGAAACCGAGGTCCTGGAAGTCTATATCAGTTTGTCTCTAGCATCACCCCCCCCTAGTCCAAGCTATGGCTATTGCTCGCCTAGAGTCCTCCCAACTCATCTGACCCACACACACTCCAGCCACTCCCAAATCCACTAACCACCATGCAGATCACCCTCGGTCTCCTACTTGGGGCTTCTAATTCTGAAAATAAAGAATGATGTTTTTACCACTTTTGACCCGGTCTGACCGCTACTTCATTACCTAAGTTATCCTCTTTAAGTCTCTAGCCTCCAACTGTATTGTTCTATTTCCCAAATTTTCCATTCTCCTTCCCACCAAGGGATCGTCTCATGTGCTCTTTTCCTCTACCTGCCTTTCACCTAGATGATTTCCTCTCAAGAGCCTTCTTGGACTGCCATCTGAGTTGGATCCCTCTCACTCAGCATCTACATATCCTTCCCAGACCTCATCACATTCCTAGCTTTTCATTTCTGGGCTTGTTTCCCCCCCCACACTAGGTTGTAAATCCCAAGAGGCAGGGATATGTCAGCTTCATTCACCCTCTCCTCCCCAGCACTAGCCCAGGGCCAGCCACATGGTAGGGCTCCATTAACATTTGTTGGATGGATGAATGAATGAATGCATGAATGAGTGGTGCTCTGTCAATGACAGAGTTAGGTCAGCAATTTACCCCACACTATTTCTTTTACAATTTGGGAGAGAAGAAAGGAACACCTGGAATCTCCATAATTTGCCCACCCTACCTAGCCTAAAATTGTTTATTTCTCTCCAATCTTAGAACATACAATTTTGGAACTGCTTGGGATGTTAGATGTTGCTAATCCAAGCTTCTCAGCTTATAGTTAAAGAAGCATGGGCCCAGAGAGGTTCTGTGGTTCTTTCAAAGGGTGGTCATGATAGAGTCAGGACTCAAATCCGTGGCTCCAGGATTTGCCTCCTTTAGAGCCCACTGTCTCTTCCACTCAGGTCTGCCTTTATTCAGCAATGGTAGCTCCAGCCAAACTCTTGTTTTCTCTCAGACTTAACCTTCCAGACCTGGTCCCTCTGACTTCTCTCAAAGTCTTCTAATCTTAACTCCTCACTAACGTCCCTCATCTTTCCTAGACTTGCAGAATTGCTTGCTTGTTTTTGTTTTAACATGTTTCCCTGACATTCTGAATTCTCAATAAGTCAACCAATGACCAAAAAAAAAAAGTATTCAATCTCTCCTGTACATTTAAAACTGAGCTGGGTGCTATAGGGAATACAAGGAAGACATGAATGTCCTTCTGACCCTTAAGAAACAGAAAAACTGAGGATGTAGTTTGCACAGCTGACACTAGTAGAGAAAAAAGGAAAAGCAGTAATGATAGTAATCTAGTTTGTGGAATATGGACTCTGAGTGCTGTAGAAACTCAGCTGAAGAAAGATGAGGAGGGCTGCACAGGAGAGCTACAAGGTGACCTAAAGCTTAAAGGAAGGGAAGCACTTGGACTCAGAGAGGAGAGAGAAAAAGCAATTGAAGGCATCATCTTCCCAATAAGGAATAATATCTCAGGAAGTATCACCAATAAATTTTGTAAAATATCAACTCAAATGGAGAACAGTGCCAGAAATGAAATTTTGAAGAAAAAGCAAAGCACAAAGCCTTGTCCAGATCCCACAGGGACTGGTGGCAGAGACGTTAGGAGAGCTTGAAGGACAGTATGACCCTCAGGCCCTCTCAGCCTCCCTACTGCCCAGATGTCAACATTACTAGGTAACAGGGAAGTGAACTGGAATCTCCACAAGGGGCCATGCATCCACCATAGGGGCCCTGCATATTTGTTTAGTCCCACCTAATCCTGCCAGCATTCCTGTGACAGTTGGGAGTGGTAGCCTTCTCATCTGCCATGTGAGGAAACCGAGATTTTTGGCAGAGTAAATAACCTGCCAAATAAGATAACGCAGCTGAATTTCACAGAGTCAGTCAACCCAAACTCTCTGGCTTCAGAGCTTGAGCAAAAATAGAAATAACTCATAAGTTTCCAATACTGTTTTCAACAACCTCAATAACAGCACAGGGCATGAATTCAGAGGACTTCCCATACTACTTAGTGTGGCTAATCTTGAGGAATGTTATTGAGTTGTGCAGGAATAGAAAGATGCAAAGGGGTCAGTTCTCACAACCCGAAGGTATTAAATTTTCATTAGTGTAGGCCATTATGTCAGGATGAAGAGGGGAAAGAGCCTACACTGTATCTGAGTTGGTGACCCCTGAACTACAGGCATTCCTCTCCATTCTTCCCACTGCTGAATTCTTCCTCCTGATGTTAATAAAAGCATTTTAACATACCCGTTACATATAACATGGAGGACGTAAATTGCGGCATCACAGGAAGGTAGGAAGAAGGGGAGGGAGGATAGGAGGGAGGAAATGAGAAGGGAGAAATTCAGAAAAATTGTCTCCTGTTAACTGTCAAATGATGCCAGCCACTGCCTCTTAGCCTTCCTCCATCTCCAGTAATGTGTGTTGACAATAGTGACACCTCCTGGCGAAAACAAACTTGACCTCCTGCAGGATTTCATTTTGCTCACTCACTGCAGATTAGTCTTGACTCTTGCTGCTTCCAGGTGCAATTTTCTTTTCCTTATCTGGAAAAGCATAAACTGACACAGCCCATCCCCAACCTTAGAAACTCAATAACCCAGTGCTGACCCGACCACAGAACTCTGCTTTACAAACCCTCTGAGTTTCATCCCTGAACACGTCAGCATGATTAGCCCAGAGACCCAATTCACAGTCTTCCTACTTACAGCTACATTAAATATAAATAAAGCAAACTAAATACCAGCCACTGAAAAATAGTTCAATTAAATTCTACAATGAGAGTTCCTCTTGATTTTAATGTGTTTAATCCCCTAGGAAACATAGTTGGTGTATGCCCTTTTCCTGTAGTTGCCTTTTTTTTTTTTTTTGTCTCAGACTTGTATAAATCATACAGCCACCAAAATGACTAAAAAACTTTTGATATTATTGTTCACCCAAAATGGTAAAAGATCTACTTAATGAGTGTGGAAGGTTTTGTTTTATCTCACTGGCATAACATTTTAGAGCGCCATCCTATGGCTACTCGCCTTGAGAATAGCATATTGGAAAACATAGTAAAGTGTTTTGTCCATACTTTGAAAGCACTCCAGCATTTTGTATGCTAAACTAGACCACTGAACAAGCACAATTAAAGGAGAAAGAAGTTCGCCAATCATAGCAGAGAGTGAAGTCAATCTCAGACCCCATGGTATTCTCTCGAATTTTATAAAATAGCCGAGGGCTTGTGTTGTCCTCTAGAAGGAAGGCATTCAGTGATTCAGAGCATGAAGGATTCACCTTGAAACTGGTTTGCTTCCATTCCATTCACAGTCCACGCAAGGAAACCCCTTCATTTGGTTAACTAAACTTTATGAACTCTTTCATAGGTTGGAAAATATCTATGAACTTTCCCTTATTATACTTTTATTTTGAAAGGGCTCCCATGAGAGATCTACACATTAATTCTCAGGTGACCTTGCATTCCAAATTAATAAAAATTCAAACCTTTGCTCCTTTTCACATCTAGTGATTCTTTTGGCAAATAAACCTTAGAGATTAGATTATGTCTTTGCCATGCATGAACAGAAAACACTTGTATTAGAAAGAAAAGCCCTTCGAACTGATCAAAAACGAAAAGGCAGTTGAGTTGTGGAAGTTACCGTTTTTGCTTCTGTTATATTGAAAACTGTGGTTGAAATTGCAGCTTCATTCTGACACAGGGAAGATTCCAAACATGAGCATTTCAAATCATTTATGCAAAGGCAAATTGTGGTGAGGGTGGTCAATTTTTAAGCTCTCTGCTTGCTTTAGAGCACACTTGAAAGATAGACAATCAACTGGAAGAATGTGTCTCATGATTAACATATTATCAGAACAAAAGATCTAGAACATGTCAGCACATAACATATAAATAATGAATATATATTTGGACATCATTAAGTCAACAATGAATAAAGTGTGTTCAGTGGGTTAAGCAAAACACTAGATGTTGGGAAGCAATGATGGCCCCTGCCCTCAAGTGAGAGCAGTCCAGTAGAAGAAGAAAGGCTTGCATGGGACATACTTATGCTAAAGAATTATTCACTGTTTGTCTGATATTAAAATTTAACTAGGTGTTCTGTATTTTTATCTATTAAATCTGGTAACCCTGGGAAATGGTAAATGGGCAATTTCAATAGTGTGAAGTGGTAAGTATGATCTGAATGCTAAAGAAGTGCGTAAGGAAGTACAAGTAATCCAGACTAGGGAACCAGGATCCAAAAGATGAGTAGGAAGAAAAGAGAAAAATTAAGATATTTCAAGAAGGAATGCAAGTGCAAAGTTCACATACAGAGATAGAAACTATCACATGCCTATCACTGTTATACCAAATGACTTGGCATGGTGGGATAAGGCAGGTGAGATTGGCAGATGCCTGACCATGGAGACCCTATAAAGACATTTGGACATCTTTAGGACAATGGAAAGTTGTAAAGGTTTCTAGGCAGCGGTGTTATATAATCAGTTGTATGATTTAGGAAGACTATTCTGGGTGGATGGTGGAAAAATGGATGAACAGCTGGCAAGATAAAAGAAATCAGTTGAAATACTGAGCCTAAGGGAAACTAGTGGCTTTGAACTAAAATCTTAGCAATGGGGATATAAGAAGTGGGCAAATTAAAAAGATATGGGAGAGATGGATTAGGAGGTAGATATAGAAATATTTGATTAACTGAACAGGGGTTGTCTGAAAGGAAGGAATCAAATATAATTAAAAAATAACATTAATAGAGCATATACCATAGATCACTATGCAAAGTGCTACCAATATATTTATAATGTCCTCCCAAGTCTATGAAACTGGCACTATTATTCCTGTTTTAGAAATGAAGGAAATGAGATTTAGAGAGACAAAGAAGTAATCAGCCTGTAAATCTAATAAGTGGTATAGTAAGGATGATGTCCAGTTTCAGAGGCTGGGCTAAGGGTTGAATGATGGTGTCACTGACCAAGATTAAAAATATAGGAGGGGCACACGTTTGTGGAAAAGATGCTGACTCATTGTGGAAAAGATGCAGACTTAGCAGGCTTCAGGTGCCTGCAGATGATGTCTGAAGGCAACTGGATAGGTGGGCCTAGGGATCAGCAAAGGTACTGGACAGATTAGAGGGGTCGGGGAATGGCCATGTAGCAATTAAAATTGAAACTGTGAGAATATAGATAAGATGGCCTGGAGAAGGTATATAGAGTGAGACCAGAGAAGTACACAGGGAAGAAGCCTGGGAAACACCAACATTTAAGGAGCAGGAATGGGCAGAGAAGTAGGGGAAAGACCACAAGGGCATGGTGTCAAAGAAGACAAGAAAAGAGAACATTCTAAGATGCAGGAAGTGATCTTAGCATTGTGATATGAGTTACTCAAAATGTACCAGTGAGAGAGGAAGTTCAGAGGACCCTTAGGTTGGCAGAAGAGTAAAGCTTCAAAGCTAGCTAGTTAAAAGGAATCAAATTAGCAAATTTAGGGGTAAAGTACAGTAGTGCACAAGGAAAGACAGATAAAACAGGGAAGAGGATGGTAGAAATGTGAACTGCTATGTGTTCTTGCCAGCCCAGGAATTCTGACATGAGACAAGAATGCAATGGGCGCATAACTAGGAAGGGTTAAGATTAATCTCAATAAAGACTAAACTTCACATTTTAGTCAAGTTCAATAAAAACCAAATTCACCCCTGGTTGATCTAGTCATGAGTGAACTGCATCCCATGCTGATAGTAGTATTATGAAAAACAAACTTGGAGGTGGGATGAAGCTTGTTCTACCATAGAGGAAGACCTGGGTTGGACTAGAGGAGGAGGTGAAGGGTGTATGCCACAAAAGGTGTGGGCATGAGGAAAAGAAGGCAAGCTCTCTATAAAGGAGGTAAATTCAGCCTACATACTGGAGAGCTTCTAGAAACTACACTAACCTTTGTTTTTTTTGTCCCTGAACAAACCATGCACCATAATTTTGCACACTATTAAAAGAGATAAAAACACCTCTGACTGGCGCTGGAAGACAAAAGGGCTACACTCTCTGTGTAACAGTAAATGAGAAATAAAGCCACCACACAGAAAGGGATGGTGAAGAATGGGTACCTCCATCTTGGCACTAGTTGGGGAGGAAATTAAAAACTATCCCCTAAAAATATGAGCTTTTGACCTGAATATACACTATCAATGTGGTCAAGAGAAACCTCAAGCTGAGAATTTCTTTTAAAATGGTTTCACATTGATGGTAGATGTAGCGACTGGCAAAAGAAACTCAAATCCTTCAGGGAAGAAGACAATGTCAATGTGGCTAGCAGTGATTCTAAATGCCATGAACTGTAAAAGATGCTAAAATGCGTGGGAGGGGGGAGGCTGTGCCCTAGATTCAATGGAATAATACAATTATTTCCTACTTCTGGCAGTTGGCCTGGAGGGACATGTGGACTTCCCCTGGTGACCCAAGACATTGACTCTGGATCAAAACTCAGATGGTTACTCTGGGATCAGAACTTAGATTATTCTGTGTTACTCTCATTCAACAGCATGGGGCCTGCCCAGAAGAGCTACTGAAAGGAGAACAGGGGGTTGATGGCTTGGATCAATGATCGGGGTGACAGAGGCTTCAGGCCATAGCTGTTCCAGTCCAGTGGAATTCTCAGGGCAGATGCCAAGATGTTTTACGAGGCAACTGCCAGGACCAGATCACCCTTCTTCCAAGAACTCAGTAAAATAAGTCCTGAAAGAATCCACTGAGTTAAGCCACTATATCCCCCACTCTCTCCAAAAACAATTTTGATGGAGGAGAAGAAAAATTATATTGGGTTGAAGTTGGAAAGAAGGTGAATAGCCTGTGGGAATGATGCTTCCAATATACTCAGTTCTGAAAGGGAGGACAGAGGTTTTAATTCTCAAACATGGTGTCTGTCCATTTTATCTCTTACTAAAGGTCAAAATTATGCATTTCTGGAAAAATCTTTTTGGGGTTTCACAGGGGAGGGAATCTAGTGTAATATCAGTAGCTACATCTAACCAAGACTCTTGAAATGAAGGATTTCTTTATAAACACACCTCCAGATATGTTCAGTTAGACCACTGAAGAGGCATAATAAATCCTTGCATATTAAATGACTTTTATCTCTTCAGTCCAGTGCAAAGGGATGTTTAAATTAATTCTACTTGCTTTATTCCACTGACAAACGTACATTTATATCTTATCGTCTAGCATGTATTCTAGTTGACACCAAAGTGCTCTTCTTTAAAAATATCCCACAACCAGATTTTCAGCTGTCTCTGTCTCCCTCCACCCTTATATCATTATTCTAAATTAGTGACGTCTTGCTGCTGATGTAATAATGGTGTTTAGGGATACATGGAATCATTCTCAATGTTCTATTTGTTATTTCTAAAAGTAAAATGGAAAATAGGCATTGTCTCTCCTGTAGGGGCTGTCAGCTAAATAAATAAATAAATAAATAAATAAATAAATAAATAAATCCCACTTCTTCCTCTCCATAGAGAAATAAAAATAATATGGAGATGTTTATAGTCTGATATTTCGGGAGGGGGCTGTCATTTTTTAGAAGATACATATTATTCTGGTTTCATAAACCCAGACAAACAGATGTTTTGATGTATTCCCTTACTGAACTTGTCTCCCTGAAATGGAGCTGGTAGGGCCAAGAGTAGGATGTCTTAGGAGGAAACTGGCCAGTGAGAAGGTGCTTCTGATTTAACTTAGTAGAAAAGACCTTTAAAAATCAGGGCTGCTTTTATCCAAGGAGGAGAGGAGAACCAAAAATGAAAAGTCAGGGACAGGAATGCGATGGTGTGCATCTTGCTCGACCACCTGATACTCTGAGACCCAAAGTGACAATTTATGGCTTCTCCTACAAATAGCACAGCAAGCAGCTGAAAATGTGGACACAGCAGCAGCCAGATCCTTATCCAAGGACGTATTTGTTTCAGATCCAATGCCATCTACTTCCTTCCTGAGAAAGAACATCCAGATTACAAGTACCGGTACCTTTAGGCTGAAAGTAAGAGGGAGGGACAGACCCATGGGCACCAAATCTCTATTTTCCTTTTGGTCTATAGCCCTTAAATCTGTAGGCTTCTTTTCCTTTTGTTAAACATTTTGTGCTTATGAATGCTGACTTTGAAACAGGCAGCTGTACTATTCCAACCAGCCAAGAAGATCATTTGCAAACGTGGAACTATTAGATACTGTGAAGGTTCATTTGCCTGGCTGGTGGCCCCCATGTTTGAGGGTTGTGAAAGTGCCTTGCTCAGTTGGTTTCCTCTTCCCGCTGTAATAAATTTCCAGATTCTGGGTGGTTTAAAACAACAGAAATTTATTCCCTCACAGTTCTGGAAGCCAGAAGTACAAAATTTGTATCACTGGGCCAAAATCAAGGTATCCTAAGGGCCACACTCTCCAGGTAAAGTCACACTTTACTTCTTCCAGCTTCTGATGGCTGCTGATATTCTTAGGCTTATTGCTCCAATCTTCAAAGCCAGTATCTCAAAATCTCCCTTTGTTCCATCTCCACGTGGCCTTCTCCTCTGTGTGTATCAAGTCTCCTACTGCCTTCCTCCTGTAAGTATATGTGTGATTGCATTTAAGGCCCAACTAACTAACCCAAGATAATCTCCCCATCTCAAGATTGTTAATCACATCCACAAAGAACCCCCCCCCCTTTTTTTTAACCACATAAGGTAACTTTCACAGGGTCTAGGATGTGGAAGTCTGTTAATGGCCCATTTTTCAGCATACCACACTGCTTGTCAATCACTTAATACATACGAAATCAAATAGAGGAAGAGATCAAATTCAAAGTCAAGTGACAAACTATCAGTTGAGTCTTCTTCAAACTTGCTAGCATCAGTTATCTGAAAAATTCACCTGAAAGGAATTCTTTATTCATTGGATGCTGGGTGAAATAAGATGCCTTAAAAAGAAAAACTCTTCAGTAGTTTGATTTCAAAGTATTTTACTTGGGTCACCATTTTTGCATCATGCCTTGGGAAGATTTTAATATGGAAAAGCTAATGAAAACAGAGGCCTGGAATGTCCCTACGTCCTCTAATAGTGCTACATCGGCATTGCTTTTTGTCAATTTAGACAGCTATGTGAGGAAAGGAGAAGGATGAAGTTGTCCACCCTTGGACGCCAATATATCCTTAAAATCCCTGCAGAAACTGTGACAAAATGAAAGCCATTTGCTTCTGCATTGGAAGAGGACATGAGTCCCTGGGGTAATAAAACTCAACTCAATCCAATCCACAGCCCAAGGGAGGATACAGAATTGAATTCAGAGTTAAGCCATTCAGAATTTAAATACATCAAATTCCCAATACCTTAAAATGTCATGTTGGTGAGTCATCCAGGCAAGATGGTGTGGTGGATGAGATTAGGGGTGGGGGTAAACCGAGAGCAAAACCATGACCTTACAGCCTGCGACTCCAGAAGAGTGACCCTGAAACTCAAAGACAGAGGAAAAATTCTGCCAGTGAGGTCTTCAGAAGGAAATCTTTGCTTTTTATTTCCACTATTTTCTCTCTTCTATTAAATATTTTCTAGTCCTACAATAAATTTGATATTCTGAGTGGGTATAAGTGGCATTCTGGGACTTAGACCAGAAAGCACCTAAGAGAGCAAATTACAGACACACACATATGCATGTGCATGTGTGTGCACAAACTTGCAAATACACTCAGCCGTGAGGAGGCAAGTTTGGGGACACCCATGTACTGGGCCGAGGGTAAAGTGACTCATGAAGCTAAATCATGCTGATGGTTTCTAATCCCAGCTCACCAGGGATTTAAATTGTACAACGAGGAAATGACTTGTTGGATAATTTCCAGAGTTTGTCTTAAAATTTAATTGCAGCATACCTAACACTTTTATAAAACATATACATTTTACTTATGTTTCTTAGTCAAAATATTCCTCTAACCTTTTTTTTTAAAGGAAGTGACAAAAGCGTTCTTGTTGTAATTAATGGAGTACAAAAATATTGGGGAAACATGCCTAAAGGCTTAAACTATAATTCTATTACTAATATATTCCCTTGGCTTGCCTTTTGAACTCCACTGTCTCTTGCCTTGCAGCTGTGTTTAATGAGTGGAGAGATTATTCAAATGAGCCTACAGCAGAGCACAGTTCTGGAAGCTCTCGCCATCTTGAGCAGGCATCTTTTCTCACAATCAGGTGGGCAGAGCAAACCATTCCTCTTTAGTTTACCTGGCCACGTATGTGCTACCACAATTCTATAGACACCAGACCACCTCCCCAAATGGGGAGAGAAGCTACTAACGACCCTGGGACCAAACCAAAGCATGGCAGAAACAGCTTTCAAGGTGAAAAATGAGGAGGTACCTACACTCACCTCTACTGTGCTTCGGCTTTCAATTTGTCTCTACCTGTCAGTGATGGAGACTGTTAGTGTCTAATAATGAAACCATGCAGCCGTACAAAATAGTCTCTTGACAAAGGCCTGTTTGTGGGCCTATGGCTTTTGCCCAACTGACATCAAAATGGAACACATTGCAAATGGGTGGGCCAATGTTTAGATGATTTTTCGTTGGTTAAAATGGGTTCCTACTCATGTAAGATTGAAAAGTGAGAATAATTCGCAGGGGGAGAACCCCCTGAGATGGTTACAGAGTTGCCAAGAAAATTTAATAAGAACTAATTTTGAACTGATAGGCCTTCAATCCAATATGGTAGGATTAAGCAATAAGAATTCTTCCTGGGAATTTACAGAGAGATAAGCATCTCATGAATAAGTAAATTCTAAAACAGGAGGCTACAGGGTGTTTATTGATTTTGAAATCATTTGTTTGAGAAACTGCCCTCGAGGAAAAGACTATTATGGCTGATAATATAATAGTTATATCCAGAGACAACCCACTTCTTTAGCTGAAAGCAGAATATAAAGATTACCCACCCAATACAAAATTTATAAGCAAAAGTTTGATCTGAAAAAGCCAGGCTACTCATAATATTTCATTTCCTAATTCCTAGATGTTAATTTTCATATGTAATACAAAAGTCAAAAATAAGTAAAATCAAATAACCAGGATACTCAATTCACTAAGTACTTTTGCTACAACTGAAATTGAGTAATTTTTTTTGGAAAAAAAAGGATGTCTCTGAGTACATCCTAACTTCCATACCCATTAATACTAATCTTTTACACTGTCTACCTCTGCAACTCAGGATAATTAAATGAAAATGAATGAAATGAAACTTCTGTGGCATTTCGAATTTTTTAAAAAACCAAATGTTTTTTTCAGTTGTCATTCTCAGTAAAGAAAAAAAATGCAATCACTCTTAACAATGGTGAAAACGTTATAGGGTGGTTTTTTGTTTTTTTGTTTTTCCGTGAAGTCTTAGTTAGCCAGAAAATTCCATCACAGCACCCTGTGTTTTCTAATAATTGAGTGGTTATGTTTTTTCTAAACATTCCTCTTGAAGAAAATCTCCCAGTTGTGACCTTTCTTAACTGCTGTCTAGCATTAAGTGAGGTAACAGGATCTGACTGAGTTGCCAATAGTGAGTCAGCATCTATGACAGTACTATCTCCTACAACTTAATGAATCAGTACTGAGTTCTACACAAGTGGTGAGAAGCTTATCCCTAGTCTTGGAAGAAGACTGAGTTTTTCTCTTCTTTTCAGAGGAAACCCTCCCTTCCTCTTTCTTCCTCTGAACCTCCTACCTCTTTCTGTCTCTTCAAAAACCTTATTGCATCACTTGGGCCTTCTTTCGTGTTTATTCTTGCTTCCTCTATTGGCTATTTCCCCTTAGCCTCCTAATGCTCAAGTGATCTTTTTTTTCATTAGACATTAAAATTGTCTCTCTCAAATTACCAACTCATCTCCATCCAGATTCTTAAGTAACTACATACTGGTCTCCACAGGTGTCACTCCACACACTGCTTTATCCTTTGATCCATTTTCCATCAGCACCAACACACTGAAATGTCTCTTAAACTCCACCCATGCTAAACCACCTCAGTTTCTCTTTAACCCTTCAATCCTTGTTTCCACTTTCATTGTTCCTGCATTCTGGCTCTTGTGCTCCTGTCAGGTCCTCTTGAAGGCCTCTGAGCCTAAAATGCCTTCCTGTCTTCTAAAGAAACTCTATAGATTATTCAAGACCAACCTCAAATGCCACATTGTCTATGGGACCTTTCCTGGTTCTAAAAGTAGTCATCCACACCATGTACATCCTCTTTAAAAGCTCTTATCCCATCAAATGGAACTTCCATTCACAAATCTGCCAAACATTATTGAGTATCTCCTTGGGGCCAGTAATTTCCAGGCACTTGGGATATCTCAGTGAAAAAACCAAGGTCCCTGCTGTTAAGCAGTTGCATTCCAATGAGAATAACCGTGACATATAAGAATATTTTCTAGAATATTAAAAGGTGATATGCTCTATGTAGAAGTACACTAGGAAAGTAAAATGACAAATGCCATAGGGGAACAAGACAGCAGTTGTTAAAATCAAATATGGTGTTTCATGTAGGTCTCTCCTGCTAGATTATGATTTTCTTGAAGGCAGAAATCATGCCTTATTCATCTTTGTATATCCAGGGCTTAGCCTAGTGCCTGGCACATGGTACTTTATCATTAATTCATTTGTTCCTTCAGCAAACATCTATCAAGGAGCTGCTATTCCCCCAGGGGCTGTGCTAGGCACTATGAATAATAATAACAGCAACATTTATTGAGTGCTTATTCTGTGCTAGGTACTTCAATTTCATAGATTAAGAGATGGAGGTTCATTAAAAATCTTCCTGGTCCAAGGTCACAATGCTAACGAATAGCCGAGCTATGATTTGAACTCAGCTAGTCTGACTTCAAAGCTGATGATCTTCACCATCATGCTACCCTGACTCTCTAGTTCCCATCCTCAAATTTAGAACTAGTAGATAAAACAAATATTAACATACAGTTCTAGGGCAACCAACCATCCTAGTTTGCCCAGGACTGTCCCAGTTTTAATAGAAAATACCACATCTCAGGAAATCCCTCAGTCTCAGACAAATTGGAACAGTTGGTCGAAGTCTGCTCAAAATGTTTTCTCAATGAGGCTCGCTCTGACTTTCTACTATAAATGTAACTACCCTCCTGCACCACTCCCAATCTTCCATATCCTACTTTTTCCTACCACACTTACCATTTTACAACATACAACATTTTGTCCATTTGTTATGTTCATATTTATTGCCTATCTACCAATATAACCATAATGTAAGCACACAGAGTAGTACCTAACACTCAATGAAGAGCTAGTACCCTAGCAGTCATGAATGATCCACTCAACATGCTAAGTGCCCTTGCAGAAATAGGCCTCTAATTCTGTGGAGTCACCAAGGAGGGTCAGAAACACCTTCCTGAAGGAACTGTGGCTAACTTCTGAGTAGGAGTTTGACTACTTGACAGAGAAGAGCCCAAGAGTATGGAAAGATATTTCAAACAGAAATACAATTGTAAAACCTAAAGACTAGGGTGAGCATGGTGGTCTAAGTATGTGTGTGTGTGGGGGGGGGGGGGTGGTAAGGAGCAGTTTGGAGTTGCTGGGATACAGGGGATGAAGCAGGAATTGGCCAGAAAATAAGGCTGAAGAAGTAAAGTAAAAATATGTTTAGGTTTTTCCTCTGTCTTTAGGATGAAGCCCAAGCTCTCTACATACATGATCCTTTATTAGCCTAACCTCTGAGATCCCACACTGCTTCCTGCACCCCTCACTCCAGTCAAGGTGAACAATGTGCTACTCTGTTCATGGTCTAGATTGCTGTGCCTTCTATGTTTTTGCAGAGAAATACTACCACCTCAGATGCTCTTTCCCTCCAGTGCTCAGGTATTCTCCCTCAAGGTACAATAGAAAACCACTTTTTCTATGAACACTGAATGCCCATACCAAGGCAATGTCATTTCTCTCCAGATGCTCAGAAACATCAATCTGCACCTCCAAACTTGCCTGCTTTCCTCTCTCTGTTATGGCCACGTTTTATGCAGAATGTTTACTCTCTGTCCACCTCTTTGACCTCATCTCTGACCACCTATATCCTCTAAGGACTTCGGATTCTTTCTGCTCCTGGCAGTTGCTCACTCCCACCTCAAGACCTTGACACACTAGTGTTCTTTCTATCCAAAACCTCCAGACCTTCTTCACTTGACTTCATTCAGATCTGCCACTCAGAGAAGCATCCCCAAACTCTTTCCCTGTTTCAATCACTATCATGTTACCTCTGTATTCATTTCTTTATATGATTAATGAGTACCTATTTTTTAAAAATTTTAGTTTTGCTAGAATGTAAGCTCAATGACAGCAGGGGCTTTGCCTTTCTTATTCCGTACTCACTCTCCAATGCTTATAACACATAATACAACTTAATATGTGTGGAATGAATGAAAACTTACTTCATGGCCTCTATTAACATACCAGGTACTTTCAGAACATAGAAATTTATTTGTCACTGAATCCCCTAGAGTAAATAGTCTTTTTCCTAACAGATAGTAGTCATTCAAATATTTATTGAATAAGTGAAACAAGAGTTCTTTGGGTGTGTTCTGATCATAATAACCCTATAAACCAATGGCCTGCTGCCCATTGGAATCATCTAGAGACCTTTAGAAATGCCACTGCGATGGCCCCACCCTCTAACATTCTGATTTAATTGGTCTGGGAAGGAGCTTGGGCATCGATATTTTTTTAAAGCTTCACCTACGATTCTAATGGACAGCTAAGGTTGAGAACCATTGCTCTAAATCCTACAAAGGAATGTAAATCCAAATAAAACGTTGGATTTCAAACAAACTTTAGGACATGGCCATTGATTTAATTCTTGAATTGCTCTCCATGAGGAACTGTGAGCAAATACCCTCTTTTGCAAAGACCTGCTTTAAGAGAACACTTTGAGGGGAAAAATAAAAACAACTACTTGGTGCCATACACTGAAGGAGGTGGCCTTTCAATGCAAACACTATTTAGACTCATCTACTCTTCATGATTTCTTTGAAAAAAATCACTGGCTTTAACACACGCAGGTTCTCTGTAAGTCAAATCAGGAAAATGTCTACTGTGTTATAAAGGCATTTAGTATCACTCTTGAGACAATTTGGAGCCTATATGCAAAAGGCTGGATTATACCCCCTATTATGGTATTAATATGAATGTGTGAGCCTGTTGTATTGAGGATGCAATAGACCTGCAATAATTTAGGCAGAGAGGGTGTTTGCAAAGCACAAGAAAGCCTGCCTAATTAGAAAACAAGGAATAAATAAAGGGGTTGAACAAAGTCAGCTCCAGCACTAATTTGCCTGGAGACATCCTAACACTTGCTGCAAAATAAATCGAATTTTTGCTGTATACATTCAATATTTGTTAATAAGCCGCCAGCTAGCATTTTCTGTATTTCCCGCACATGCAGGGAACAGTGCGTTTATTGTCAGACTGGCACAGGCAATGAGTCCCATGGAGGCAACTCCCAGTCTATGGAGGGACAGCCTGGTTCAGGGGAAGACTGTCCCCAACTGCAAACCTGGAGAGGATGAGGGTGGGGAGGACAGCATGGGTGGATCCACGGGCTTCACATATTATCTCAGAGAGGAAAATAATGATTTTTAGAGGCAATTTGACAAGGAATTTCTCTCCTGCTAGTCTGGGTTAGCGTTTCTGAATGTGATAAATAACAGGCCTGTAGGACAGCCCATTTTTTTCCTTATTTTGATACCCTTACAGCAGTAATCATGCCTCTTGTCAAGCGTTGTAAAGATAAAGACAAATGTTCCCTATTGCTGTTCTGTCAATGCAGCTCAACCCAAGTCAAAGAAAGGCACCCCTGCCGGATGTATGGGATGTACCATATTTCTTGTCTCCATCACAGATTGAGGCACATTCTGTCCCAACATGATCCTCAGGTCAGAAAAATAGAAATTTGCTGCTGACAACATTGAGGCTTGCTTTGCTTCTTCTAGAAACTAGGACCCCATGAGTGCTTCCTCTATGCCAACACTGAGATTTGTCTTCCTTTCTGGGACTATTGATTAGATCATGCAATGTATCCATAAGACCAAATAGCAAAATAATCCCTTTGTCAAGTAAGATGGGCTTTGGCATCCATGATTTTTTTTTTTTAACCAGAAAGATTCCACACAGTCGTCATATATTGATGATAGCAATATTTGAAAAACATAAAATTATTTCCAAAGATGCAGTTCAGGAACCCATTTGAAAAAAATTGTGTATGCCAAAACAGATGGAGTTTGGCTTAATTGTTGAAATAAATTGCCATATGGAATAAAACACAGCTGATTATTGCATTAACACTAATGTTAATATGCTTCGTCATTCTGTTGTCATTGTAGCTACAGTTGTCACCAGACTTTAATCAATATGTTTATAAGGGAACTCAAATTGTTGGATTTGGGACCCAGAGGAAATTTCATAGATTATCTAGTTATTTTACAAATGAGAACACTGAGGCTTACAGAAGATAACTGATTTGTAGAAAGGCATATACCCTACAACTTGAAAATGAAAGGTATTCTGAAAACATAGGGGACATATGGGCAAGGCATTCATGAAGAGCAAGGCCATTATGACTCAAGATTTTAAAAAAATGCCACTATTGCAAACGAGCATGACAGGAGATTTGGTGCAATTAGATGAAGTAGACATGACTACCTAATTTGACAAGATTCTTTTTCATGCTCAGCATCTATTAGTTAAGACATTATATGTGGTCTCTTCTTGAACTTTTGCAATGATTTCTCACTCAGTGCCTTCTTCCCAGGACACTCCCAATATAAAATAAAAGCCATTGCAGATGATAGAAGAAAAACACAAATAAGCCACAGGATATGGGCAGGTAGGGGGGATAGGGCACAGGAACAAAGAGTTATCTTCCATTTCCAGATGTGGTTAGTGGAGTTTTTCCTCTTCGTTTTTCTCATAACTGTTGATCCTTCCCTGGTCCTCTTTTCTCTGTAAAGTGGGAAATGAATGGGAATTGATCTGAAAAGCTATTTCAAAGGTTATTACAGGATTGTCAGTAATCCTCTAAACCTAACCTCCATCCCTACTGCCACCCCTATACCCAATACACAAAACCCTTTGAAAAGATAGTGTTGGAAGTCTGAAGTGAGAAAACAGTAAGCCAGTGGCCACCCCCTACCCCCACCCCAGCTCAAGGTCAGTGACCCAGAAACAAGTAAGAGGAGGCCTCCAAATTCTGTGAAAGTAATTGTACAGGTGCATTGAATGGCTGCTTCGTTTCATGATTTGTGTTTCATCCGACCACAGCAAACTTTTAAAAGATGTCCAAATCCTTTCATTTTCTCTGGATACCACCCCTGACAGAGTCCTCTGCTGCAGTACTCTTCAACCTTTAATTCCTTTTTTTGTTGTTTTTTTTTTTTCTATCCCTGCTCATTCATCAGCTCCTGGCCAAAAAAAAAAAAAAAAAAAAAGCCATTATTTATGCAACCCTGTGCGTAACACACAGTAGGAAATCAGTAACTGTTATTGAAGTGCATGAATCTAACATTAATTGAGCTCTTGAGTTCTAAGTGGTATGCAGTGTGCATTTATGTGTTGGTGTCCGCTGAGTATTTGTTATGGATGAGTTAGGGTAAAAGTCAAGTTGCTGTAACAAAGAGACCCAAAATTATAGTGGCATACTTAAGAAGACAGTTTCTTTTTCTCTCACTTAACAGACCAGTGGTAGGTAGCTGTCCACGATCGGTAAGGAAGTATGATCTGCAAAGTCATCCTGGGACCCAAGCTAGTGGGTTACATCTGCCATCTTTAACCTGTGGCTTCCATCTCTTCATCTGAGGCTACCCCACTTCCCAGCCTGAGGAAATGGAAAGGGAAAAGTGAAAGGGGGGAAAGAGTGGAGAGCAAACAGAAATCTTAGCACAAGTTCCTTCCATTCGTGTCACATTGCCCATGACTTTGCCACGTGACCACACCTTAGCTGCAAGGAAAGGCAGGGAAATTAGTGTCAGACAAAACTCAAATGTGGGCGGGTGGGGGGAGGGGAAAGGTTTAGTAGTAACACAAATACAAGAAAACAGGTGTTGGGGGGACTAGTTGTCTCCACCACAGTAAGTTTTGGAGGAAAAGAAAAAAAGAAAAGAAAATACATTTTAGAAAGTATAAGCAATTAATAGGGATACAAGCTGTATTGGTTAGATTTTTCTGTCCTCAATTCGGCACTTAAAACATTTATTTGCTCACTGTTCAGTGGATTAACAATTTGGGTTAGGCTCAGCTGGGATGGTTTATTTCTGGTCTCTACACTGTTGGTTAGGCTCAATCATGCGTCAGCTGGCTGACAATAGCGTCATTGGCATGTCTTGTAGTTGGCTGGCTGTTGGCAGAGGCAAAGGAGGTAACTGGCCATATGTTCCTGAGCATCCAGCAGGTAAGCCTAAATTTGTTTACAAGCCAGTGGCCACAGAGTCACTGAGAGCAGCAGGGGAGGGTCCTGTGCGTGGTACTTTTCAAGGCTCTACTTATATCACATGTGCTAATGTTTCATTGGCAAAGCAAGTCACACGGCCAAGTCTGGCTTCAAGACAAAGAGATAGATACCAGCTCTTAATGGGAGTTGCAAAAATACATCAAAGGGACATGCATACAGGAAGGAAAGGAATTTCTGACCATTTTTGCAAACATCTACTACAAAAGCTAGACTCAAAGTACACACACACACACGAAAGTATCACACAGAACATTCTGCAAGGCTTTAAAATTGTTCTAAAATTGTTGGCAGAATTTTGTAAAAGGGATAATCAAATATATATTATCTGTAGCATCATGAAGAGTACAAGTCTAAGTATAATGAACCATTTTCACTCTAATTTAGGAAGTAAAATAAGCTCTTTAATAAGAGTATTAGAGAAGCATTATGTAAACAAAAATAACTCAACTTTCTGGGTAATGAGAGTCAAACTTCCCAGAAAGTATCTTTTGAGCTCAGTGAATAAAATAGCCCCAACAAAACTTAGAGAACATTTTACATAGCCCCCCTTTTAACTTTCTAATTCAATTATGCAAGCCTTTATTGTGTGCCTACTGCATACTAAGCCCTGCAGCTATTGTGTAGAGACAAGGAATACTGTAATATTATGAGTTTGGACACTTTTTTATTTCTTTTTTCTTGTTAAATCACATGAATTTGGTAAAAGTATTCCTTTTTTTTTTTATAGGAAAACCAAATAAGAAGGGTAACTTGCTGAAACTATCCAAGCCAGGACAAAATCCAGAGCTGCTTTTGCTGTGCAGAAGCACTGTGGATGGGAAGAAGACCAGCAGGATGGAAGAGGGCTAGATGGGGGCATGCCTTATATTACAAATGTATAGATGCAAAAATGGGATCAGAAAGTACTAGATGGAAGTAGTAAAATTAACCCTCTGTGATTAGCATTATGATATGTTTCTAGAAGCTTCCCATCTCACTCAGAATAAAACCCAAAGTCCTCCCTACGAGGGCCTGAAAGACCTAGCTGCTCCTCTGACCTCACCTACCATCACCTTCTGCTCCTACCACCCTGCCTTATTGCTGTTCCTCAACAACACCAAGACCCCTCACCTCAGAGCTTTTCACTTCCTGTCTCCTCTGGCTGGCCCACTTTTCCTTCCCAGATCTCTCTGCAAGCCTTCCCTCAAATCTTTGCCTTACTAAGGAGGCCCTTCCTAACCTATTATATGAAACACAGCCCTCCTTCTACCTCTCATTCTCCATTTATTGTGCTCTCTTTTTTATTCTCAGTACTTGTCCTCACCTGACTTCATAAGTATTTACTGTCTCTTCTACTAACTATAAGCTTTTCAAATGTGATCTGGTTTTGTTCCACTGTTTCATTTGTAGTACCTAGGAAAGTGTCAGGCACGCAGTAAATGTTCAGTAAATACTTGTTGAATAAATTATCTTTTATTTCCATATATTATGTATTATAGGATGTATATATACCTATGCATATACTTAGATACAGATAGATGTAGATACACGTACATACATATGTCAGCGCGGAATAATTGCTACACTGTGATTCTGAGATTCATTAACCGTCTCTTTTCACCAGGGCATCATTGTTACTCTAAAACTGTAATCTTTGGTTCTACCCGATTTGATCTCCTTTTGTCATTCTGTTGCAGTATTCACTGATTGGTTTCTGATCTGTATTTTACACAGATTCATGAATTTTACCTTCTTTGGTCAAACCAGGTATAACCAATTAAAGAGAATCCCCATGACCTTCAATTGCTTACAATGCATTCTTTCAAGTAAAGAGAACATCTACCCTGCAATACCAAGGTGCTGTCTATAAAACTCATTTCTTTGTATCTAGACAGCCCCTTCCCTGTTTGCTATTACACGAACCCAGACAATGATCAAAGACAGTGCTCTCCACACCACAGATGCTTCATTACAAAAAGCCCACCCACACACATACAAAATTCCTGCTAGGCAGTGTCTATTGCAGATATAGAATGAAGAGGTTTAAATGCACCTTTTAATAGTTCGGTTCCTGTAAGTAAAGGAAGCCTCTCCCCCAGTAAACAAAAGCTATTTGTTGTGTAATTGTTTTCTGCTTTTCAAATACCCTCTCCCTTAAAACACGTGGGAATACAAGCTTGTGGCTTCCTAATTCATGGAGGGCTTGTGAGTTAATCCCGAGTATCTAATCCATGATTAGATACTCGTGGGCCACTGAGCACAGGTCGATCAGCATAGAGAACTTCACAGGTGCTGGGAGGGTGGGCAGAAAGAGCCATAGTGGGGAGAAAAAATGATGGGCAGGTAGGAGAGTTTATAAGGCAGCACCTACCTTCCCAGGCCTCAATTCTAGCCCTTCTCTTTGCCCCATCAAGCATTTCTCCAATTTAGACTCTTATAATCTCTTACTAGACTCTTCTAATAGCCCTTAAATGTTCTCCTTGACTCCAGTTTCTCTTTACTCTACTTTCTCCTTGGCATAATCACCTGAGACTTTTTCCTAGTTCACAAATGGGATGATATCGCTTCAACAACCTTCAGCGCTTCCTAACACTGGTAGGGCCAACCCCATGCTCCTTAGCAAAGCACTAAATCCCTTGCTGATCCAATCCCACGACACTCTCCCAGCTTCATCTTTCACTCGACATCCTCACTCAGCATCAACACTGCAGCTAAAAAAGAGCTAAACGTCAGGTATTTTCTGAGTTTTTCCACCCAGCCTCTTTTTATTTCTTCTATCAAGAAACCCTTCCGTTGATCACCAGCTCACTCCTCCTGGCCCAGACAATATTATCTAATTCACGAGACCTTCCTTAGTCTTTTCAGTAGGAATTAATTGCTTCTTCCTCCGTGTTCCATCAGGTTCTACAATTTCTCCTCTATTGAATATGTATCATACTCTTCCTTGTTATTTGGCATATGCCTTAATTTCCTCCAGTAAATTGCTGGCTCTTTAAAAATGCATTCATCTCCATATCCCTTATGGGGCTTATTCCATGTGCTAGGCATGATTTCAAATGCTGCAGGTGTGTTAGTCATTTTTTAATCCTCCTAATAACCATACAAAGTAGATCCTTTTATGCCCATTTCACAAATATATAGAACTAGGTACAGGCAAGTTAGGTAATTTGCCTACCTACCCTGAGCTAGGAAGTGTGGGAGCTAGTCAAACTGACCCCAGAGTCCATAACTTAAACTTAGTACTTAAACACTATATAATGCATATATTTAAATTTATTCAAAGAAAGCATTTAAATAGTTCCAAAGACTGATAGAAAATGCTATAAAAGAAGGTGATGAGAATACTAGGGAGTAGTCAGACTCAGAAAGCCCAGAGAAGTTAAGCTGCTTACCCCAGTTCACCCAGTGAGTTACTGGCAGAGACAAAATGAGATCTGAGACTCCAGAGGCTGGCCTAGTGTTCTTCAAACTAGATCGTAACTGCCATGTGGTTCCTATGGAGTGATTGGCAACAACAACAACAAAAAAAGATGAGAAATATAATTGAGTCTCATGTAATTGTAAAAAGTAATGAGAAACTCAGGCAAAGATGGATCTCAAGATACTACAAGCAAACTCTCTAATAAACACATCTCTGCAGATAAATTTTCGTAAGCTCTAAAATGCAAAAACCTAAATCCATGGATTCAAGTAAATACAAAATGCAAATGGACAGAACCTAAAAAACAATAGCAAACTCTTTTTTAGGTACTTACCATATGCTGGGAGTTGTGTAAACCTTTGATACAATTTAATCCTCACAACCATCCCATCATCATCATCATCATCATCATCATCATCATTAGCTTCATTTTACAGAGGAGGTAACAGTCTCTAAGAAATTTAACAACTTTCCTAAGGTCACAGAGAAGGCAAATAGTAGCATTGGGATACATATTCCAAATGAGTGCAATTTTTCAGAAAATAGAAGTTTATTCCTTGAAGTCCTAAAACCATTTTGGATTTCAGTGCTCTCATATGTCATACACACTTTCTTGCCTTCCAACAGAGAATTGGAGTATATTTTAATCTTTTACTTGGTTCCCCAAATCATCATTATGTGTGTCCCTATGTAACAGCAACCTTCAAAATGGTTGTAAAGAGGCAAATACAATACAATGCCTTTTTGAGGCAGGAGTGTCTGGTGTCTCATGATAAAGGATCTTTAAATTTCTTAGTTTTCTTTATAGCTTTGTCTGCTTTTGTAGTTTTCCCTTTCTTTCTCTCATCCAAACATAGCGGCTACTATTTCTTGCATTTATATGCCTTCATATCGCCTCTCTCTGCCATGGGCTGGGAAACTTTGTGAGAATTTGGTAAAACTTCAGGGCTTTAAAATTTAAGTGAAGGCCTGAGATACTGGACCACAAGTGAAGTTCCTGAGCAGATGGGAAGCCATGAATTTTCCCTTTATTGCTCAAACCCCTTTCTTTGGCTGTATCCCGATCATTTAAATGCTAGACAAATGCTGAGGACGTGGTGGGAGTTGGATGTGACCATGTAACATTTCTGTGAAATGACAGACTTATCAGGAAAAATAAAAATGCAACATTTTAAAGAAAAAATAATAAGATATTCTAAAAGGATCAGATTGTGAACATTCAAATGTTGTTTTTATTCTGTATTAAATATTAGAGAGGCAATATGGTAAGAACATGGACTGTAGACCTAGAAATAACTAAGTATACAATGTCTCTCGACACTGCTTTCTGACAATTGACTTCGGGCAAGTTATTTAATTTTCTCCGAGGTTCCATTTTTTTTTTTTATTTTCACATATTAGATTATGGATAATGATAAAAACCTATCTCATAAAATACATAAGGTATGTGATATATAACAGTTAGCTTTAAAATCCCACATAATTGAGTTGAGATCATATTTTTATGATTTAAACTTAAAATACACTTAGCCTTAAAGTTGCATTCATGGTCTAGAATTTATCACTCATAATTATATAGCACAAAAGTTAAAGAATTCATGCGGTCATCTTAGAAATTCTAAAGCTAGCAGAGTTTTATCTTCAGTGTCTGTATGGCTTGAATTTACCAATAATCATTTGAGCCAGATGGCTTAAATTCAGTAGTTTTTTTTTTTTCAGATTTTATTTATTTATGCATGAGAGACACAGAGAGAGAGAGAAAGAGAGAGAGAGAGAGAGAGAGGCAGAGACACAGGCAGAGGGAGAGGGCTCCTCTCCATGCAGGGGGCCCAACACGGGACTGGATCCTGTGTCTCCAGGATCACGCCCTGGGCCAAAGGCAGCGCCAAACCACTGAGCCACCGGGACTACCCAGTAGTTTCTAACTAAATATCTGTTGGATGGATGAAAAGAAATGCTAACACTTGGACACAAAGTTAATATTTAAAAAGAATGGATTATGGATGAATAGGTGTGTGTGTGTATATATAGATATATATACATATTTATTTCCATATCTGCTAAGAAATATATATGTGTATATATACACACACACATATATATACATATATATCTGCTAAGAAAATTATTCTAACTAGATTAGAAGCGTCATTTAATACAAGGAGATCAATTTGGCAATACCTACTGGACTTGAGCTTGAAGTAGGAAGGGTCCTCAGAAACATGGAAGTGGAAGAAAGAGGAGAAAAACCAGGTAAAGTAAGAATGAGGTGGGGATAGCACAGAATCTGGTGCAGCTACAAAGACTGGACCAGGGAAAGACAGCTGGATAGTCTAAGGTTGAGATTCCAAGGGGTATGGCAAACATGGCATGATCCAGGAAACCATTAATCCTGGTTTGTCTGGTCTTACAGACAGAGTGCACAGAAATGGCAAATTTAAAAAGGAGGAGAGCAGGGCGTCTCAGAAAATAGAAGAGCATGGTAATGGCAGTCGTGGGAGATTTTCCCATTCCCTACAGAGTTGGGGCCTATAGTCTGATATACTAGGATGTGCCATCCCTCAGAGAAAGACATTGGAAGGACCCAAACAGATTAGTATTTGGGGCCAGAGGAAATGGGCAGAGAGGTATATGGCTGACACTCTTGTGGCTAAAGCAGAAGATTAAAGGAACAAACATGCCGGACCAGGTAAAAGAGAGGCTAGCAAATAACATATAACTCTAACCATGTGATAACAAGACAGTGGTCATCCCAAATCTAACTGTTAAGGAGAAGATTCAAGGAAGCAATGGAGCCTAACACTCATGGCTGAGCTGAGTCCTGGATCCCAGGTCCAGGGGTAAGATTCATTTTCAAGTCCTCCTAAATAGTGAATATGACACTATATGTCTGCCTCACTCAAGATCAGCTTTAGAATCCGGAAATAGCTGGTGCTGGGTGGGGAGAATCAACAGCCCTAGGTATTAAAAAAAAAAAAAAAATAGGAAAGGCGAAGCAAGAGAAACAATTCTGTTGAAAATATATTTTGAAAAGCCACTTGAGGGCAGGAACCAGGTCTTCTTTTCCTATTCATATCTTATAACACAGTTTTGCATAGTCTGTAGGCACTATAGTTAATCCTCAACAGAAGCTAAAATACATCTAAACTCATAGGTACAGATTAACACTTCAAGTCACTATTGAACTGTAGCAAGCACTGCTTACCTTTTTTCTCCTGTGTGTCTGTAAACAAGTATGTCCTGCCATATTCCCCTTGCTTCTCAAAAATATTTTCATGGCTCTGACCTCCTGTCTATCTGGGCCCTGACTGTTTTCAGAGGAAAGTGTTAATTACTACCAGAGGATTTATCTGTTAATCTTAAACCCTCTTATCAAAAGGTATTTGGTTCATATAGACTAGAGCCCTGAGCTTCTGCATCATTTTCTCTTCATCATAGTGCCAAATGTAATTAAACAAACATTTGTTTAGCCACTAGCATGGGGATTAGGAGAAAGGATACAAAGGAATGGCAAGTATTTGGAGCAAATATGATTATGACTAGGTCCCTGTCCTCAAGAAGCTTTAAAACCAGTCAGATAAGCAAATACAAATAATGAAGTATGCTAAAGCTGAATGAAACAAATACTATGATGACAATGCAAAAAATATGGAAGCAGAAGCAATTAATTCCAACTTAAAGTGTATATATTACTAATTATAATATCACCTCCCTTGTGCATTTTCTGGACCCTCAAATAAATTGCACTTACTCTCTTTGAAACTGTAGAATTTATTACAACCACTAAAGGAACTTTCTTAGAATTTCTACTATCTCAATTGCATGTCCCCCACTCTCTAATTAGTCTGAAAATTGATGGAAGACTTTTGTGTCTCTGGTACAGGTCCTTGGACATAAAGGACATTTAATCTCCATTTT
Organism: Vulpes lagopus; assembly: GCF_018345385.1. Lineage (NCBI taxonomy): Eukaryota > Metazoa > Chordata > Mammalia > Carnivora > Canidae > Vulpes > Vulpes lagopus. Next base: position 26,739,646 of record NC_054846.1, on the reverse strand, counting down.
TCGAATTGAACAAAAACACATGTGCAACACACACAAAATAAATGCCTGTTGTTTGAGAAGATAATAATTATTCTTGATACTTTGATTCCAAAATATTCCCCCCAAGCATCCATGATTAACGTGTTAAATTAGAGATGGTTCATATAACACTAGCTTCAAAACAACTGCTTCACCTATTTTTAATAAAGAAAATGACAAAATCATTATTCAATTTTCTGATGTAGCAGCACAAATAATTTAGGGAAAATCTAAACAAAATACTACTTTAAGATATATAACGTGCAATATCCCTAAAATGAAATTTCATTTACATCTAAGCATAAAAATATTCAATAATGTTATGATCAAAAACAAAAACCCACTTGTTGCAGTGGACAATCATTATTTTACTAGATTTTTGGTTACTGGTTTAGACCAATATTTAAATTCATTAAAAAGAAAAGCAATAGTGTCAAGTCATGTATATTAATTTAAAATAATTAAAATCTTGAAATCAAGACCAAATCCAGAACACTGAAACCAATAAATGCACAATTCCCAGTAAAGTTTTCTTCTCTAAGTCACAGAATACAGATGACTTTTGAGGTAAACATTCCATTAAAAAATCTTGTCTGACCCTTACCATTATAAACCTCTTTCCTAGGCGACACTTCCCACAGGGAATCCAAGGGCTGGCATTTCAGTTCCCACATTTAGAGTTTGCAGATCTCCAATCTTTGCAAGTTATTTCCCCAAAGAGTTTGATAAATGAGGATGATTATATAAATTACTCTCCTATTAATATGACTATGGTAGGGCTATAGGTTCTAATAAGCATGTGTTAGAAGGGAAAATAGGAAGGAAAGAAGAAAGGTAGAGAGTGGGAAAAGAAGGAATTCTGGCAAGAAGTGAGGAAGTGAAGGAAGGAGGGAGAGAGAAAGAATTCCATTTTATCCAATGGATTTTAAATTTTAGAGTCTGAAATTTTTCCTAATGGCTTTTAGTAATTTGGGCTTTTATTCAGGAAAAATTTAGTAAATTTGGAGGTACCTGGGTGGCTCAATTGATTAAGTGTCCAGCTCTAGATTTCAGCTCAGGTCATGATCTCAGGTTGTGAGATGAAGCCCCATTGAGCCCCATTAAGCCCTGTATTGGGCTCTGTGCTCAGCAGGAGTCTGTTGAGATTCTCTCTCCCTCCATCTTCCCCTCCCCTGGCTCTCTCTCTCTCTCTCTCTCTCTCTCTCTCAAATAAAAAAATAAGTAAATCATCAAAAAAAAAAAAAAGAAAAATTTAGTAAATCTTGAGAAGAACAGCAAGAATCCATGCATTTGAGCTACAACCTGCTCATTCACTCTACACCCAGCTCAGTGCAACAGAAGCTCAACTCCTGTTGACTAAAGCCAAGAAGATGGGGCAAGAAGGGAAGAAGGGAGGGAGGGAGTATCATGGTTAATTTCATGTGTCAACTTGACTGGGCCACAAAGTGCCTACCTCTTTGATAAAATATTATGCTGGTGTCTCTGTGAGGGTGTTTTTGATGAGATTAACATTTAAATCAGTAGATTGAATAAAGCAGATTGCCCTCCCTAATGTGAACAGGCTTCATTCAATCAGTTAAAAGCTTGATTAGAACCAAAAGGTCAACTTTCCCCCAAGTAAGGAAAGATAAAGTAGTTTATATAGCATAGTGAATTTGAGAGTTATACTTGAATGGTTAAGTAACATTTCAATAATGGGAATACAATTTTCATCTTTGTTTAATTGATACTAAAGCTATTGTTTATTTTATGATACCATACCTATCCTTCATTACTGATTTTAAGAATTATACTTGATTTAATTATGCACCATTAAAATCTTCTAGACTCTAGTACTAAATTAAAACCAAGTTATGCTTAAAACTTTGAGACTCCTATCAAACACCCAATAATGAGCCCCCCCCCCAAAGAGAAAAATCAGGTAAGGCAGATCCTTGGAAATGGGGCATTCAAATTCTACTCATCCTGGAAAGATTCCCATCCCTGCTGCTGCATAGAGTACATAGTCTCTTGAGACCCCAGTTTGGAGACCTTTTGGAATACAGAAGAAAGATCACTAACCCATGAGATATTAGTCTCCTATTTCAGATTAACATGTGGTAGGGAGGCTTCGTGGAACACTCCACAAAATTCACACACACAAACACACACACACACACAACGAAAAAGCAAGAATTGGATGCCACTACATGGAGGGCACAAAATGACCATTTTCTTCAGTTGGGGAAATTGAAGAAACTTATTAAAAGGTAAAAATATAACCACCCAGTTACATTAAAAAGATAAATACACATTCATCCATTCCCTTAATCCTTTCTCCCATATCTAGAAAAAGAAATGGAAGGAGACATGAAAAAACAGATTCCATATTTTTCCTCACTTCAGGTCATTTAAATTCCAGTTGAATCTGAAAGGAATGGTGTGTTGTGGGAGTGGTGAGAAGATGAGTTTATTTTTTTTTTTATTTTTTTATTTATTTATGATAGTCACAGAGATAGAGAGAGAGAGAGAGGCAGAGACACAGGCGGAGGGAGAAGCAGGCTCCATGCACCGGGAGCCCGATGTGGGATTCGATCCCGGGTCTCCAGGATCGCGCCCTGGGCCAAAGGCACGGGCCAAACCGCTGCACCACCCAGGGATCCCAGAAGATGAGTTTAAAATCAAGTTTGAGGAGAACTCCTACAATAGTAGTGTAAAGAACTCCATGGATCATCTCTCCAACAAAATCATAACTGGTGAAGTTTGTTTTTTAAATAATTTAAAGTCTCCATAAATTGACCTAATGGCATTAACAAATGGAAAAACATTCATTCAAGAAAAATCTAATCAATCTTGATAAGAACAGCAAGAGTCAATGGTATTTGAGCCATGACCCACTCCATGACCTCACACTCCAGCTCACTTCAATGCAAGTTGTATCATGAAAAGAGCAATCAAAAGAGAGCTAGAATGACTATATTAATATAAGACAAAGTAGACTTTAAAACAAAAATATGTTACTGGAGATAAGGAGAATCACTTTATAATAATAAATGGATCTATCCATCAGTATGACATAGCACTTATCAACACATATGCACCTAACAAGAGAGTCTCCAAAATACACAAGCAAAAAGTGACTAATTGAAGGGAGAAATAGACAATTCAACTATTCTGATTGTAAACTTCAATATTGTACTGTCAATAGTGGATACAACAACCAGATGGAAAATTAACAAATATATAGAAAAATTCATGACATTATAAATCAACTAGACCTAACAACAATAGAACATTTCACCCAACAAAAAAGCAGAATACACATTCTTCTCTAGCACACACATGGATCATTCACAAGTAGAGACCTTATGCTAGATCATTAAAAAAAAAACTCAATAAAAACATTAAAAGTATACAAAGACTATTCTCAAATCACAATAGGATGAAGTTAGAACTTTATAACAAGGGTGCCTGGGTGGCTCAATGCTTGACTGTCTGCCTTCCACTCAGGGTGTGATCCTGGGGTCCTGGGATCCCACATCAGGTTCCCCACAGTGAGCCTGCTTCTACCTCTACCTATGTTTCTGCCTCTGTGTGTGTGTGTGTGTGTGTGTCTCTCTTGTGAATAAATAAATAAAAATCTTAAAAGAAAAAGAACTCAGTAATAAAAAAAATTGAGAAATTCACAAATATGTAGAAATTAAATAATTGACACTTCTTAAATATCAATAAATCAAAGAAGAAATTGTAAACAAAATTAGGAAATACTTTGAGTTGATGAAAACAAAACAATAAAAGAATACAGCAAAATTTATAGGATACAATTAAAGCAGTACTTGGGGGAAAATGTATACTAGAGCAGTATTTGGAAGGAAATTATAATAAATGTCTATACCTAAAAAAAAGAAAGGTCTCAAATCAATAATCTAGCCTTCTACCTGAGAACACTGAAAAAAAGGAAGAGCAAACCAAATCTGAAGCAAGTAGAAGAAAGGAAATAATAAAGATTAGAACAGAAATAAAAGAAATAGAGAATAGAGAAACAGTAGTGAAAACTGACAAAACCAAAAGTTCATTATTTGAAAAGATCAACAAAATTGACAATCATTTAACCAGACTGATCAAGAAAAAAAAAAAAAGAGAAGACTCAAATTACTTGACTCAGAAATGAAACAAGGAGTATTACCACCAACCTTATATAAATGTAAAGGATTAGAAGGGAATACTATGAACAACTGTATACAAAAAATTAGATAACTTAGATGAAATAAACAAAATCCTAAGAGAGACACACTGAAAACAGATTCCTCAGAATGAGCACTCTTCCATGATATCCTACCTGTATGACCTTGGACTAACTTCTCTAAACCGACCTCTCCACCTGTGAGGTGTGAATAATGCATCTCCCACAAAGCCCTTATTCAGAGTCCCTGAGATGTTATATGTCATATCTCCCACACTTTCCCAGCCTACAACAAATATTCAATAGCTGCTACTGCTGATGCTCCTTTCTCCCTTCTTTATTCCCTCTTTACCTCCCCTGGTTCAAGTTGGATCAAATATAAATAGATTCACAAATATTTTCATTCTTTGGTTGTTGTTTTCAAGAGTGGAATGAGGAAAGTTGGTCAAGTTTTGTTTTGTTTTAATTACCAAGTTTGAAGGACTACAAACTAATAGATAGGACCAGTAGATCACCATTTTTATACCAATTGTGAGTAGTGAGTTTTGTCTTCCTGAAACATTGAGAAGCCCATCAAGAAGAAATACTATACGCTTTGATCTCCCCATCTGCAAAATGGAAATAGTTATATTTAATCTACCTGCCAAACAATATTTTCATAAGAATCAGATGAGTTAGAAAATGAGAAATATTTAGAAAAAAATGTAAAGATACTATACTAACCATCTTCTTTGACCTATCTATATTCTTCACTCAATGAGACACTGAATTTAAAACAATTAAGAAGTTCACACATCCCTCCCACCCTCCACTCACACTTCTCTAACTCAAACCAAAAAAAATTATCATTCATCTTAAATTGAATGAAGATTTTGTTTACTCTTCAGGAGAGTATTGCTGTGTTAGAGCAAGAGTAATAATTCATACACATTCCACTATTAGCATTTCTAAAATCTTCAAAGGTAGAACTAGGGAATTTATTGCAGCTTTAGGCAATGCTGAAGGTGCCCCACAGCAATAATTGATGCTCTGAAAGCACACACGGAGAAAAAAAATCATCTGAATTCTTTCAAGTTGTTTCTCTTCAAATTTATGAAATATTGATAGAAAAATATAAATAGGTATTAATGCTGTTTTAGCAAAGATTCAGTCTGGTAGAGACAGAGCATAATTTATTTCCAGCCTGCAGGATTAACACTGGAGTTGCCACTGATTCTGCATTAATACCCAGAATTGTGTTTTATTGGTCTCTGTCCTCCAGGTTTCTCAGGCAGGAAATGAGTCCTGAGCTTCTAAGGCATGTCTGTGGAGGACACTGCTTAAAGACCTCAACTTCCATAGACTTGTCTTGTTCACAAAATCAGGCTAGAGACTCCATCAAGTCTTCTTTCCACTATTTTCCCAGTGCCTACCTATATCAGTCAGGGGTTGCATTTGGTTGTGAGTCTTAGAAAACCCAATTGTCTGGGCTTATACAAGAAATCTGAGAGGTAATGGCTTGTGTGCACTCATAAGGTGAAGGATATTGGAGTCATGGTCACTAATTCTCTTGGTCTTACTTCATAATCATGCTGTGGCTGCTAGAGCTCCAGATACCACATCTTTATTCCAGGTAATATAAAGGAAGCTAGGCTATAGAATAAAGGCAAATGGTGCTAACTATTGTGCCAAGAGAGCAAAGGTCTTCTCTGACATCTCACACAATATTTCCTACTTAGGTTTCATTGGCCAGAATACTGCTACATGGTCACCCATAGCTTTAGGTTGTCTACAAATGTAAGGGTTTAGTTTTGCAACTTCTATAGAAAGAGGCAAGGGAAAAGAATTTGAGATGGGTAGTAAGAAAGCTAACATGGCACCTATCTTACAAGCTCTCAATTAATATTTGATAGATGAATGACATCATCAGCTGATTCTTGCCTTACTAACCAGTAGGGAGTCAGAATTTTGTGACTTCTAGAAGTATTTTTGTCAGGCCCACGTTAGGGTTCCCCAAATGAAACTATAATGGGGGGGGAGTGTCATCAGTAGTACAGATAATATTCTGACACAAAATTAGATAAAGGGACAAATAGATGAGAAAGAGACAGACAGAGATGGATGATGTGTGTATACCTATATATAATAAAGAACAGATATATTCTTTACTAAACAAAACAAAACCTTTTCTGTCATCCAGCTCAGGCTCCCTAAACCACCCGCCCTACCCCACCAAACATGCACATACACACCAAATATACATCACATTGAAAGTATAAAGGAAACAAAAGTGTAGGAGCATTAAAGAGAGCCACCGTACCCAAAACCTTGTGTATATGTGTATATTTGGGGAAGGGATAAAAAATGGACATGGGGAAGATGATTAAGAATCATATCTTTTTACCTCTCTGCTCCAGAATGCAGGAGATGATTTACATCGGAAGATGAGATAAGCATTGGAATAGGTGCTGACGCCAGATGAAAGCAGATGGCTCTCCTCAGCATGAATGAGCATCATCCAATCTGTTGAAGGCCTGAAGGCCCGAATGGAAACAGAAGGCAGAGGGAGGTTGGAGAGCCTCTTTCTCTGCCCAACCATAGGAGCTGGTGCACAGATCTCCTGCCCTCAACACTCTTGATTCTCAGGCCTTCAGATCTGGACTAGAATCTACTCCTTCGGCTCTCCAGCTCGCAGGCCCCAAACTCCACCCCTGGCTTTGCTGGGCCTGCAACATATAGATGGCAGACTACAGGCCACCGTCACATGATCCAATCCTTACAGTAAATAAAGACACACAGACAGATATACATGTAAATATGTAGGTATATAGACATAGATGTCCTATCGGTTCCATTTCCTGACTAATCCACTGTGCACGTACGATGCTTGAGATGAAGAACAGCACTGGTACAGTAGTAAGGAATTAGGCCAGAATTTGGGCATTAGAGCTGGGTGACATGCATTATACGAATGCATCTCAGGTCTTCCAAGAATTGGTAGCCTCCATTTCAACAAGGGACAATCATCACTACCACATCATTAAATCTCTCACAAGGGGATTGGCGAACTCTAGAAGCTCTGCTCAGCCAACAGCCTCCAAGCTGGAAGCCGCCCCAGGCACTATGTTGAACACTCTGCCATTTGTACGTAGCTCAAAAAGATATAACTGGTAGAAGATTGTGTGTTAGAGTGTGGGCCAATTTCAGGACAAGGGTGGTACCTGTCTTTTTGACTGAAGCATATCTAGCTCTGAGCCTGATCCAGCACTGCTGGATCTGAAAGGAGTGCACACTGCTTCTATGAGATGTCCTACGTGTTTGTTTTCTTCTTCGATCTCTTTGGTGGGGACCTTCTCATTCCCCAGAGGAGGCTGTATCCCACTTCTGGAAAGACAGACAAAAATCTGGGACTGCACAGAGTTCTCTTTCTTTCTCTCTTTTTTATCTCCTTCTCTTCTTTCCTTCCTTCCTTCCTGCCTTTCTTTCTCTTTTCAAATTTAGATTCGTTTTGAGAAACCATACCAGTTTTCTGTGAACTGGGCCTGATCTGAGTCCTAAAATATGGGAAATTTTGATCCAAGCAGACAAGACAATCTTTGACCAACCAAAATAAACAAAGCAGTATTCCAGCCTTTATAAAGTAATCAAAATATATACTACTGTTGCCAGTAAAATAAATCTCAGTGGGTTGGAATTTTGAAATAGTTATTCAACAGTCTCCTCAGATAAGGCTCTTCTTCTTTGAGACATGGACCTCACTGCTCTAAGAACTTTGGTCAAAAACAAGTCAGCAAAGTCTCAGAACAGAAGAGCAAATGATGTTAGTTATATCAAAAGACAGCAGTGCCTGGGGATATATCTTAGGGCAACCACCTGTATGGCTCCATTTGAAAGCATATCTGTCATATGATCTACTTAAGTTTCTCTCTCTTTTCAATCTCCAAAATGTCACCATTAGAATTTCAGTCATTTTCATCGATGTTGCCCAGTCCCTGCATTTAACATATAACTATTTCTGAAAGAATTAACATATTAAGTGTCTAAGGACACATGAGTAGGCTAAATGTGAGCTAGAAACTGGACGTGGAATGCAAGGAAGACCCATCCCCAAGGGTTTGCCCTAGGGTGTTTTTTTAATTAGGCTTCAGTTTTTGCAAATGAAAAGTAATTAAAATAGAAATCTAGTAAAGGCTTCCATCAAATATTAGAAAAATGAAAAAAAATGAGCATTCACAATGATATTTGATTAGCATTTTCATTACCAAGTTTCTTTATCCTCGTTTACAAATGTCAGCATATAAACTGGGCCTCTTTGGTTTTGCTTTCTCTCATAGCTTCATGTTTTAAGCCCAGAAAATCTGGCCATTAGAAATTTATTTTTAAATGGATTAAGTGCTCTCCCAGGAGCGATCTTTAAACTTTTCCATCTATATTTTGATAAAACTTCACATGAAGTCAATAACAAATTAGAACATAAATATTTAAGCAGCTCAAAGATAAAATGAGAGCTTCTCGCTTTCTCTCTTTTTTATATTGCTGGTAATGTGCCAAGCAGAGGGGAATTAAGGGTCCTGGGGAATATGTCAAAAGTCTTTGCTGGGCAAACAAGAAAAACCAAGCAAAAGGTCACTAATCCGAGAGAGAGGTTGGTATCACCTTGAGTTGATCTCCTTCACTTCAGGAATCCCTAATGTTCTCAAACAGCTTCTCTCCATCTTCCTAGAAGTCTTTAGTACAGGAGGAAGTGCGCTAATAATTTTTCTGTGGAGCTTCTGTCCTTAATGAAATGTGTGTGTGTGTGTGTGTGTGTGTGTGTGTGTGTGTATTTAATGCAGGAAGAACTGCACTAATAATTTTTCCATGGGGCTTTTGGTCCTAATGAAGCCCTGCTATTAGAACTCAGCTATTTTTTTTAATGTGCAGGAACGTCTATTTATTTTCAAAGGACACCTAAAGAAGAAAGGGGTTCTTCACTTCAAAAGAAAATCAGATGAAATAAGGAGCAGAAGGAGTATCCCCCATCAAAAGAAACAAAGAATCAGTAAAATGAATGTATGCTAATGTATGCAAAGATGATTTCATGAAGTGATGAACTTAAACAGATAACCCCCTCCCCCAATACACTATTCATTTGCTAAAAATCACTCTGAAAAGACTGTTTACTGGGATCACCTGTGCATGGAGATTGTCTATCAAGGAATGAATCTTATCTGTTCTTAAATGATCTCATGCCAGGGAGGATTTTTCTCAAGCTTTCAGGGTAATTGTAGATATTTGATTGCAAATCAGAATGTTTGTTCAACCTAATGAACAAAAGCACTGGATTAGTCATAGCTGGTATTAAAAGTTGTTTTTGTTTACAGCACGGTGTAGACTTTAATATTCTCTGAGCACTCAAAGAACATTCTCAAATGTCATATTTGCAGCACATGCAAATAGTTCCCACTTTGAGTGAACTGGAAACTAACAAATTAAGTCTCTGCCTGCATTTGACTAACAGGAAAGCATCTCCACTCTGTGTTCTGACTAATAGGCAAGAGTGGGGAACAGTCCTGGAGGCAGTGGTTTGTTCTGATTCACTTCCATTTCATTAAGACCAGGAGAAGGCATTTGGTGTCAGATCATGTCATTAAAGATGTACTTTCACAGGTAACCACGGTGTTTTCTTCTAGCTAAAGGATAGTATCACAAGGGATGCTGAGTGGGGATATCCAGGCACTCCATCTTCATGGGAAAAGCAGAATGACTAGAATGCATGCGTTCACTCATTCATTCATTCATTCATTTATTCACTCATTCAACAAATATTGACTGAGCAAATGCCAGGCCCTGGACTTGATGTTGCAGATGTAACAATCCACAAGAAAAATACATCCCTAGATCACCTCCCCCTACACATGAGCTTACATAGTCTGGCTCTATGAAACTTGAGCAGAAATGAACATGAAGGCCATAGTTTTTATATCCATCTGTTAATGATCAGCAAAGCAGGGAGTCAGTGTCTGCCTCACAGAAAACAGAATGTTAGTGCTGAGAGAAAAAAAAAAACTAGGACATCTTTGTAACCAAAAGTGATGAAATAGGTTCAAAAAGGTTAAAGACCTCACCAGGCTATTTTAATGATGAGGTCAAGACTAGAAATGAGACTTTCCACTCTTCGTCTGTGGTTTCCTCACCACCCGTAAGACCTCCTTCTCCCGCCGTCCCCCATCCCCAACTATCCATACTTACTTCACAGAAAGAAAAAGTCTAATTTTTGAATGATGGCTGCATAGATTATATCACGATTTAGTTAATGATAAGAGCAAGACTTCAATACATGCATGCTTTAAATAACGAGTTAGGCTTATCACTGATGATATCTTTAATTATGCCAAGGCAAAACTGGAGATGGTCTAATGGGAAATACAGATGACTTGTTAAAATTATTAACAGAGTTAATGTGCTTACATTTGTTTATGTGTACCAGAATCAGCTCAGATATTTGACTGCAATGACAATATGTGTAAGGATCAATTAAAAGTCATAGAGATGAGATATTGGATTTCTAGCCCTTAATAGGATTTCATCTGCACTTGCTATATTATGTTACACAATTATAATTGAACTTCCATCAAACCACAGAATCTGTCAACCTCACCAATTTGTTTTCCAAGCCCTAATGAAACTTATTTCCTGTTGAGAACACTTTTAAAAGCATAACCCTGAGGAAGAAAGGTGGCACAGGGGTGATAGGCTTCTATTTACTTAGCAAACCCAGGTTAAAAAAAAAAAAGTGGACATAAGTAAAGTGAATTTGACAGCATTAGTAAGGTCCTTAGCAGCCATTTGTTCACATTATAGAGCTTGCAAGTACTCTCGAAAGGAATTGTAAACAACACGGATAACGCACGCTCGCTTTGAGCCCTAACATCAGACTGACTCTCTACATCTTTGTTGTAAGGTAGTCAAACTAGAACCAGAGTGGATACAATTTTTTCCTCTGGATGTTTCTTAAATCCCCCCCTCCATCGAAATCATGCATTGAATTATAAACAAACTTCTCCATAAAAGAACTTGGCAAGGTAGCTTTCACTTGATAACATGAGCATTCTCTTTCCCGTTGCGTGTAGAGAAGGCAAAGGCAATATCTAGAGGTCATAGTGTAATAAAGCTGTAGGGTGGCAAAGGTCTGGCGTGACAGGACAATGATACTGGTCAGAGAGACTCTCAGCTCCTGTAGCAATAATCTTGTGTTCCTCACATGAGATTTGTGAGGGGGCAACCGTGGCTGAGAGATGGACAGCTTGCTGTCAGTGGAGGGAGTGGGATTCCTTAGAATTATTTATTTACAGACTGCAAAAAGGAGCACCAGACACCACATAATGTGGCCCTCACTGGGAAGCCCCCTGCCTGGCAGGTGTACTTGCACGGACCCGGGAGTGAGGAATTCACCTCTCTGACTCAATTGCCACACAATTGCCAGAGTCCTTCCCTGAGCCTTGCTGCTATTGGCCTCCTTGAAACTTTAAGCCTACCCCGAGGAGCCCCACAGCTCAGCTCAGGAAGGACCACTCTGCACCCCTGGGTGCCTGACAGAGCATGAGCTCAGCTGTCCTTTCTTTCGGCAGCCCCCCAACTCCTCTTCCTCACCCCTGGGATCATAGTGGGGAGTCTTGGGGCTGAGAAACACTCACAGTTCCCAGTAAGTTCACAGAACACCCTTACGGGGCTCATTTTGTTGCACCAACGTGACATTTTAACACATGCACTCAGCTGATTGCTTTTCCAGGAGACAATAAGTTTCATCAATATATTTTTAAAGCGATTCGATGCCAGATACTTGAGATTTCCTCACATGTCTCCTCTTCAGTCTACGTCTCCCGACTGAACTCACTCAGTTCTTCAAATGAATTTATTCTCTGTTCTCTAGGAGACAGTTTCCCAGGGATATCTGGTCACCCTTCCTTTACAGCCAGTGGCCAAGTCCTGCTGATTGTACCTCCTAGATATCATCTCCTTACCCCCTGGTCCCTCCCCTGGCTATCTCCTCCTGCAGCAGCCTCCTCCCCTCTCTCTCTCATTCTCTCTCTCTCTCTCTCTCTCTCTCTCTCTCTCTCTCTCGGCCTCCCTCTTTGTTCCCTTCGAGCTTTAGACCACTGCTAGTGACGCTTCTAAAGTATTACTCTTGCCATGCCACAGCCTGCTGGAAACCTTCAATAGCTCCCAATAGCTCTGAGCATGAGGATCAAACGCTTTGTTTTCTTTAACATAAAATCTTTGCATCTGTTTGCTCCTTGACTTCTTTTCTTCTCATCTCATCTCCAATCTCCTCCCTGGAAATATTAGCCCCAGGCATAGAAAACTTCTGTCACTGTCAACCACAAGCTGCACTCCATCTCACCTGCAGGCCTTCGCCCATGCTATTTCCTGTACCTGAAACACCCTCTCCTAGGTCTTCACCAACAACCCCACCACCTGGCTCATGCACGCTTCCAGTCTTGGCTTCACTGGCACTTCCTCAAGGACATCTTTTCTGATGCTTAGAATGCCCAGCCACTCACTCTCCCAGATTCTTGCAATTCCCCAGGACTCCTGTTCATTGCACATGCTGGTAAGTATTATTATGTTGCTTTTCTTCCTCATTAAAACATTGGTTCTCTCTGAGGGTGAAGTCCATACCGTCTTGTCTGTAGCTGAACTCTCAGAGCTTAGCATGGTGCCTAGAACATAGCACATGCCTTATAAATACTTTTGAAGGAAGAAGGGAGAAAAGGAAGGGAGGAAGATACAGCACATACCATTTAAAATACAACATCCAGAGCTTAGCACAGTATTCTAGAGGGGATCTGCTAAGAAAAGTAAGAAAGGGAGGCCAGGCAGTTCTCTCTGCGGGTCTGATAGTATCATTCATAGAAGACACAAAGTCCTAAGGAAGCTTTGCTTATTCATCTGATAAATATTTATTAGGCATTATATTATTTTTGTAAATTTTGTATCATAAATACAGTTTACAATTGTGCTTTAAGGCCAATTTCAGAGCCAGAATGTGTGGTTCTAATTAGAGCTCCAGTACTTATCATGTAACATCGGGGCTGTTACTGAACCTTCCTGGGCCCCACTTTTCTCATCTGTAAAATGGCAATAACAACACGGCTTCCCAGTATTGGTGATGACTACATTGATGCATGTATGTCAAGTGCTTGGAGTGATGTCCAGTTGATGATGCGTGCCCTACAGGAGCTTGTTTTGAATGCTGGAGATCACCTCACCCAGTGCTGAGCCAGTAAAAGTCTTCAACAAACACTTGGTGTTTTCTTTTGAGAAGCAGTATTACCAACTTAAAATATCAAATACAGCACCTGGCATATGGTCTGTTCTCAACCAAGTACATCTATCATTATTATTATTTTAGTTATGTGTTATATATTCTTTTCTATGTGCATATGTTTATAATTTATACTCTAAATTTATGTTAACATTCATACACATGTGTATTTATATATGTGTATGTATATACATATTTACTTATTTAATATAAAATATAAGTTGAACCATTATTTCTGTCTCATTTATGCCTCAGAACAATTGTCTTTGACAAAATCAGCAAGAATTAACCTTTCTCACTTGGAAATGAAGAAACCTAGACTCAAGCTTTAGTGGCCCAAAGTTCTAGCACCAATAAGTGCCTCCAGCTTCCACACTCAGCTCCTTCCACTTGAAGTTATGACACCCCCAACACCTGGGACTCACGTGGGTATGAAAATCTCTCAGGGAATGCTCACAACCACTTGGAGAGACGGTGGGGTGAGACCCATTTCACAGGTGAGGGAATTAAGGCAGAGCAGCTTATGACCTCGCCCAAGGCTCACAGAGCTTGTGCTCTCAGTCCCTTGGGCACTGGCTACCCCTAGCACAGGCCTGGCATCCCTACTTAGAAAGCACGGGTTTCTCCCCAATTCAGAGGCTCCCGTTCAGGTCCAGAGTGCAATCTGGAAACCCAGTTTCACAGAGCGCTCCAGTGGCCCTCAGTCAGTGATTAGGAAACATGGAGCACCCACTTATGTGGTGGGTCGGCTCCCATGGAGCCTCTAGTGTCCAAAGGACAGAGGACAGAGGGAAAGGGCGACTCTGAAGGCAAACTCTGCCTTCCTCACTATTTTGCCCATGGCTAACTCTGGCCACTTCCTATACATTTATTGAACTGCAGTTCTTTAAAGTTGGCTTGTCAGCAAGAATTCAAGTGTGATCTATTGAATTTCAGCAGAGCTCAACTGCCCTGACGTGCACAGTTTATTTAGGTTGACTTTACCCTTCTCTCTCTTTTCATTTTTAGCCAAAGCATTGTCAGAAAAGAAACATCACTGATAAAATCGAGGGTTCTATTTGCCTTAAAATTTTCCCTTCAAGGCATAGATATAGGTATGCACTCAGTGGCTGCTAAAAATATGATACTGTGCCCAATTTGTGGAGTGTAGGGGGGTAAATCCTGGTTACCATATTTCTGTGGTGAGTAAAATGCTGGAGTGGTGTGAAACACATTGTAGTGGAAATTGCTCTCTGGCCTCTGATGACTTGGATGGAAATCGAGACGAGACTGTGAGGTTTAATAACAGCATGGTTACAACTGTAGTTTAAACCCATAAACCACAAATGCATGTCTGACCGGAAATAAAAAGGATCTGAGTGTTACATCCTCCTAAGTGGACTCTTCCATAGGGTAATGTCGGAGAAGAGTCTAGCCCGGAGTGCTTAACTTTGCAATTCAAAAGAGTTGTGACTTAGCTTCCCTTATATAACATGGGCAGCTTTTCATTATGTTTATTTGATGCAGTGTTATTGAGGCAATATTTCATATGAATAATTCATTCCTACTCCAACTTTATCTAACAAAGTCAAAAGCAGAATCCTAAATTTCAAAACAGATCAAAGAGTTCCTTAAATAAATTGAAAAGGCCTTGAGTTGCCTGCCTTCTGAATCTTCCTGTCTGGTCTATGCATTAAACAAGCACTTACTATGGGCAGTTGGATACTGAGGTTATTAAATGTTCACAGCTCTCCCTGCATTTTCTTTAGCGAAGATGAATTTTAGTGCCCCAGTTTTGCACTGTTTCCTCTTGTTCTTATCCAGAAATTGAGTAGTATGAGAGCAAATCAGATTCAAGTAATTTTTTACATATTTTTAACTTTGGTTTTGTGTGTGCCTGACTTTCTGAGGCCGCCTCGGCCCTGATTGCCTTCTGTTCCACTGGGCAGTCTGATGAACACAGCGGGCAGGCCGTGGTGAATAAAATAGAGCAATTACATTTCGATGCTCAAGACCGCCAGCTGCCTGGGGACGACTCACCACAGCCTCCCCATTGTGGTTATCCTCCTTTCAGATCTTACCAAGTCATGCAAGAAAGTCGCCTTTCAAAATGATTGACATCCAAAGAATTGCCCTGGCTTTATCCAACCACAGGAGCTGCAAACAAGAGTGAACAGTCAGAAAGAAAAATTAAACATGGAAGAAAAATAGAAAAGTATTCAGAATCACTGAATCATACCTAAGCACACTTAAAAAAAAAAAAAGAGTGTTAGGTCAATAGGAGAAAAATAAAAATAACTGAAAGATCTCTTAAAACCATCAAAATAGGCTCGCTTCATAAATGACTATGTTAGAAAGGGCCTCAGAGGCAGTAATTTAGCCATCTTCTTATTACCTCCACTAGTCTGCGGCAGGTGGGCATTTGGGGAAAGAGTGTGGTAGAGACAAAGGAGTAAAAGGAACACAGGAGTCAGAAGGCTCCTCAAATCCTGGCTCAGCCACTTCCTAGTTCACGGGCTTCAGGCAACTGGCCACACATTTCTGGAGCTGTAACAGAGAAATAATGCTACCTGCTTTAGGAGATGGTGCCGGAAGACTTTAAAGATGTTTATGTTTGTGAAGTATCTGGAACATAGGAGCAAGTGGTAACTCTCACTAAGAATTTACTCTTCAGGTTTACAGGAAGATATTCCCCTCAGGTTGTCTATTCACTGACCAGTACTACATGTTGCAGAGGAAGGGATACACCTACCTGCTCCAGACATATGCCCTGGGTCAGGTGATCTCTGGAGCAGACCTTGTTTAGGCACCCACCCCGCCTCCGATGGGCAGAGCCTGCTTCCATGATGGTGCCTGCCTATGCCTTCCCCTTGTTTCCCATCATCGCTGAGAGCTAAGCCTCCCTGAAAGTGGCCTGGCCCTTCTCAGAAGGAGCTTCCACCCTGATAAAAGAGCAGGGAACATGAGAAAGCCCTTTTCCAACTCTCTAACTTTTCTGTCATGTCAGAATAGTCTTCAAGCTGCTGCAGCCCTCTTAAATCTCAAGGAAAACGGCTAAAACTAGACTCTGGCCTTGCTCACTAGCTTTACAGAGCCGCTGAACTAGGCCAGAGATGACCTAGCTCCTTGTCACATGAGATAATGAAGTGCTTTTAGCATTTAAGCTCCTCTCATTATTTATAACTGAACAGTACAGCTCTTGTTTTCTCATCTTCCCCCCAGCGCACTGAGAAACTCTTTCCATTTTGTGCTTGAGCAGTTTAGCAGGAATACGGAGATGTTATTCAACATAGGTTCATCTTTATGACTAGCACTCATCAATTTTCAGAGACGGTGAGTAACTCAACAAATGTCACAGAACTGAGAGAATAGCAGCAAAATATTAAGCCCAGATGTGCCTGCCCCAAAGGCCAGTCTTTTCAGAACACGATTGTTGCTATACATGTATTTGTTAGCCGGTCCAATAAGAGATATTTTAAGTAGGTAATGTTCCTTTTTCTTTTCTATTCCTCCTTTCCATTTATATTTTGAGCTGCATAATCTCACAACTCCCAAATTGAAGTCCCTAAACAAACTCATGTTCTGAAACTTCGCTTTTTCCTCCTTCCTATCAAAATTTGCCTGATCTGGGTTCCATTCCCTCAGGAAGTCAATGTGCTTTATAAGGTTAAAGCTAGATTATCAGTTAAGCAATTTCCTTTTAATGGGAACCTGAGTTGGCGAATGCCTTCAATGGATGTTTTCAATGCTCTAGTAGTCCCAAAGGTGAGGTTATCCTTTCATATCGCAGGGTCGGACAGCTTCCTCATGCACAATAAAAGTTAACCGGGAAGGGGGTGGTCTAAGATGGGGGACACCTGGGTGCCTCAGTCGGTTAAGTGTCCAATTCTTGATATTGGCTCAGGTCATGATTTCAGGATCATGAGATGGAGCCCCAAGTGTGGAACCTGCTTGAGGTTCTCTCTCTCTCTCTCTCCCCGTCTCCCTCTCCTTCTCCCTCTCCCTCTGTCTCTCCTTCCCCTGCTCTCTCTCTCTCTCTAAAAAGAAAAAAACAAAAATAACAAAAAAGTTAAATGGGGTACAGAGCATGATTAGAATTCATTTATTCTTACACGAGTATTTATTAAGCATCTCACTTACCATGCCAACAGTATTCCAGGTGCTAGGGATATAGCACTAAGCAAAACAAACAAATTCCCTCCTTTTATGAAATTTAAACTCTAGCTGGAGAGAGATCATTAAAAAATAAATATGTACTATTTTAAGTGGTTAGAAAATGCTATAAAGACAAATAAATAAAGCAGACTAACAAGGATAGATTGGTGGAGGTAGACTGTTTCATTAAGAGTGATCAAGACACGCTATATAAAGGAAAAGATGTAAGGGTTAACAATATGACAATATAGAGGTCATGGGAAAGTAAAATGGGAGAGAAAAGTTGCAGGAAACCATAAAAAAGCTAATACCTTCTTTTTACAAAGTAGAAAATCAAGAAATACTGTTAAAAGTTAATTGAACAAAAAAGAGGAAATTGATGCTGTTATTGAAAGTTACAAAGATGATCAGTAGAAACACTAAAAACCCTGGAGGAGAAAAAGCAGGAGAAGGAATAGTATAAGTGAGCTAAATTCCTCATTTTTTATTTCTAGGAGTCAATAGAAACCGCTTAATTGGGGAAATAGGTTTTATCTCACATGCTAACTTTCACTGATCAGTGGTGCTGCCTGAGGCTCTCCTGAGTAGGACTCCACACACAAGACCCAGCTCTTTGAGAAAGTGTGCTGTGATCGATTAATTAGTCCCGTCTGCCATGGGTGCAGAAAGGATCAATGACAGTGCATAGGCCACTTGGAGCCTCCGTGATGGGTCACCTGGCAATGAGATGGCTGAGGGGAAGGAGAAAGTGACAGTAGCTGTGACAAGTTACAGCAGGATAGAGAGAGAGAAACCGGATGGCGGGGGGCTAGTGATACGATGGATTCCTATGTCATACTTCTGGTTTGGATTGACAGCATTCTGAAACATACAAAGGAGATAATCTATAGAGAAAGCTACCAAAAAAGAATTAACTCCACAGCTCTAAGGTTAAGAGTTGAGTGTGTTAGGTTTCAAATCCTGCCTTTCCCAAGCCTTAGCAAAGAATTTAAGCCACAGAGTTTCTAAGATGTATGCCTTCTTTGGCTGGAGTGTATCCAGTGACTCATTTAAAGTCAGTGAAATGTATTTTGGGTATTGGAAATCTTCAGTGGAGAAAACTTACCGTTGGTCCAATAAAGCCCTCCCTGCTGTACCAATTACCTAAACAGAGGAAGCCGAGATACCAGGGTCCCAGCTGTACCATCATGCCAAATCCTGGGAACACAAACAAAGCTTGAAAACTTGTGTCTAATTAAATCATGTGGAGTCTGGTGACTTTGCTAGACCCCCTGCTCAGCAGAAAACCATGTGAAACTCTGAGCAGGCTCCCCTGGTGGCTAATGTCTCTAATAAAGACACCACCTCCAGCCTGCGTCTGTGCTCCCCAGGACTAGCACCAAATGAAGAGGATGGGAACACTCATGGTTATCAGAAGGGCACAGAGAGCCACCTGCTCACCAAATGGCGGAGCTGTGAAGTTCCTTGTTCCTTTGACACTCTGAGTCTTTCTCCACCTTTGTGAGAAGCAGCAAGCCAGTGAGGTGACGCTTGCAAAGAACCCTACACTAGAGTTCTCATTCACACCCTAGCTCTGATGCCTTTATTAACTCATTTAACCAATATTCTGCTCAACTCTGTGCAGAATGATAGATGACCTGGATGCTTCCACTCCAGTTCCCCAAGTTCTCCCAGGATGGATAGCAGGGCATCTCACTCTACACAGTTAACTTCAGCAAGCATGGATTGCTTCACGTGTGAAGGCTGAGGGTCCCATTGCCCATATGGAACGATTAGAGGAGCCCTGTCCCCAAGCATGCCTCCCACTTGGTCCAGGAGCCCTAAACGAAGACTCATCTCTTTAGATTCCTCGTTAAATACCCCTATAGAAATGGCCTGGCACAGTTATCAGCCATTAACACCTTAGCATGATGTTTCCAGATGACAGCCAAGTATGTGCCGAGGGTTGTGCTAGATGCCTTAAACAGAGTCTACCTATAATCCTGAAAACATTATAGCAGGGTCTTACCATCCAACACACACACACACATCTTTTTTTTAGATTGAGAGAGTCTACGGCCATACCACCCTGAATGCACCAGATCTCATCTGATCTCCAAAGCTAAGCAGGGTCGGGCCTGGTTAGTACTTGGATGGGAGACCGCCTGGGAATCCCGGGTGCTGTAGGCTTTAGATTGAGAGAGAGAGAGAGAGAGAGAGAGAGAGAGAGCAGAGAGAGGCAGAGAGCAAGAGAGAGAGAATCCTAAGCAGTATCCATGCTGAGCACAGAGCCTGACATAGGGCTCAATCTTATAATCTTGAGATCATGATCTACGCTGAAATTAAGCATTGGACCCTTAACCAACTGAGCCACCCAGGTCCCCCAACACACACACTTTTAGAGAATCTACTATGTACAGAGCATTGTGCTCACATGGTGGATGGTTTTGCATATAGTAGATAAAGGTAAATTTTATATGGCCCTGAGTACCATCTTGTAGGAGTGATAAATACATACATAAACAAATATATTACAGTGTTACAATTAATTTATTGCCATGATATGACATTGTACATTTGCCATGACAAATGTACAATGTATTATGTTTGGGATTTAGATGTGCTAAAGAAACCAAGCTGGGACCTAGTCATTCATTAACACATACTTATTGAGCACGAATAGACCCATTCATAGGAGAGGCCACACAAAATCAGCCTTTAATGTAAGAACAAAACAGTATATATAGGATATGTATGCAAGTTAGGATTAAAGAAGTAGAATATGAAGAGAATCATAAGAAATTCTGTTCAGGATGGGATGCAAAAAAGTGGGAAATGGGATATAAAATTAGAAAGATCAAGAGGGGTCAGTAAGATCATGGGAGGTTTTGTATATTATGCTAGAGAGTTGAGACCTTATTTTAGTCAATAGGGAACTATAAGTTACTATACTCAAGAATCTGCTTTGTAAGAATTAACCTGGCAACAATGTGTGGAAGCATTTAAACTGAAGACAAATAAGGCAGGAGGCAGTGAGGAAGTTCCTGAGTGCTCTAAGTAAAAAGGAGTAAGGTCATGAGCTGGAACATTTGACAGTAGAAACAGAGAGGAGAAGAAATACTGAAACAAATTATTGTTTCTGAAATAGGTCACATGAGCTCCTTAGGCCAAGTCCTGAGTCATATCCCTACCAAGTAGACCACACAGCTCCTAACACAGGGTAGGCACAGGGTAAAGGCCAGGGGTGGATAAATGGATAGATGGCTGAGAGGGAGGAATTAAAGATGGTTAATGTTTGGGGCTACATATCGAGCAACCTCTTTGGAACAGGTTTGAGAACATGAACTATGACGAATCCATGTGTGACTGAGGGAGATGGGGAATTAGAAACTATCTGGATCATGGGACTTGAGGACAACAGGAGGGGCCTGGCAAGAAGGCAGATGGCAGGAAAGGAGAACAACAAGGGGCTGATTCTAGGCTGCCTCTGGAAATAGACCATGCAGACAAAATACTCTATGGCTTGCAGGGAGAGGGGGGTGGACCCCTTCAAAGACCAGTAAGTGAAGAGGAGGTTGATAAGCACTGCATCAGGACAAGTCCTGCAGTGAGACACCGGTCACAAAGACAATCATAAATTCCAACAGGCATGTACAGGAATTCCCATTTTGCCACTCAACCAACCACTCAAGAGAGTTACGTTATTAGAGATTTCTAGGTCTCGGTTTGTTCATCAATAAATAGTGATAATCTTATCAAATAGGGTTATCCAGGGGATGGAAGAGATGGCAGCTGTCCACCAAAAACTGTCACTCCCCCAAAACTTTGTAGAGTATAGTTGTTACTGAGAGGAAACTGCCCGGCTAGGCGCTGCACTTCCTAGACCCCTTGTGGTCAAGTATTTCATGTTTTGGACAATGGAATGTGAGAAGAAATGACACATGAATCTCATGGCCAGGATTTTTTTAAGGGGCAAGTAAATCTTCTCTACTCACTTTTCCCCAACTGCCTACTGGGTGCAGAGGATCTTGGGATCCTAGAGAATGTGGATCAGCACCATGGATGAGGCCTTGGCGGCCAGCCCTTGCATAAAGGAAAGCTGGGATCAGAGCTCTGGCATTGGAGGGCTGTGTGGACAAGACTTAAGCCTCTTTGGTGTTGAACCACTGCAAGTCTGTGGTTTATTTGTTACGGCAGGAGGCCTCGTGCCCACAAATGCAGTAAGGATTACAAGATAAGTAACAGAAAAAAGTGTGTAGCCTTTGAGCTACTCATGGTAAGTACTCAATACACAGTAGCCAGGCAAAAAGGAAGAAGAGGACAAAGAAGAAAAAGAAGGAGGAGGATGAGGAGGGGAAGAAGAATAGGGGGAGAATGAGGAGGAATAGGAAGGGGGAAAAAGAAAGAACTTGTGGTGATGAGCAGAGAGAGTGGCTCGCCCTGAGAGAGCTGTTCCAGGCAGTACTGAGTCTGGTGGCTCTTCCTGTCTATTTGGAGACTGAAGCACATGTCTTAACCTAGTAGAAGTGAAGATAGCTTTCAGAATCTGAAGAGAGGAACACTTTCATAGGAATGAATGAATGAATGAATGAATGAATGAATGAATGGCAGTTTGTGGGCCTCCTGAGCCCTTTATTTGTACAACTCACACACACACACACACACACACACACACACACACACACCCAGCCTCCCTCTAATCTCCACCCCGACATATAAATGCTCACCCATCTCCCGCACCCTAAGCCATGGTAAGAACTCTTTGCTTGGAATTCGAAGCTGCTGACAACCTCCTGGCTGTCTCCTGGCTCTAGGGCCCACCTGCCAGGCCTCTTCTCTGCAAGAGGCAGAATGATGTCATCTTGAAAGATGTCCAACCCCCCAAACCTGAGAATATGTTACCTTACCTGGCAAAAAGGGTTCTGCTGATCAATTAAGTTAAGGATCTTAAAATGTAAAGATTATCCTAGACTATCCAGGTGAGGCCAACGGAATCACAAGGCTGCCTAAAAGTGAAAGAGGAAAGCAAGAAGTTCAGAGTGACAGAGAAGATGTAACAAAGGAAGCAAGGTGACAGAATCAGAAAGAGACTTGAAGATGCACTTACGCTGGCTTTGAAGACGGAGGAAGGAGACCGTAGGCAAGGAACACAGGTAGCCTACAGAAGCTAGGAAAGGCAAGGAAACAGTTGCTCTCCCCTGGAGCCTCCAGAAGGAACCAGCCTGCCCACAGCCTGACTTCAGCCCCATGAGACAGACCTGGGGCTTCTGACCTCCAGAAACAGAAGACAACCCATACGTGCTGTTTGAAGCCACTATGTTTGTAATGATTTGTTACAGCAGCGATAGGAAACTAATACACCTCTAAGGAGCGAGCCCTGGGGCCTGACTGCTGGGCTCCTCCCTGCCTGGCTTGCTACACTGGTCACACCGAGATAAGAAGCCACTCTGGGTTTACAAGCCTTAATCCCTAGAGCAGAGGAGCAAGTCCTCATAGTGCTGTGCAGCCTCTTCACCGCACAGCTGTCCAACTCTGTGATCCAGCCATTATCCATCATGGGCCAAACCAACCTTGACGGTGCTCCAGATAACACCAGCTCTATTAACTGGGAAATAACTTCTCAGCAACCTAAAGGATTTCAGTCATCAGATTACTAATCCATTACTGGGAAGGCTTGACGTTTTTTCTTAAGTTCTTCACTGGGTAGCCAATTAAGCAGAGGGCATCTTAAGATAACAATGTTTTTACTGAAACGTCTACATCCTCTAGATTTGTTTTATGTGCTAAACAATGTAATGAAGGAGTTTCCAAATTCACTCCGCATGTTAACAGATGGTAACGAGCACATAATGGTATCTGGACCCACAAAACGCAACCCCTGAAGTGGAACAAGGCCCTCCCCATCCCCCTTCCACTGCTGACACAGGGGTGGCAAGGCAGGGGGTGATCATAAGCTGAATTTCATCACCCTCAACATTCACATGTTGAACCACTAGTACCTCAGAATGCAGTTTGGAGACAGTGTCTTTAAAGAGATAATTAGGTTAGAATGGGGCCAGTAGGGTAGGTCTAATCCAATATGACTGGTGTCCTTTTAAGAAGAGGAAATTAGGGATCCCTGAGTGGCGCCGCGGTTTGGCGCCTGCCTTTGGCCCAGGGCGCGATCCTGGAGACCCGGGATCGAATCCCACGTCGGGCTCCCGGTGCATGGAGCCTGCTTCTCCCTCTGCCTGTGTCTCTGCCTCTCTCACTCTCTCTCTGTGACTATCATAAATAAATAAAAATTAAAAAAAAAAATTTAAAAGAAGA
Organism: Vulpes lagopus; assembly: GCF_018345385.1. Classification (NCBI taxonomy): domain Eukaryota; kingdom Metazoa; phylum Chordata; class Mammalia; order Carnivora; family Canidae; genus Vulpes; species Vulpes lagopus. The sequence continues at coordinate 26,715,758 of NC_054846.1, read as the reverse complement.
GGAAATTAGGGCACAGACGTGCACAGAGGGAAGACCATCTGAACCCAGAGGGAGAAGGTGGCCATGCCCAAGCCAAGGAGAGCGACCTCAGAAGAAACCAAACCTGCCAACTCCTTGATGTCAGACTTGCAGCCTCCAGAACTGTGAGAAAGTACATTTCTGTTGTGTAAGCCACCTACCTGTGGTAGCTGGTCAGGGCAGCCAGAGCAAGCTAGCACAGGGGATTGTCTCTAGCAGCACCCTAGAAATCACACTAAAGATTTCTCCCCTCAGCAAATAGGCAGAACTAATGTACCATGATCCTGTTTCCAATATATTCAACTCTTCTATAAAAGTAGCAGATTGGTGTCTTATATTCTGTTCATTGACACCAACTAATTAGGTGGAAAGGACTACCATTCCTCCAGTGGCAGCCGAGCAGCAGGCCCTGGGACAGCCCGTTTACCTCGTCTAGTCCTCGGAGAGCCATTGTCATTCCTTTAAAAACAAACACGCAGGGATCCCGGGGTGGCGCAGCGGTTTGGCGCCTGCCTTCGGCCCAGGGCGCGATGCTGGAGACCCGGGATCGAATCCCACGTCGGGCTCCCGGTGCATGGAGCCTGCTTCTCCCTCTGCCTGTGTCTCTGCCTCTCTCTCTCTGTGACTATCATAAATAAATAATAAAAAAAATTAAAAAAACACGCAGACACGCAGGTGAGGCAACCAAGCCTCCAAGCAGTTAATTAACCTGCCTGCGGCCACGTGGACGCTACTTTGTGAAACTAACTCCTAGGTCTACGGGGCCTCCAGCTCGCGGGTTTTCCCAGAATTTTGCACGACGTCCTCCGTGCACCTTATCTTTGCCTTGACAGGGGCCGAGGCCCCTGAGGCGGTTTGCAGATGAATAGAGGCCCCATTCCCTCTCCTTCGAGCTCAAGAGCTACTTCTAGGGAGCAGGTGCAGAGTAGTGAGAGGATTCGAGAAGAAAAAAGCATCCTTTTTTATGTGTACAAAGGAAACAAAACTCCGGCAGCCGGTGGAGGGGGTAGCGCCCCCCCCCCCCGGGGCCCGCACAGGCGCGGCTGCCCCCGTGTGGAGCTCGGGCTGTGAGGTCCGCTCGCGCCGCCGCAGCGCGCTCCCGCAGCTCGCCGAGTCCTGAGAAACGGGTTTCATGGTGCCCGTCTCCTTGGAGACCTTAAATAACAGCCCAAAATGTATGGTACAGAGATCACAGGGTCTATCACTTTAGTCGCAGCCTGGTGTTCTGCAATGTATAGTTTTCCTGATAAATTGGGATCCACTCAGGGGAGGGGCAAGACGGCGGAGAGTAGGGTCCCCAAATCACCTGTCCCCACCAAATTACCTAGATAACCTTCAAGTCATCCTGAAAATCTACGAATTCGGCCTGAGATTTAAAGAGGGAACAGCTGGAACGCTACAGAGAGAAGAGTTCGCGCTTCTATCAAGGTAGGAAGACGGGAAAAAGAAATAAAGGAACAAAAGGCCTCCAAGGGGGAGGGGCCCCGCGAGGAGCCGGGCTGAGGCCGGGGCGAGTGTCCCCAGGACAGGAGAGCACCGTCCCGGAGGAGCAGGAGCTGCACCAACCTTCCCCGCGGAAAGGGACCCGCAGGGAGTTAGAGCAGGACCCAGGAGGGCGGGGATGCCCTCGGGCTCCCTGGGACAGTAACAGGCACCTGCACCCCGGGAGAGTGCGCCGAGCTCCCTAAGGGCTGCAGCGCGCACAGCGGGACCCGGAGCAGCTCGGAGGGGCTCGGGCGGCGGCTCCGCGGAGGGGGCTGCGGGGCGGGAGCACGAATCCAACAGCGCAGGCCCCGGAGCACAGGGCGCCGGGACACAGCCCAGGATCCGGCCTCCCCCCAGGACAGGCAGAGGCCGGGAGGGCCCAGGACAGCAAGGACGCTCCTGCCCCGAGCTGAGCAGATCAGCGGCCCCGCCCTGGAGCCTCCAGGCCCTGCAGACAGAGAGCCCCAGAGTTACTGCCGAGCTGACTCCAGGGCTCCAGAGCTGGCCCCGCCACTGGGGTTGTTCCTCCTGGGGCCTCACGGGGTAAACAACCCCCACTGAGCCCTGCACCAGGCAGGGGGCAGAGCAGCTCCCCCAAGTGCTAACACCTGAGAATCAGCACAGCAGGCCCCTCCCCCAGAAGACCAGCGAGACGGACGAGTTCCAGAGGAAGTCAAGGGACTTGAAGTATACAGAATCAGAAGATACTCCCCCGTGGTTTTTTGGGTTTCTTTTCTTTTCTTTTTTTTTTTTTTTTTTTTTGCTTTTTGATTTCTGTTTGCTTCCCCCACCCTTTTCTTCCTTTTTCTTTTTCTTTCTTTTTCTTCTATTTTTTCTTTTTTTCTTCCTTTTTTCTTTTTTCTTTTTCTCTTTTCTTTCCTTCTTTCTCTCCTCTCTGTTTCTCCTTTTCCCAATACAACTTGTTTTTGGCCACTCTGCACTGAGCAAAATGACCAGAAGGAAAACCTCACCTCAAAAGAAAGAATCAGAAACAGTCCTCTCTCCCACAGAGTTACAAAATCTGGATTACAATTCAATGTCAGAAAGCCAATTCAGAAGCACCATTATATAGCTACTGGTGGCTCTAGAAAAAAGCATAAAGGACTCAAGAGACTTTATGACTGCAGAATTTAGATCCAATCAGGCAAAAATTAAAAATCAGTTGAATGAGATGCAATCCAAACTAGAAGTCCTAACGACAAGGGTTAACATGGTGGAAGAACGAGTGAGTGACATAGAAGACAAGTTGATGGCAAAGAGGGAAACTGAGGAAAAAAGAGACAAACAATTAAAAGACCATGAGGACAGATTAAGGGAAATAAATGACAGCCTGAGGAAGAAAAACCTACGTTTAATTGGGGTTCCTGAGGGCGCGGAAAGGGCCAGAGGGCCAGAATATGTATTTGAACAAATTCTAGCTGAAAACTTTCCTAATCTGGGAAGGGAAACAGGCATTCAGATCCAGGAAATAGAGAGATCCCCCCCTAAAATCAATAAAAACCATTCAACACCTCGACATCTAATAGTTAAGCTTGCAAATTCCAAAGATAAAGAAAAGATCCTTAAAGCAGCAAGAGACAAGAAATCCCTGACTTTTATGCAGAGGAGTATTAGGGTAACAGCAGACCTCTCCACAGAGACCTGGCAGGCCAGAAAGGGCTGGCAGGATATATTCAGGGTCCTAAATGAGAAGAACATGCAACCAAGAATACTTTATCCAGCAAGGCTCTCATTCAAAATGGAAGGAGAGATAAAGAGCTTCCAAGACAGGCAGGAACTGAAAGAATATGTGACCTCCAAACCAGCTCTGCAAGAAATTTTAAGAGGGGACTCATAAAATTCCCCTTTAAGAAGAAGTTCAGTGGAACAATCCACAAAAACAAGGACTGAATAGATATCATGGTGACACTAAACTCATATCTCTCAATAGTAACTCTGAACGTGAACGGGCTTAATGACCCCATCAAAAGGTGCAGGGTGTCAGACTGGACAAAAAAGCAGGACCCATCTATTTGCTGTCTACAAGAGACTCATTTTAGACAGAAGGACACCTACAGCCTGAAAATAAAAGGTTGGAGAACCATTTACCATTCAAATGGTCCTCAAAAGAAGCAGGGTTAGCCATCCTTATATCAGATAAATTAAAATTTACCCTGAAGACTGTAGTGAGAGACAAAGAGGGACACTATATCATACTTAAAGGATCTATCCAACAAGAGGACTTAACGATCCTCAATTTATATGCCCCGAATGTGGGAGCTCCCAAATATTTAAATCAATTAATAACCAAAGTGAAGAAATACTTAGATAATAATACACTTATACTTGGTGACTTCAATCTAGCTCTTTCTATACTAGATAGGTCTTCTAAGCACAACATATCCAAAGAAACAAGAGCTTTAAATGATACACTGGACCAGATGGATTTCACAGATATCTACAGAACTTTACATCCAAACTCAGCTGAATACACATTCTTCTCAAGGGCACATGGAACTTTCTCCAGAATAGACCACAAACTGGATCACAAATCGGGTCTGAACCGATACCAAAAGATTGGGATCGTCCCCTGCATATTCTCAGACCATAATGCCTTGAAATTAGAACTAAATCACAACAAGAAGTTAGGAAGGACCTCAAACACGTGGAGGTTAAGGACCATCCTGCTAAAAGATGAAAAGGTCAACCAGGAAATTAAGGAAGAATTAAAAAGATTCATGGAAACTAATGAGAATGAAGATACAACCATTCAAAATCTTTGGGATGCAGCAAAAGCAGTCCTGAGGGGGAAATACATTGCAATACAAGCATCCATTCAAAAACTGGAAAGTACTGAAATACAAAAGCTAACCTTACACATAAAGGAGCTAGAGAAAAAACAGCAAATAGATCCTACAGCCAGCAGAAGAAGAGAGTTAATTAAGATTCAAGCAGAACTCAACAAAATCAAGACCAGAAGAACTGTGGAACAGATCAACAGAACCAGGAGTTGGTTCTTTGAAAGGATTAATAAGATAGATAAACCATTAGCCAGCCTTATTAAAAAGATGAGAGAGAAGACTCAAATTAATAAAATCATGAATGAGAAAGGAGGGATCACCACCAACACCAAGGAAATACAAACGATTTTAAAAACATATTATGAACACCTATATGCCAATAAATTAGGCAATCTAGAAGAAATGGACGCATTCCTGGAAAGCCACAAACTACCAAAACTGGAACAGGAAGAAATTGAAAACCTGAACAACCAGGGAGGAAATTGAAGCAGTCATCAAAAACCTCCCAAGACACAGAAGTCCAGGGCCAGATGGCTTCCCAGGGGAATTCTATTAAACGTTTAAAGAAGAAATCATACCTATTCTACTAAAGCTGTTTGGAAAGATAGAAAGAGATGGAGTACTTCCAAATTCGTTCTATGAGGCCAGCATCACCTTAATTCTGAAACCAGACAAAGATCCCACCAAAAAGGAGAATTACAGACCAATATCCCTGATGAACATGGATGCAAAAATTCTCAACAAGATACTAGCCAATAGGATCCAACAACACATTAAGAAAATTATTCACCATGACCAAGTAGGATTTATCCCCGGGACACAAGGCTGGTTCAACACTCCTAAAACAATCAGTGTGATTCATCATATCAGCAAGAGAAAAACCAAGAACCATATGATACTCTCATTAGATGCAGAGAAAGCATTTGACAAAATACTGCATCCATTCCTGATCAAAACTCTTCAGAGCATAGGGATAGAGGGAACTTTCCTTGACATCTTAAAAGCCATCTACAAAAAGCCCACAGCAAATATCATTCTCAATGGGGAAGCACTGGGAGCCTTTCCCCTAAGATCAGGAACAAGACAGGGATGTCCACTCTCACCACTGCTATTCAACATAGTACTGGAAGTCCTCGCCTCAGCAATCAGACAACAAAAAGACATTAAAGGCATTCAAATTGGCAAAGAAGAAGTCAAACTCTCCCTCTTCGCCGATGACATGATACTCTACATAGAAAACCCAAAAGCCTCCGCCCCAAGATGGCTAGAACTCATACAGCAATTTGGTAGCGTGGCAGGATACAAAATCAATGCCCAGAAATCAGTGGCATTTCTATACACTAACAATGAGACTGAAGAAAGCGAAATTAAGGAGTCAATCCCATTTGAAATTGCACCCAAAAGCATAAGATACCTAGGAATAAACCTAACCAAAGAGGTAAAGGATCTATACCCTAAAAACTATAGAACACTTCTGAAAGAAATTGAGGAAGACACAAAGAGATGGAAAAATATTCCATGCTCATGGATTGGCAGAATTAATATTGTGAAAATGTCAATGTTACCCAGGGCAATTTACACGTTTAATGCAATCCCTATCAAAATACCATGGACTTTCTTCAGAGAGTTAGAACAAATTATTTTAAGATTTGTGTGGAATCAGAAAAGACCCCGAATACCCAGGGGAAGTTTAAAAAAGAAAACCATAGCTGGGGGCATCACAATGCCAGATTTCAGGTTGTACTACAAAGCTGTGGTCATCAAGACAGTGTGGTACTGGCACAAAAACAGACACATAGATCAGTGGAACAGAATAGAGAACCCAGAAGTGCACCCTGAACTTTATGGTCAACTAATATTTGATAAAGGAGGAAAGACTATCCACTGGAAGAAAGACAGTCTCTTCAATAAATGGTGCTGGGAAAATTGGACATCCACATGCAGAAGAATGAAACTAGACCACTCTCTTGCACTATACACAAAGATATACTCAAAATGGATGAAAGATCTAAATGTGAGACAAGATTCCATCCAAATCCTAGAGGAGAACACAGGCAACACCCTTTTTGAACTCGGCCACGGTAACTTCTTGCAAGATACATCCACGAAGGCAAAAGAAACAAAAGCAAAAATGAACTATTGGGTCTTCATCAAGATAAGAAGCTTTTGCACAGCAAAGGATACAGTCAACAAAACTAAAAGCCTACAGAATGGGAGAAGATATTTGCAAATGACATATCAGATAAAGGGCTAGTTTCCAAGATCTATAAGGAACTTATTAAACTCAACGGCAAAGAAACAAACAATCCAATCATGAAATGGGCAAAAGACATGAAGAGAAATCTCACAGAGGAAGACATGGACATGGCCAACATGTACATGAGAAAATGCTCTGCATCACTTGCCATCAGGGAAATACAAATCAAAACCACAATGAGGTACCACCTCACACCAGTGAGAATGGGGAAAATTAACAAGGCAGGAAACCACAAATGTTGGAGAGGATGCGGAGAAAAGGGAACCCTCTTACACTGTTGGTGGGAATGTGACCTGGTGCAGCCACTCTGAATAACTGTGTGGAGGTTCCTCAAAGAGTTAAAAATAGACCTGCCCTATGACCCAGCAATTGCACTGTTGGGGATTTACCCCAAAGAATCAGATGCAATGAAACGCCGGGACACCTGCACCCCAATGTTTATAGCAGCAATATCCACAATAGTCAAACTGTGGAAGGAGCCTCAGTGTCCATCGAAAGATGAATGGATAAAGAAGATGTGGTTTATGTATACAATGGAATATTACTCAGCCATTAGAAACGACAAATACCCACCATTTGCTTCAACGTGGATGGAACTGGAGGGTATTATGCTGAGTGAAGTAAGTCAATCGGAGAAGGAAAAACATTGTATGTTCTCATTCATTTGGGGAATATAAATAATAGTGAAAGGGAATATAAGGGAAGGGAGAAGAAATGTGTGGGAAATATCAGAAAGGGAGACAGAACATAAAGACTCCTAACTCTGGGAAACGAACTAGGGGTGATGGAAGGGGAGGAGGGCGGGGGGTGGGGGTGAATGGGTGACGGGCACTGAGGGGGCACTTGACGGGATGAGCACTGGGTGTTATTCTGTATGTTGGCAAATTGAACACCAATAAAAAATAAATTTATTATTAAAAAAAATTGGGATCCACTCAGCTGGTCCATCATATGTGGGATGCTGGAATTTTCTCTTCGGAATCGAAGGATTAGATATGGGCAGATGGGGGGGGATCCCTGGGTGGCTCAGTGGTCTGGCACCTGCCTTTGGCCCAGGGCCTGATCCTGGAGTCCCAGGATCGAGTCCCGCGTCGGGCTCCCTGCATGGAGCCTGCTTCTCCCTCTGCCTGTGTCTCTGCCTCTCTCTTTCTCTATGTATATCATGAATAAATAAATAAATAAATAAATAAATAAATAAATAAATAAATAAATCTTAAAAAAAAAAAAGAAATAGTAAGATACCTTTATAAAGAAAAAAAAAAAAAAGAAAGAAAGAAATGGACAGATGCCTTGCTAGAGTGATAATGGTGCCAGGCCAAGCTGTGCACATCCAGGGCTGTGCATCTGGGCTCCTTCCAAAGAGGGATGAGCTCCCACAGTAGGTTGGTGCCCCTTCCTCCGCATCCCAATACCTTCTAATCCCAAGGGAGTCAGGCCCCGAGTTAGTGATCTCCTGCTTTTGCTAGAAACTGGCTCAAGACAAACTCAGCACCTCGTACCCCCTTTTTGGGAGGGGTGGAGGGTTCTCTGCTGAAAGGTACAAATTAAGAATGCACTTCACGATCTAGCAATAGAGAGATGGCTTTTTGTATAGGACCTAGAAATGCACTGTTCCCTATTTTTCATGGATTACAGTTAAAATAAAATGTGTTATATACACATAATTATTTTGATGCTGTTCGAAATCAGATTTTACAGGCCATGAACGAAGAACACTTGAGAAAGAGCTATGAGTTTGTGTTCCTGATTTTCAGCCAGTTGGTCAGTCTGTTGACTTAAAAAAAATTTTTTAAGAAAGGGAAGGGATATCAATTGAATTTTGTTATTGTTGTTTCTGTTCCAGTTTTTTTTTTTTTAATCAAGCTATATGCAGGAACAGTAACTTTCTTTCAGCTGAAAGTCTGGTATAGATTTTAGCATTTGGACATTGGAGCCCTTTCAGATCCAATCTGGCTGTTAATCTGCAAAGGATGAAAGATTTACACAAAGGGCCTCAACTCTGAAGTGTCATTAAGTTCTACTGAGTCAATAATTCCTGAAAATGAATTTGAACAACAAAGCTCAATAGTTCCATAGTCATTGTTAGCCTGTTTCTGTAGAGGGGAAAGAGGCGGGGGCAGGGCCAGGGCCGGGGGAGAAAAGAAAAGTGCTTGGGTATGAGAGATTGGAAAAAATGGTTAGAAGAGAAGAAACACCCCCTGCCATGAATTCTAGACTTTCCTTCGAGCTAAGCGTCTAGTTTTCCACATTTAAGAAATGTTTTCCACTGAGTGAATGCACTTTGCAGCTTGGTCTGTGTACCCAGCTTTCTTCCTCATGGGTCTGGTCCTGAGATAAATTAACACTCCTTTATGATGTCATTGGGATTTCTGGAAAAGAGGTGGGGCAAAGCCTTAAATGGACATCCTGTGTTGAGAGTTACAGTATACCGTGCCTCATAACATCATTGGCTGCTGCACAACTGTTCAGAACTTGTTATGTTCAAGGCCCATGCCTGGTCGGTACAAGGTCATGAACATCCTCATGGGAACTTTATCAAGGACAAAGTTAACTATTTCTGATAAATTGAAAGACCACCTGGGTGTTTACTCTTTTATAACCCATAGCAAGATTCTCTTGGGTCTTGTCTCCTAGAAAAGATGCTTTCTGGAAATGACTCCTCTGAATGGAAAGGTCCCATTGCAGTGGCCATTCAAATAGAGAGTTAACAAAATAGGGGCAGAAGGATGCAGTGATTGGCCCCAAGGGGCTGTCCTAAAAGTGCCAGGCAGGAAACACTTCTCTTGGATCCTCTTATTCCCACAATAATGTCACAAGGCAAGAATTGCTATGATTATTCCCATTTTATCCATGAGGAAGCTGACATTTAGACAAAACGATTCATGCCAAGAGCCACAAGCACTAAGTGATGGAAGCAAGGTTTAAAATCAGGAAATCTGCCTCTACTGTGCACATTTCAAGTAGTAGGGCATGCCCTTTGGTGGAGAAAATTGAGCGTATGAAGTTTACCAAACAACTTAAGACCCAATTTGGGGAGCATAATTCATTCATCACTAGGGACTGCCTATAGAGTAATAAAGACACAGGCAGACATCAACACCTACCAATGTATTTACAAACAAGAAAAGACCCATTCAAGCTCAAGCATCTTACAGCTGACAGCTAGATGATTTATAATGGCCATTTAACTTTACTGTGGAATCATCAAAAGTGAGACCTTATTCTATAAAACACACTCCTCTGTGATATTTTTAATAGCTTTCCCACCCCTTCTTTGTCCCCATTCCTAGGTATCCCTCAATAGCTAATCCCTTCCTCTAGTCACTGGTTCCTCTCACCCTGAACACTTCCAATTACTAAATTGTTCACTGGAATAAAACAATCTCCCAGACCCTCTAGAGTAAGCCAGAGAAATGTAAATCATTGCTGCAAGAGATGGCCTCATCTTAAAACAAGTCAAATACACACAGGCCTCACACCCTGATTATTTCTTAGAGGTGAGCCAGTCATCTGTTGGAGCTATTCTATTTCAATCTCTCTCTCTCTCTCTCTCAAGTAAAACTTCCACCCATGCCCCTAAATATAGACAAGCACAGCCAGGAAAACCATTAAAATGACAATCAACTATTTGAAGGACCAAGGGTCCTTTGAGTTCTCACCATGGTATAAAGTAGCCACTTCCTGGAGAAGAAATAGTTAGGGACCTTCTGTGACCAGAGGAGAGAAGATGTGACCCATGTTCACCAGCAGCCATATCTGGCCTTCCAGTCCAAAGCCACACTTCCCCATCAGTGGGGAAATGGGGGAGTAAGGCTACACATCCAGGCCTTTGTAGTTGATATCTTGCTCAGAGCCAAGGCCCTCCCACACCCATCTTCCTGGAATTAGTTTCTCTGTCCAGGTGTAAGAAGAGTAGTTTGAAAGGCCAGTTATCTCCTCCTCATGTTGGAAGAGAAGGCCAGAGACCCATCACCAAAAAAAGCCTCTTCTTTCTGACATTTTTCTGTCAGCTTTTCCCATACTCTCTGGGCTTTCCATGGAGGGCCAGTATGATATGGTCCTCCCAGCCTCGGGAGATGACTCTGATATGGATTCAGATAATATATTCAGTCCTTTAGCAAAGATCTAAAGGGAGTGATTTTGATGTAAGAAAAAATGCTAGTAAGGATTAAAAACACCAAAGACCTACTCCTTACTACAGCAAGAAGTTCACGGACTGGTGGGGGAAAAGGATAAACAGAGTTTTATACAAAAATACATGGAGTACATAGATTTCATGGGCACAGACAGGTTGGGGCAGCAAATCAGAGCAGGGCTAAGAGGAAGCACCCGGAGGTGAGGATTAAACTGAGTCTTAAAAGAGAAAAGAGTAAGGGAGACCATGGACAAATGGCCCAATAATTATTCTTAACTTAGAAATAACATAATTCTGTTATAAGCTGAACTGCGTCTCCCCCAGATTCATATACTGAAGTTCTAAACCCAGTACCTCAGAATGTGACTGTATTTGAGATAGGGCTTTTAAAAAGGTTATTGATGTAAACTGCAACCATAGAAGTGGCTCCTAATCTAATATGACAGGTGTCCTTAAAAAGAAGAGATTAGAACAGAGACACACAGAGGAATATGTGAGGACCCTTGGAGAAGATAGCATGTTTAGTCAAGGAGAGAAGCCTTAGAAGAAATCAACCCTGCTGACACCTTGATCCTGGACTTCTAGTTTCCAGATCTGTGAGAAAATAGAGGTCTGTTGCTTAAGCCGGCCAATCTGTGTACTTTGTTGTGGCAGTCTTAGGAAAGTAATATACCCTCTAAGAGAGAGGCTTAAAAAAAAAAAAAAACCAATAAGGTGTTCTTCATAAGAGCAGTGATCTTGCCTCCTTTGTTTACTTTTCTATTCTAGCACTCAAGAATGACGTATAGGCAGGTGCCCCATAAATGTCTGTTCCCTGAATATCCTAAGCACACCTGGCCTCAGGACATTTGTACTTGTTACTTACTCTACCCCAATATTCTCACCCTCCCATCTGCATTGCTCACTCTAGCTCTTACTTCTAATCATGACCAATGCCTTCTCTTTATTTGAGCTTTTCTCAGCACCTACCACCTGACATATAGCACATGGTTATCTGTTTACTACCTTCCCCCTACTCTTCTACCCCCAGTGGAATATAAATTCCATGAGAATAGAAATGTTTGCTTGTGTGTGCAGTTATCTTCAGAAATTAAACAGTACCTGTCACATAGTAAGCACCAACAAATACTTGTTAAACAGAGGAATGCCTGGTTCATATAGTTGTATACACCCTCAAAGCTACCCCATCCCTTTGCTTCAGTTCTGTGTTCATTAAACCACCCTAAATCCCTAATTCAGTGATCTTAACACCAGGAAGAGATTTCTCTGAAGAGTGACTTTTTTTTTCCTTCTTTTTTCTATTTTTCCAATAAGACCTATAAAACAGACAGGGGGTTCTTAAAAGATTTTATTTGTTTATACCAGAGAGGGAGAGCAAGCAGGGGGAGGAGCAGAGGGAGAAGGACAAGCAGACTCCACACTGAGCACAGAGCCTGATGTGAGGCTCAATCCCAGAACCCTGAGATCATGGCCTGAGCCAAAACCAAGAATAGGGCACTTGACCGACTGAGCCACCCAGGCACCCCAAACAGACAACAGTTTCATAGGTGAGTTATAATTAACGTGGAAGGGCTTCCCATTGTCCATAAGGTCAAGGCCAAATCCTTAGTTCATCGTATATGCTCTCCATGATCAGGCTTCCTGCCTCCCTCTCCTCCACCTTCACTCCCACTACTCTCTACCTCCTGCTTTAGATTTTGGTGTTTTGAGCAACTCATGACTCACCCAATACTGAATGGGAACTCCCCTGTGCCCAGCATACTAGCTTCCTGCAGTGACCTTTGTATGTGCTGTTTCTTCCCCTTACCAACCTCCCTCTGGCTTTCCCAAGTATTCTTTCAAGGGCAGATTATCAGAGCTGAGATTCAGACACAGAGGACCAAGGAAGATCAGAGAGGACCACTAGGGAAGCAAATCTCTGGGTTTCACAAGAGCTTTAAAGTCATGAAACCTGTCCACAAAGAAAATAAAGGAGACCAAAGACCCCTACTTTATTTATTGTATATGGCCACTTCATGTTTGTTTTTTGCTTGCATTGCTCTTCATATCTGTCCCTGTCAATGTTTGAAGAGGTAAAAATGATGTAAAAAGTAAGAGATTGTGGTAATTTAAATAATCTATACATATTTCACCCACAATCGTGTATAGATGTGAATTTTGTGAAAAGTTGATTGACTGAATAATAGTGAGATATCATTTTGCATTCATGAGATGGGGGAAACGCATAAAATTCGGATGATATCAAGCATTAGCAAGGATGTACAAAAGTGAGTCTTCTTGTATGCAGTGCTAAAGTGTGGCAATCTTTTTTGGAGGACACTTGGCTCAGCAATTCCACCTTTGGCATTTGCCAAGAGAGACACAGACACATGCTCAGGGGGACGCATTTGGGGGTGCTCACAGTAGTACTGTCAGAGCCAAACACTGGAAAAAAATCTAAATGTCATTGGTACAGGAATGGCTAAATGATATCTAACATGCCCATACTGTGGAATACTATGCAGTCATGCAGTCATTGAAAAGCACGAGATGTATCTATTTGTACCAAATGAATAGATTGCCTTGTGAATTACATGAACTTAGGGGTTTTGATTTTTTTTTTCTATTGGTTGTCCAGCGAATTCCTAATTCAGAACAGTGGCTGGCACCTAGCAGTTACCCAATAAATATTTGTTGAATAAGTGAAAGTTGAGTAAAAAGTATGTTACAGAATATGTTCAGTATGATACTTTTATATGTGATCATTTGTATTGGAAAAAAGAAAAACAATAGTATTTTCTACTGGGTACATGTATGTTTGTGTTAATGCTCAGGAGAAGATCTGGAAGGATACAGAAAAACTGCAAATTCACTGGGGGCAAAGCAGAGAGGGTCAGCTGGGACCTCAGCTTTAATGGTAATGTTTTAATTATTACAAGGAGAATATTCACATATTACTTGGCTGATAAAAATTTAATTTAGAAAAATTTTAAATGCATGATTAAAACTATGATGCTTGCTCCTGCGAGGGAGGAAAACAATTAGCCGAGTGTTCTTTAATTTTCCTTTGTCTAAAAATGAGATGAGCCCCAGAATTTGAAGATAGAATCTAATCTATGGATGCAGAAGAATCGGGGTCTCCCAGGGCAGAAGCCAGGCCATTTCAGGGAAGAGCAGTATCCATGCAGATCAGGAAAAAGACACAGATCCCAGAAATTTAAGGAGAAAAGTAAGGGATAAAGAAGAGATAAGGGTCAGAAAGGATTCCCAAGTGAAGATAACCAGCATTATTGAGTTATCAGCAGATGGACTGTTTGGGAGAAAGACCTTGTGTTGAGGGGGGATAATTAGTGGTTTTGGAAATTCTGGGCTTGAAGTGATCATGACATGTCCAATTAGAAATAGCTGGTAGGTAGGGGGATGTTTGTGGAAATGGAGCAGGGATGATGCCAATCTGGACGTTATTTACAGAGAAGGGATAATGAAGCAATGGAATTTAAATGAGCTCTCCATTGGGGAGAATATGAGGACTGATAAGCACGGGGCAAGTATCTAGTCAACAACCATCCCAGGTTGGGAAACACCCAGGTATAGTGCTTATAGCAGTACCTCTGACACACTGCTCCGAAGGTTGAGCATTCAGACAACAATGTCAATGACTGAACTTAGACCAATATGAGTCAACAGGAAGCAACTGTTAGCAAATTCATTAACAAGAGTCCTATTTCTATCTGTTGTCAATTTAAATCAATTGCCTAGACAAAGATATCCTTAATTGACTAGGTCATTCCCACCTGTAAGAATTACAACTTGTAGGAAATGCACCAATCTTATGTTTCCTAGGATAGGCCTCTTCCTTCATGGAGCACAAGACTAGTACTTGTACTGGACAGCAGGGCAGATTATCCACAGAGTAACACAAAATCACTACTTCTGTGCTATAATCTCAGGACAAGGATTCCTCAGAAGAAGCATCAGACTGAAGCCCAGAACCCTACTGAAAGGCTCAGTCGCTTATCTCAGTTAAAAGTCAGGTAACTTCCATAGCAATGACACTTGAGAAAGTAAGCTGACTTTGGAATCTGCCCCGCTGGGAGTCAAATCCCATTTTTTTCTTTAGCTCTTTAAGCTTGCCTCTCAAAACCTATTTCCATATCTGTAAAATGGGGGGGATAATGTCTATCTTGCAAAACTGTCATAAGAAATAAGAGAAACAAGGTACATAGACCCCATGGCACACGACAGCCCTAGAATAAAGAGCAACCCAACAGCCCCCTGTCCATTCCCTGAGGAACAAAAGGATACAATTCCTAAAGGCTAAGGGTAAGAGATATACCTGACCTGCCCCATGGGTTTGCTTTACTGTAGCACTCCAGGCAATTCTAAATGATGACTTTGCTGATAAATTATCTTTGACGAGGTAGGTCTATGCTCACTTGGATCTTGCACATCACCAGAGGGAAAAATCAACCTGCCTTACACTAAGAAAGGAATACATAACTAAGCGGTGTCCAAAATCTATTGTGTGGAAACTTAGGTGTGAGAAGAGGAAGAGGAGAGAAAAGTGCAAGAGTTCTTTCCTGGAAGAAAGAAAAAGCATCACTATTTCACAGTTGATCACTAATATCACTGGCCTCCTCCTCCTGCTCTCCATGATGATACCATTCTAGCATGTGTTGGAAGCTGAAGGGATTAGGAAGACGAGAGGAGGGGCAAGAATGGCAATTAGCATGGAGCCAAGAACCCAGAGCCTGCTGTCTTCCTGCACCTGCATGGCCGCAGAGCACCTGGCCTCACAGTGGAACAGCCCAGCCATCAGTATGTTCCAACCACATGGTGCCACAGGCTTGAGTAACTGCCTAAACTTCTCATGCTGTGTTTGCATGCATGGCTGTCAAATGACCCAGTCATTCTAGAGAGTTGAAAATAAATAAAAGATTGGGGAAAGAAAAGGACTTCCTCCTCATGTACCTTGCCCAATAACTCTTAGCCAGAGAGCAAGTATATGCATCCTAGTTACCCACATGCACTATCCCAGAGATATTTTAATTAAT
The DNA here is from genome assembly GCF_018345385.1 of Vulpes lagopus. Taxonomy (NCBI): domain Eukaryota; kingdom Metazoa; phylum Chordata; class Mammalia; order Carnivora; family Canidae; genus Vulpes; species Vulpes lagopus. The sequence goes on along the minus strand of NC_054846.1, from coordinate 26,700,050 downwards.
CCTCCCTACCAATCCTACATTTCATTATATTATATATAGTCAAATGCATGCTGACATTTAAGTAAATTTTGATGATTATATAGAAGTTAAGAGAACAGGTTCTGGAGCCTAAGTATCACAGTCCATCCCACTTTGCCATTTATTAAATTGTGTGACTTTGGACACCTTATATATGTTTTCTGTGCCTCAATTTTCTCATCTGTAAAATCATAAAATGTGGATAATATTAGTACCTTCTTTATTATTATGATGTATGTCATAGGTTTATTTTGAGGACTAAATTAATAGACATAAAGCTATTAAGACAGTGGACTCATCTAATGCTATAGCATAAATAAGCATATAGTTAGAGCCAGTAGATATTAGTTGTCATTATTATTTTGTTAATATTAGCAACAGTTGAATAGCACAAGATTGTGAGAGATCATAAGAGACCATCCAATCTCTAGTCTGTGTATTATTTTCACCTCTATTTTTCATCAACCATTGCATGATCTCACAATTCTATGACTAACCTTCATTTTTAGGAAATTCTTGAGTACATGTGTACATATTATTTATCTCTGGCTTTTAGTAACACTGATAAAGCATAGTGCAGTGATCACATGCCTCAGGTTTTGTTGGATAACCCAATTTTATTCTTCTTTCATAAAATGCCTTGACTTGCTAATAGATAGCTAAATGAGATTTAATTTTTGTATCACTATAAGGTTTCCAAATACGTAATTTTACAAATCAAGCAGAAATCCTTTAGTCCTGACTTTTCATTCTGAAAAATGGTTGTAACGAGTATATGTAATTTTAAAGAATAGGTTCTAATGATTCCCACGTTGGTAACAACACATCTAAAAATTACAGAAAAGAAAATGTGGTGAGGGCTTTTGACCCAGAGATTCACTCTGTCGCTAAGGAAGCTGGTTTGCACCTTGGTCAATGGAGTGCTTTGCACAGGGTGTAAGCAATTAGAGTACAACCTTTCTGATTCGCACTAATGACCACAAGACCCAATGAACACATGATCTAGTGACTTCTGCTTATTAGGGAGAATGTGAAAAGATGAGATGAAAAACAAACAGGCTATTTTATACATTAAAAATATGAGAAATGCATCTCTGTGTTATTTGTATTCTGTTTTTTTCCAATTTAGGATAGCTATGCCAAAGGCATTCAAGAATCCAAAGCTTCTTTAAAACAAAGTAAATTCTGTCATCCTTGCTATTAATTAGAGTGTGAAGGGGTTCACACACATACACACACACGCACACAACAGAAAAATACTAGAAGAAACTACTCTTTAGGTTTTCAGTGAGAAGACTTGGACCTTCTATCCCTGACTCTGTCATGGAGCAGCTCTATGGAGGCTTTAGGCAAATCATACAGTCATCTTTATGATTGGACTGCAAGACCACTGAGCTTCTTTAGTACTTATCTATTAACTATAAGACCGCTCAATTTTGTTAAAAAATTTCTGATGCTGGGTGCAGGTGTTTCAAAAGGATTTTTCCGGATTCTTCTTTTGAAATTTTACCTTTATTTTCAAGATTTATGGTGACTGCTTAGCTGCTTCACCTTGCTTAAGTTGCACTCCCTCTCCCTGGAGAGAGCCAAAGACACCACAGTCCCAATCAGCCCATAGAGATCCCTACTGTCCACTCATGGACATGAGGACCTCTCCACTGGAACCAGGCCTTTATAGTCCATTTGATTTGGCTAATGGATAAATGGCTCCAACTCAGAAATTTCTGGTAGGGGACTATAAAGATGTTCTTGCCATCAGAAACTGAGAGTCTCATGCAGAATAAAGAAAGATAGGTTCATACATACTTCTGCCTCAAGGCAGAAACTCTATTGGAGAGGTAAAAGGTACTCTGAGAATTGAATAACAGGAATTCTAGGAGACTCTATGGCATTCCCAAGGAGAAATTGAAATTTGGGTTAGGTTTCAAAACTGGGTTGGAGGTCTGGGAGGCCACTCCAAAAGGAAAGGTTAGTGTGAAGGAACATTTCACAGGAGGGAGGCGTATTGAGTTGAATAGTATCCCTCCAAAAGATACATCTAAGTTCTTACCTCTGGTCCCTGTGAATGAGACCATCAGAAATAGGGCCTTCATAGATATGATTAAGGATCTCAAGGTAGGATCATCCTGGATTTAAGATGGGTCCTAAGTCCAGTGAGAAGTATCTGTATAAGAGACAGAGAAGGAAATGTCACACTGAGACAAAGAGGGAAAGGCCATGTAGTGACCAGAGGTAGGGACTGGAGTTATGCTGCCGCAAATCAAGAAACACCGGGAGCCCCAGAAACTGGAAGCACGGAAGGATCCTTCCATAGAGCCTTCAGAGGAAGTGCAGCTCTGCCAACAGCTTGATGTCTTGTGGCTTCCAGAACTTTAAGAGAATACATTTCTGTTGTGTTTTGCCACCTAGCTTGTAATAATTTGTTATGGAAGCCCTGGAACACAGGAGATGTTTTCAGGAATGGAATGTGAGGGGCCCCTGGGCTCACTCCTGAATGATGTTTCTTGGAGAGGAGGAGACTAAGGGAAGAAGAACAGAGAATAATAAAAGGATGAGAACTTCAAAGAAAGATACAAATGATATGGCAAGCTCTTCGAATAGGAATAGAGAAACACAAATACATTTGAGATCTAGTAGGAGTATTAAGACTGGATAATTCAGGTTGTGTGTGAGACAGACTTGCAGGGGAAAAGATTAGGGACAGGAAACTTGCCAAAGTTCAAGCAAAAGTAGCACAGGATGAAATGAAAGCATGGCAACGGAGCTGAGATTTAGCAGACATTGGGCTGAGAGGATTTTGTGATTAGCTAGAAGCATTAGGGAGCAGAAGAGAAAATTCCAAGTGACTCTTGGGGAAGCTCCAGTTTTAAGGGTTTAAACAAAGGAAAAGAAGCCAATAAGATCATCATCATTCTTTTCTGCATTTCATCAGAGAAGAAGAGAGCTAGTGGAGTACCAAAGAAGGATGGAGATCAGAGTATGAGACACTGTCTAATGCTATGGACAGGTCAACAGGCCTAACAGAGAGAGCATGTTGATTAGGCAATTGGTGATTTTTGAGAGCCTATTAGCTATGGAAGAGCAGGCAGGAAATACGAATTATAACAGAGTAAAAAGGGAAATAGACATATCAAATACAATGCATTCCCTTAAGATTATTTTGGTAAAAAGAGAGTAATGTGTAAAATGTATCTTGAAGTAAAGCAGTGTGAAGAAAAGGTCCTTTAGACTTTGATCAGGCTTCAGCATGTTAACATACTATCTCCAGAGAGCCCCTGCTAACCTGCAAATGATACGGGAAACACTAATTCATACCATAAATATGTTTTGGCAGATGAGCTAATTGTCACTCAGAAAGAGCTATCATTCCAGAAGGATGCCTGAGGGATTGGAATATAGCATGAATCTGTGTTTACTAGGAAAGAACTCAGGGCGAGACCAGCTTATGTTTTAATGGAGTGTACAGCTGATGGTCCTAGAGAGCCAGGGTGTTGGGGAGGAGGTCACATGAAACCAGGAGCAAACTAGAGGTGGGGGTGGGGATAAGGTAAGAAAACCAAAGGCACCAAATGACAATTTTGCCTACTTTGCCGTTTTGTCTAGGGACAGCCTTTGTCTTGCGGGTCCTCTAGTCACTCAGTGATTTGTTCTGGTAATTATCCAGCAAGTATCCTCCAAAGAGAACTCAAGGAATGGGTAATAATCTGAAAGTACACACTGCCTCTGATTTCTAGGCCTTTTCATATACTCAAGAGTATTTTTTAAGAGTGTTCAAAAAAGTGCACACAGTTGCTGCCAGTCTGAGAAGGTTTTGTGCAAAGAGCCTCACAGAACATAGAAAACAAAGAATTCTTGGGACGCCTGGGTGGCTCATGTGATCCTAGGTTCCAGGATCATGTCCTGCATTGGGCTCCCTGAGAGAAGCCTGCTTCTCCCTCTGCCTATGTCTCTGCCTCTCTGTATGTGTGTGTGTATGTGTGTGTGTGTGTGTGTGTGTGTGTGTGTGTCTTTCACGAATAAATAAATAAATCTTTGGGAAAAAAAAAGAAAACAAAGAATTCTTAAGTGGAAGAGACCAGAGGTCGGGCAGCCCAGGTAGCTCAGCAGTTTAGTGCCGCCTTCAGTCCAGGGTGTGATCCTGGAGACCTGGGATGGAGTCCCACATCAGGCTCCCTGCATGGAGCCTGCTTCTCTCCTCTGCCTGTGTCTCTGCCTCTGTCTCCCTCTGTATCTCTCATAAATAAATAAATAAATAAATAAATAAATAAATAAATAAATAAAATCTTAAAACAAAAAACCCTTAATGTTTAAAAAAAAAAAAAAGGAAGAAGGAAGAGACCAGAGGTCACTCAGCCATGCTCTTTGAAGCAATGTGGGCTATTCTCCAATAATGCAAACCATAGATCGAACCCTTAGCTCATTTCCTCCATTTGTTTGCCACATTAAATAATACAGCCTACAATGCACAATTTTTCTGATAACAGACAATATCCAGAAATATGACACTTGTAAAGAAATATAAACAAGTTAGAAAACTGAGATATCTAAAGGCCATCTGAAAGATCCCTCAGCCTCTCTTCTTCCTACTGGAGGCACTCTGCCTATCAAAGGGACTTTGAGGAACCCTGCCCCCAAGACTGGTAAGGGGTTATTATAGTTTTAAAGTGCTTTCTTGGGGATCCCTGGGTGGCACAGCGGTTTGGCGCCTGCCTTTGGCCCGGGGCGCGATCCTGGAGACCCGGGATCGAATCCCACGTCGGGCTCCCGGTGCCTGGAGCCTGCTTCTCCCTCTGCCTATGTCTCTGCCTTTCTCTCTCTCTCTCTCTCTCTCTCTCTCTCTCTCTCTGTGACTATCATAAATAAAAATTTAAAAAAATTAAAAAAAATAAAGTGCTTTCTTCAAAATTCTCCAGCATATTTAGTAGTAGAGGATTATATAGAAGAAGGGCATATGGAAAAATAGACTTCCATTGTTCAGACAATTAGACTATTAATAATAATGTTTTACTTGGTTATTGTAAGGTTTGAATGATGAGCATAATCTGAATGACCGCCTATGAACTTGGGGTTTCATGGGATGCAGGAGCTGCTTCCACCTCCTGGGAGCCTCTGTGGAGAAGATGTTAGGATTGGCAGTAAGGACAAAGACCTAAACAAAGAAAGGAGACAAATATTTATACCAACTGCAGAAGTCAGAAACCCCTATTCATGTAACAAAAATTTATTGACTTACTGCCATGAACCAAACACTAAGCTAGAAAGGCAAGGAAGTCATTATGGGTTAAGAAGGAGCCCAAAGATTTAGCCCTTATTATAGTGTGAAGCATGTTAATGTGACATTCCATGGTGTTTCTCAAATGCAGAAATAATTTTTCTCAAATTTCAGAAGTAGGAAGTATAGGGGCAAATGCAGAAGCTATTGAACATCTGGTAGCTATGGCCCACATAATCGCTCAAGTTGAAGAAGATTCTAGCATCCCTTGGAAGTATGTACCTCCATTGGAAATGCAAGTAGACCGTAGTCCTGGTTAGACGAGGACTCTGGTTGTCACATTGCACAGACCTGCTGATGGCTGGCTCTTGTTTTTCCTTTCCAGTGCCTCTTCTCCCTTCTTCTCCTAAAAGAAACCCTATTTTCTCTAGAAAAGTCATTCCATGCGATTCAGGCAAAGCTAACCCTGCCTTAAGTATGATCCCCCTCATTCCTGTGACCAGACTAATCACAGTGCTAAGTCAGAGCTCTCTTTCTGCTGGGTTAGAGGAAAAGACTGATCAAGAAGCAGAAAAAAGGCTGAGCCTGGAAGATGTTGTTGGAGCATTTGAATCTAGCCTTACTTGAAACCTAGTCTAGGATCTACCCCTAGACTTCTCATTACTTGAGATTGGGCTGCATAGAATTAGATTTTAGTTACTTGCAACTGCACAAATCCTATCTAATATGAAAGAAACATACTTCAGGTGCATCCCTAAATCATACTTGATGACAAATAATTAAGAAGTGGGAGGGAATCAGAGAGGGAGACAAACCATAAGAGACTCTTAACTCTAGGAAACAAACTGAAGGTTGCTGGAGGGGAGGAGAGGAGGGGATGGGATAACTGGGTGATGGGCATTAAAGAGGTCATGTGATGTGATGAGCACTGGGTGTTACCTACAACTGATGAATTATTGAACTCTACAGCTGAAACCAATAATGTACTATATGTTGGCTAACTGAATTTAAACTGAAAAAAAAAAAAGTGGGAGAGAGCTGAGGTTGTAATGTCCCATTTCCAAGGCAGCAATATGGTAAGCCTTCGAAAGAAGTTTTGTTTGATGCACAACCTCAAGCTGCTCCATTACCCGCAGCTGTGCCCAATATCAAGGGCACAGCCCTCTTCTGTTTATTTCTATGATTTTAATAATATTAATACCATTTCTTCTAATTACAAAAGTTATACACATTTTGGGGCACCTGAGTAGCTCAGTTGGTTAAGCGATGACTCTTGATTTCAGCTCAGGTCACAAGCTCAGGGTCTTGTGATCAAGCCCTGCATTGGGCTCAGCACTGGGTGTGGAGCCTGCTTGGGATTATCTCCCTCCCTCTCCCTCTGCCTCCACCCCTGCTCAAGTGTGCATGCGCTCTCTTTCTCTCTCTCCCTCTCTCTCTCTCTCTCTCAAAAAAAGAAAAGTTTATATTTTATCATAGAAAAAGTTTAAAAATAGAAAACCATATATTCCCACCACCCAGAGGGAAAGAGCATTTAAACACTTTACCAGATTTCCCCCCTTTTTAAATGCATATATATCTTTTTCAATTATTCTCTCCACTTTTAGCTTACATGCAACAGGAACATTTTCCCAGATCAATCAATATTTTTATGTAGCATAACTTTAATGAAGCATAATATTCTGCCAAACAGATGTTCCATAATTTATTTAACCTGATCTGTATTGCCAAAATTGCAGACAGTTTCCAATATTGTACTGGGATATATAACCTTCTAAATGTGAATTTCAAGGTTTCTGAATAAATGACAAATTTTTAAAAGATATCCAAAGACCTTCTCTCTTGGACCATTTTGCACCAAGGGGAAAGAAGGTTCTACTATGGGGATCCCTGGGTAGCGCAGTGGTTTGGCGCCTGCCTTTGGCCCAGGGCGCGATCCTGGAGACCTGGGATCGAGTCCCATGTCGGGCTCCCGGTGCATGGAGCCTGCTTCTCCCTCTGCCTGTGTCTCTGCCTGTGTCTCTGCCTCTCTCTCTCTCTCTCTCTCTCTTTCTGTGTGACTATCATAAATAAATAAAAATTTAAAAAAAAGAAGGTTCTACTACTAAGCTACATTCCTAACACAGCAGTTTTGGGGTATGTATTAGTCTCCTGTTGCTGTGGCAACACATTGCCACAAACTTCACTGTTTACAGCACCATTCATTCTCTAGGACAGAAGTCCAATGTGCCTGGCTGGGTCCTCTGTCTAGAGTTTCGTTCAGGTCGTTTGGCCTGGACTCCTCTTTGGAAGCTCCGGGGAGAATTCCAGGCTTCTCCCAGGATCATTAGGTTGTTTAGCAGAATTCATTTCTTCCTCGCTTTCCATATGACTCACTCCACCTTCAAGCCAACAACTACAGATCAAGTCTTCTTCGCACTCAGGATGTCTCTGACTTTTCTTTGTGCTATATCTCTCTGACTCCAGCCAAGAAAGATCTCTGCTTTCAGGGGCTCATGTGATTAGATTGAGTCCACTCAATAATCCAGAATAGTCTCCCTATTGTAAGGTCCATTACCTTAATTACATCTGCAAAGTCCTCTCAGGCATGGACTAGAACATATTCACAGGTGCCAGGGATTAGAACATGAGTACTTTTGGTGGTGGCCATCCAGCCTACCACACAGTACAATCACAAAGCTGCACTTACTCTGCTGTCTGGTCATCAGATTAGCCATCTTTCCTCCCAAGGCAATGTTTGGGGGAACTAGTTCAGTCTTTTCAAGCATAGGATGATGAATTGTTCTCCTCACACCACTCTGCTCACTCCAGCAAGTTCCCAATGGGACAAAAGGATTGTCTTGCAAAACTTTCTAACCTCTCTCATGGCTAGGCAGCTGTGGCCCCCTTCTCTCAGGAGCAGGCTTCCCTTCAGATCACATGCAGTGCTGTACCCTTGAAATAATCTACGCTGTGTCATGTGCCCAGGCAGTTGCCAGTCAAAACAATGTAAAAATGAGAGTGCTTTTGGAAACAAATATAGGGTGTTATACTATATGTTAGCAAATCAAACTCCAATAAAAAATATATATAAATATATAAAAATATATATATATAAATATATATAAAACATATATATATAAAACAACATATATATATATATATATAAAACAACAACAAAAACAAATATAGGTCTATGGATTATATTTATGACTCTGCCCCAAACAAAAGTATAGGCATCTACATACATATAAATGTCATTGTGACCTACTAAGTTGGTTTTTTCCTCCTTGAATCTAACTCATTTATTCCTTATTAGTTTTCTGCAAAGGTTTTCTTCTCTGTGGCTAATTTCTAAGGAAATAGTGTGAGTTTTCAGCAAAAGCAGTTTCCATGGTTACACAGAAGTCTTACTAAAAATAGTACATGATGTAATCAGCCAAACTTTAGCTACTAAAGTAACTAGACAAAATGGATCTGCATTTCTGTAGGAAGTTTGTTCTGTCGTTCAAGCTGTGTCTATGACACATGAAGAGAACAGTCTGAATTATTTTTACTGCCCGAGATTCCAGCTCCTCAAACACTTTGTGGGCAGCTCCCAAGCTGTTCAGGCTCTGGAATTATTTCTAACACTGTGTGAAGGAGAGAGGCAGAGAGACAGGGGGAAAAGGGTGGGAAGGAGGGAAGGGAATGGAAGGAGATAAGTCTATACCTGTTTCATCTCTCCTCATGAGATAACATCTCCCTTTTCTCAAACAGTCCCTTTAAACTCACTACCATGTTGCATAATATAAAGACAAAGTGTTACCCTCGTTTGATTCGTCTACACCCTCTAAATTCTACAGCTAGCTACCCACTTGATCTTGCTCAATTTGTCTCATGGGCTTTCTCTTTAGTAATTGATTCAAGGTTCAGTCCCGGAAGGAACTATAAGAGGGGAACCCATTCATTTTATTATTTTTCTTTCATTATTTCTGTTTTTTTTCTCTTTTACTCATTGCTGCAAGAGTGCAGATACCCGAGATTAAAACAGCTTCCCTCTTGCGTTTGGTGTTCTTTGTCCTCATTATGTTTGAACTGTCACTCTGCACAGCTGGGTCTCTGTTTCCAATATCCTTTTTCGCCCACACTTCATATAATTAGAAAAGAAGATCAAGAATAGCAGTCCCACCTGCTTCCAAGGCCATTCCCCATCACCAAATCTTTGAAACTTGAAGTCAAAGAGGTGGCTGCATCTCTGCCCTCTTGAGAGCCACACTCAGGATCATCATCTGGCTGACCACAAAGCCAGCTCTGGTAAGCCTGCCTGTTTGTTATTTCTGCCACAATGTGTTCCTCAGGTGCCATTTCCCCTCTCTTCTTCCTATAGTCGTTCAAGGAGACACTCTGAAAACAAAATTCAATCTCAAAATCAAGTTCTTTTTACTTGGTTTCCATCTAGAAAAGCCCTAGAAATGTTCCTAGTCTCCTTTTAGAGCCAAAATAACAATGGTTGCTTCTTGTCTGTCTGAGGATTCAGCAGATCCCTCTCAAAAGAATGCCATCATTTTATTTAGAGTCAGAAACACTGGAAAGACTGGAAATGGTTTTGAGAAGTCCATGGCCATTGCATATGTTGGCAATTCCTTAAATGTATTTTTATGTCAGGGACATTGTTAACAACTATAAGGCCAGAGCAATTTAAAAGCCTATAAATTATTCTAGACTGAACTAACTCGACAGTGTTCCTTTAAAAACACTGTCTTCTTAAGTAACTGACTTTAGAAGGGTACTCGGATTTAGCGTTTTTAAATGGCTTATTATGGCACACAGTTAAGATTCATTGGTTTCTCATTACCTTCTATGGAACACTAACTCCTGAATATAGTTTCAGAGGTGGTACCAGAGCCGGCCCAGAAACTCTCAATGTGATATGCGTAGGCAGTGTAAGTCAAATGGAAAGTCCATCAGGTAAAAAGGAGATGTGAGTATATTGAGTTCCTACAGTCTTATTTATTCATTTAGCTATTTGGATGGAGACCATCAGTGAAGGGTTCTCATCTGAAGATCTAATGAAAGATATCCATTTTAAATACAGATGGAGATGAGAGGAGAAAAGATAAATGAGGACCAAAGGCCAATAAGATACGGTAATGGCAGTCCAGGTGTTCCAGGTGGGGAAATCGGGAAATCGGAAGATGGAAAGGGCTCTTCCTGCAGGTGTTTTGTTTTGAGGGCAGGTGTCCAGTAGGCATCATGCCACAGCCCTTTACTGAGTCCCCTAGACATGCTCTAAATCCCCCTCTTCCCTGCTCCCTACTTAAGGGTGCTATTCCTGGGTGGTATGGACTGGTGGTACCAGTGGGCTCCTGTACTTCCTGGCCTCCAGCTGGGTTGGTCAGTGGGGAGTCCTGACAGGAGATGCAGGAAGTGGAGGTGCAAGAAGGGTGAGGTCAAGATGTTTATTTCCCTGGTTCCTTAACTGTAGGGTCTTCATGTGCTGAAACCGATCACTGATCTTTCCCTTGATCTCTTCAAACCTGGGGGTCTTAATAGAGCCACTCTTAATAGCCCTGGGTTATTACACTATTTCTTTTGGTCCCCACATCCCACCCGACTCTTAAAGAAAAATCCTCAGATTGATCTAATTTGTTAATTTGTGTCATCTATTTATTGTTGGTACTCAGAGTAATTCCAGAATCTTTAGCAAATGAGTGCTTGTCTCAGTCCATAACAGAATACCATAGACTGGGTGGCTTTAAAATATTTATTTCTCACAGTTCTAGTGGCTGCAAAGTCAAGATCAAATCAGGTAGTCTGGTGAGGGTGTGTTTAACAGGCAGACACCTTTTTGCTATGTCCTCACTGGTAGAAGTGGTGAGGAGAACTGGGATCTCTTTTTCTCTAGCTTTCTTGACAAAATTATATTTAAAATGTACAACACAAGGACTTGGATATATGTATATAGTATGAAAGGAGTCCTGCCATTGAGTTAATTAACACATCTATTCCTTACATACTTAGGCTCTCATTTCTTTTTCTTCCCTTTTTTGGGGGCAAGGGGTGAGATCATTTAAGTTCTACACTCTTAGCAAATTTCAATTACACAATACAGTGCTATCAACCATAGTGACTGTCTTCTACATTAGAACCTCAGACCTCATCAATTTTTGAAAGTTAGTATCCTCTTACCAAACCCTCCCTATTTACTCTACTCCCCAGCCCCTGGCAACTACTTTCCTAGTCTCCATTTCCATCAGTTCAGCTTTTCCTTTTTTTAAAATTCCACATAAAATTGATGTTAGGCAGGACAATATTTGTCTTTCTCTGGCTGGCTTATTTCACTTAGCATAAGCCCTCCAGGTTCATCCATGTTATCACAAATGACAGAATTTCCTTTTTTTTTTTTAAGGCTAAATAATATACTGTGTGTGTGTGTGTGTGTGTGTGTGTGTGTGTGTGTGTGTGTGTAACATTTTCTTGATCCGTTTATCTGTTGATTGACACTTAGGTTGTTTCCATACCTTGACTATTGTGAGTAATGCTGCAGTGAACATGGGAGTATAGATACCTCTTTGAGATAATAATTTCATTTCCTTTGGAGATATACCCAGAAGTGAGATTGCTGGATCATATGGTAGTTTATTTTTAATTTCTTGAGAAACCTCCATTCTGTTTTCCATAGTGGCTGCACCAGTTTACCTTCCTACCAAGGGTGCACAGAGGTCTCCTTTTCTCCACATCTTTACCAGCACTTGCTATCTCTTGTCTTTTTTTAGACTAGCTATGGGATAATTTTTATAAAGTGCGTTACTGCCAAAGGCTCCCCTCCTAATACTGTAACACTGGGGCTTAGGCTTTAATGCATGAGTTCCGGGGGGACACGTGCATTCATTCAGTCTCTGGCAATACTTGACCCTTGATCATACTATTTCTTGAAATTGTCTTCTATGAGAGTTGAATACCAAAAAACAAAAACAAAAACAAAACAAAACAAAACCTGCTTCAAAATAAGGAGTTATAGGGAAGATCTAAAGTCTATCCAGAAAGAGGGAGACAAAATGTAACCAATGGCACCTAGAAATAAGCAGAGAAGATGAGAGGGTAGAAAGAAGTAGGATTCACTGGAACTAATATTAAATAAAAAGAATTGGTTAAAGCACTGGGAAAGAAAAGTGAAGTTATCTGAGTGTCTAAAAAATATGATATAATGTGTGATTTATCATCAATATTAAGGCAAATTACTCACTTCACATTATTGTTTGTCATCTTTAGAGACATATTCCCAACATGTTATTCCTTAAAAATACATTCAGTACTTAGGGACACTCTGATGCAGTGTTACTCATCCTGATGATGATAATAACAAATATCTGTGATCTCAGCCACCAACCACTGAGCTCTTATCCTGCTCAAGATACTAGACTAGGTCCTTCACACTCTTTCATCCTCCTTAGAAATAGTCCTTAGAAATAGGCATTGCTATTTTCCCCATTGTCAGGAAAGTAGAGCCAAGAAAAGCTGCAGACTATAAAATGGAAGTGAAAAACTGTAATTCCAATCCAGAGCTCCTAGGTCCCGGTTACAGTCATTTTCAGCCTCCTCATTCACTACCCAAGTGTATGTGGCTAGAGCAAAGCACACAACTGTGCTAACATTATTACCCTAAATGATCACAAAGCTCAGAGGTTCCTCAAGCCTTTCAGCAAGCAATTCACTCCCCCACTCTCTAGTACTCACACCCAGCCTCCATGTACAAACCAGCCATAAACTAATTACTTCTAAATTTATATCTCTAGGTCTGACCTCTTCCTAAAATTCCAGTCTCTGGTATCCAACTGCATTCAAAACATCTCCACTTGGATCTTGAATAGACAAATCCAACATGTCCAAAATATCTCAAGATGTCACCACTTCCCAAAATCTGTTCTTTCTTAATATTTCCCACCTTACGTCAGAATGTAGGAGCATTTATCTCATTGCTCAAGCTGAAACATAAAGCACATTTTTGATCCCTCTCTTTCCTCTGTAGGCCCCCATAACCCATGGCAAGTCCTGCTTGAATCTGACATCTAACCAGCTCTGTGACTCACCACCATAGTCTGAGCCACCATAAACTTTTGTCTAGATTATTGGAGGAGTCATCTGACTGGAGTTGCTGCTTCCATGTTCACCTTCTCAAAGGCATTGAACCAAACACTGGGAAGAATGATCTTTTCAAAATGCAAGTCAGATCAGAGTCATTCTTTGATAAGAACTTCTGTACCTCTCAGAATCAATTCCATGGCCGCTGCTACTTCACTGTCCTTATTTATCTCTTACCAAGTTCTGCTTCAACATAGACACATTGACCATATTTTTACTCCATCCTAGAATACACTGACCATACCGTGATTTCTCAAAAATGCCTCTTGCTCTCACATCATAGCTTTTCTGCCTGGAATGCTCATCTCTGAGATCTCTAATTTCCTGTAGGTTTTTTTCTCAATAGTCAGCTTTCCCTACCACTCTCAAAAATCATCCCATGTTCCCTTCCCCTCACTACTCTCTGTCCCCTCTTATTTTTCTTCTCTTCAGAATACTATCTACCACCTGACTTTTTCACAGTTGTATTCATTCATTTATTATTCATTTCCAATGCTAGAAATGTAGGCTCTGTGAGAACAGAAACTTGGTTGGTCAAGTTCTCTGCTGTATCCCCAGAACCTAGAACCATGGTTCAACCACAGTGAGATTCTTAAGTATTTGTTTATTAATTACAATGAAAATAAGGAGGGAAGGAAGGAAGGAAGGAAGGAAGGAAGGAAGGAAGGAAGGAAGGAAGGAAGGAAGGAAGGAAGGTAGGTGGACTTCAGAGCCTATTGTGGTAAGCAGAATTATTGCCCATCAGAGATACCCATATCTTATCTGTGAACATGCTACGGATGAAATTACAGTTGCTAAGAAAATTACCTTAACATAGGTATTTCATCCTGAATTATGCAGGTGGACTTGAAGCAACCACAGAGGTGAGGTCTTTAAAAGTGGAAGAAAGAGGCAGAAAGGGAGGTCAGAGTGATGTGATGATGTGATGTGATGTGATGTGATGTGATGTGATGTGATGTGATGTGATGTGATAAGGACTGATGCAGTCTGCTGGCTTTGAAGATGAAGAAAGGGGGCCATGAGCCAAGGAAGACAGGCGGCCTCTCGAAACTATAAAAGGCAAGAAAACAGATTATCCCTTAGAGCCTCCAGAAGGGAACACAGCCCTGTCAAAATCTTGACTTTAGCCAGCGAAACCCATATCAGACTTTTAACCTACAGAACTGTAAAGATGGTAACTTGTGTTTCTTCAAGCCTATAAGCTTGTGATGATTCGTTATGGCAGCAATAGGAAACCAATTCACCTATACACATGTGTTCTAGGCTATACCACTTCTCCAGATTTTCCATTATTCTTAGTGGTTTGGGGCTATTCTTTTGTCAATATAATTATATAGTTATAGTTTCCTCTTCCCAACACACAAAACACATATTCTCCATCTCCTGGCTAGATGTTAGTTATTAAATGTGATAAGCATATCTTTTAATAAAAAGGAGGACACTGAAACGAAAAATGTAGGTACATTTCCTAGCTATGTGACATTAGGGAAATTGTTCAACCTTTCTGCTATAGTTTCTCACCTGTAAAATGTTTATCATAATAATGGCTCACTGTCTCCCAGATACTTAGAGGTAGATGACCAATGCTCAATAAATATTAGCTACTATTATTACTAACGTGTCAAATGGGAGAGATGTCAGGCCTATTCTAGAAAATCAAGAAGCATAGACTTTATACCATTAAGCCATATTACCATCAAATTCTACAATTTTCAGGATCTTTATAGTCAATAGCTTTATCATGCTTTCAAGAATGATTTAATCTATCACCCAAGAAAAGATTTAAGTTTGACAATACTCAGTATGAGCAAAGGTTTGGGGAAATGGGCACTTTCACACTCTTTCTGCCTAAGTGTTAGTTGTATGCCAAATGACCTTCTATCTTACTTATGCTCTTCTGTAAGTTTTATCATATAAATACAAATCATATTTATCATATAATTTTAAATTTTCAACAAAACCAAAGCAATTTAGCTTCACTACTGCAAGTTTAGTAATCATCTATCAGCCTTCTCTGGAGTATACTTTTGGCAGAGAAGATATAACCATGGCATAGTCGATGTTTTTGTCCTCAACACAGACCAAAGACTAATAGTGAGAAATTTCAAGAAGCACAACCAACAACAACAACCACACACCCCCAAAAAACAAAAAACAAAAACAAAGCCCTGAGAGCTCGAGGCTGTGGATATGTATGGAGAAGTTATAATCTCTATTGCATTTTTCCCACACAAAATAAGATTCTTGTAAAACTTAGTAATGTGGTTCTTTCTTAAATGGTACAAAGAGCCCATGGGTTACACTGTAACAATTTTTTAAAAAAATACAACAATGGAAAGGAGCTAGACATTTGGTCCAGTTGTTTGATCAGCTTGTCTTTTTTGAGTAAACCAAATTCATTAGCATATGTTCTAAGGATTTGTGACTTCCACAGCTGCTTCCGACATTTTAAGTTTAACACTGGTAGTGCTTCTGACAGGTTTCTGAATGAGTTCTTCTGACTTTTGGAAATTAAAAAAATCACCTTCCATGGCTAGTCCAATATCATTAGGGAGAAGGGGACTAGAGTGTTGAATTGATCAGCAGGAAGATTTTAAATATTTCACCTTCTATTGTTGAATTGAAAGGTAAAAAGCAACCCTTTTCTATTTGTAGATTTATTATTTTATTCACTCACTCATACATTCACTTATTCATTTATTCATTCAATAGTTATTTGTGGTCCAGATGCTGCTAGCTGCTGGTAATGAAACCATAGACAAGACAGACATAGTGTCTTCCTTACTTTTCATGTAAAAATGGAAAGGAAGAACCAAAACTAAAATTATCTGTTGACAAAACTAGTAAAAATCCCCAGTCTACATTCAGTGATTCTTCATATTCTTTCAACTTCATTAAAAAAAAAAAGGAAATCTAGAAATATCTTCCAAAAAGGACATTATAGATAAGTGACAAAATGTGTAAAAAGATACATAAGGCAGGCATTTGTCCATTCATTAATTCATTCACTCTTTCTACAAAATGTTTTGGAGCATCTACTCTGTTCCAGGCACTTTTCTAGGTGGTAGGGATACAGCAGTGAACATAACAGATAACATTCCTGTTCTACTAGAGCTTAACATTCTAAGGAAGAGTGCTACGTACTTACATTTTCCAAACGCTAGCACCCGGCTCTAACATTAGATACCTGGGTGCCCCGGGGCCTTTTAGCATCTGAACGTTCCAGGAGTATTGCTTACCTAGAAATAAACTAGATTAAGTATTAGTATTTAGAAAAAGAGTAAAAATTTTAGGAAGACAGGTCTCTGAGTGTCCTTCCCTCTCCATTCTTCCTTGTTGAAATATTGCCTTTTCATAAAGACTCAGCTCGAATACCAAGCTGGCTACTTTCCCTCCTCCATATCCCCTTCATATCTTGCTGATTCAGAGCTCTTTATGCCTCATGTTGTGCTCATGTTTTATGGATTACAAACCCCTTGTCCATCTCCTAACACAGCACCCTTATGTGGCATAGCCTCAGTAAGTTCTTCTTCAATTAAGCAGCTGTAAATGAAAGGATAAATTAATATCAAAATGTTAAGCATATTTCTTCCTTTCCTAGAGGAAAGACCAATTAGATTACTATTCCTTCAGTCCTTAAATAAAATTATTTTTATGATAAAAATTTCAACCTGCTTGCTATCTAGTAATATTAATGCCAATTATATTTGACGAGTCTACTTAAACTCAACAGAGTCAAAATTAAACTTTTTATTTTGTTTCTGAAACCTCCTTCTCCTATTGTTTTCCTTATATCACTTAATGACACTGAAATCCTCCTGGTTTTTCAAGTTAGAAATTTTGGCCCCTCTTAATTTACCAAGCTCTTTGTTTTTTGTCTTTGTATTTTACTCTGCAATATTCACCAATTTCTCTACTCTCCTTCATGAATATTAATCCATTACTTGAGTCTCTCTTTTCTCCATGGTCTCTGTTGCCACTGATTTAGCAAACCTAATTATTTCCTGCATGAACTGTTGAAGTTGATTCCAATAATCTCCCTGTCAACATTCTTTACCATCTTCAATTTCACCTTTCACACATTTTAGGTCATTCTCATAAAAATCTTCAGTGGCTCCAAAATTACATCGTTAGAAGGTGTTTCATTGAGAAAGTGACCTATGGTTAAATAACTGGGGGCAACATTGGCTTAAACTCATTTAAAGAGGTCTGCTACAGGACTTCTCAGAGACTTTGATGCC
The DNA here is from genome assembly GCF_018345385.1 of Vulpes lagopus. NCBI lineage: Eukaryota > Metazoa > Chordata > Mammalia > Carnivora > Canidae > Vulpes > Vulpes lagopus. The sequence continues at coordinate 26,682,479 of NC_054846.1, read as the reverse complement.
CTGCTCTATATGGTGAGTCTCCAAGAGGAAGCAAACCTTTCTTAATGTGTTTGATTTGAGATTTTTTTTCATGGAGAACTAAGTCTGATATTGTAGGTTGGCTTACTCATCATCTATGCCAACCATTTAATTCTCTACGTTCCTTTCCTATATACATTAGAAAAATTAAAATACTCCCTAGCCTTCTTAGCTGCCAGGGATGCCTAAGTGTCATTCTAGTCAATATTATGTAGACAGAAGTCATAGCTAGTGCTTTTTTTTTTTTTTTGCCTCTTATCCTATCTACTCTTCTTGAGAAATGGTAGCCATCTTACACCTCTGTTAAGGTCAGAAGAGCAGAAAGATGAGAGGAACCTGTTTCCCTGATGATATCATCACCCATGAACCAACACTGGACTTCCCATAGGAAAATTAAACTCCTTTATCATTTAAGCTACTGTGTTTTGGATGTTCTGTTACTTGTAGCTGATTTAGACTGTAACCAATACAAACATCTCAGAGCACTATGACAAAATACAAAAACAAGTTTAGATCTCTAAGCATGGCATACAACCCATTATTTTCCATACATATCCCTTTGCTTGCAACCCTTAAAAAACACTAAAATTTCTAAGAGTCCCAATCTCTCCCTGACTTTATGTAATACATATGATACATATGCAATACATATAGTATGTGTGTCATTTACCAGGTCTGTCCACTTTAGCACCAGAATCATGACTACAATCATTTGTTGTGTTCTTCTGCTTCAGATACTCTATTTGGTAACACCTGTAAGTACTGTTTATTGAGCTAACCATAGCCACATATGTTGCTGTTAGTAACTCTATAGATCGGCGCACATATGGGAACTTTAGGGAACACATCTATCCTTTACTGCTTGCTCTGAAAACTATGCCTCCTACAAGCACAGAGAAATACCTTCTATTTCCTCCTGAGTTCGAAATTTTGTTGCCTACTCAGATTCTGTGGCAATAGGCCCTTCTGGTCTGAGTAATGCCTCAGAATGTTTTTCTGCCATTAACTCCATACACACAATATCTGAGCTACACTGTCAAACCACTCTACTGTCTATAGTGGCATAGATTTTGTTTTTCAGTTATTCTATACCCATAAGCTTTCTCCCTCAGTTTGGCCTGCACTTTTCTTTATCCACCTGGTATATATGACTGTTCATACTGAAGAAAAAAAAAACGGAGTTGAAATTTCATCTCCCTTGTGAAATTCTTCCCACAATATCCACAGTTTCTCAAGTCTATTTATTTACTTAACATATTGAACATATTGTTGTTCAAGCAATGACCACAAGTAATGTGATTTTCCATTCATGTGACTATCCGTCATAATCATAATAATCTGTAAACTTTTTAAGAAAATATGTCAAATCATCTTGATATTTGAAACTCCAGAATCCTATACATGCTTGATATATGTTAGGTCCTCAATAAATGTTTAGTCAATGGATGAATAAATGACTCAATCAATTAATGTTTAGAGTTGGTAAGAATATGGTGTTTCCAGAGGCCTCATTTGAATTTGAAGATTGAATTCTTTCCCTTGCCAAAATTATGTTAATCACTGAGAAAGCTGTGAAAGAACAGACCCTAATTGTAAAGTGACTACACAGTCATAACTTTATCATTACATATTAGGCAATACATATTATTTTATGAAATACTTCTATATGAATTATAGTGAAATTGTTATAAAGATATAAAAGTCCCTGCCTACTTGAAAGAACATTCAAGTTAGTAGCTGCAATATAATTTCTAAATGTTAAATGTCGCTGGCAAGAAGTGCTCCAAAAATCAAAAACAATAAAATACTTAGGAATAAATTTAACTAAGGAGGTGAAAGATCTCTACTTGGAAACCACTAGACAATGATGAAAGAATCTGCAGTAGCTGAAGATAAATGGAAAGGTTATCCCATGTTCATGGATTGACAGGATTAATTTTATTAAAATGTCAATACTACCAAAAGCCATCTATAGAGTCAATGCAAGCTCTATTAAGTTTCCAAAGACATTTTTTTTACAAAGGTAGAAGAAACACTCCCAAAATTGATATGGAACCATAAAATACCCCAAATAGAAAAAAAAAAAAACCGCTGAGAAAGAATAAAGTAGGAAGCATCACGCTTCATTTCAAGCTATACCATAAAGCTATAGTCATCAAAAAACAGTATGGTACTGTTTAAAACAGAAAAACAGACCAGGGCAGCCCGGTTTTCTGACTCAGCGGTTTAGCGCGGCCTTCAGCCCAGGGCCTGATCCTGGAGACCTGGGATGGAGTCCCACATCGGGCTCCCTGCGTGGAGCCTGCTTCTCCCTCTGCCTGTGTCTCTGTCTCTTTCTGTGTGGGTGTCTCTCATGAATAAATGAATAAAATCTTTAAAAAAAAGAAAAGAAAAGAAAAACAGACCAATAGAAGAGAGTCAAGAGCCCAGAAATAGACCCAACCACATATGGTCAACTAATATTTGACAAGGGAACCAATGATTCTCAATGGAGAAAAGACAGTCGCTTTAAGAAATGGTGCTGGGATAATTGGATATTCACATGTAAAAGAATGAAATTGAACCCATATCTTATACCACTCACAAAAACTAACTCAAATCGACTAAAGATTTAAATGTAGGATCTGAACCCATGAAACCCCTAAAAGAAAACAGGAATAAAGCCCCTTGACATGGTCTTGGTAATGGTTTTTTGGAGATCACACCTAAAGTACAAGCTACAAAATAAAAAATAAACATGCAACACTACATCAAAATAAAAAATCTTCTGCACAGAAAAAGAAAACAAAATCAACAAGATGAAAAGACAACCTATGGAATAGGAAAAAAATATTTTCAAACCATATTTCTGATAAGGAGTTGGTTTCCAAAATATATAAAGAACTCATACAACTCAATAGCAAAAACCCAAATCTAGTCCAATTTTAAAATGGACAAAGGACCTGAGTAGACATTTCTCTAAAGAAGATATACAAAAGACCAACAGGTACAGAAAGTACAAAAAGATGTCTAACATCACTAGTCATTAGGGAAATGCAAATTAAAACTACAATAAATACCACACCATGCCTTTTAGAATGGCCATCAACAGAAAGACAAGAGATAATAAATGCTGGCATGGATGTGGTGAAAAGGAAACCCTGGTACACTGTTGGGGGGAATATAAATTGGTACAGCCACTATGGAAACAGTATGGAGGATCATCCAAAAATTTAAAGTAGAACTACCATATGATCCAACAACATTTCTGGGAATATATTCAAAAGAAATGAAAACACTAACTTGAGAAGATATCTTCATATCCATCAATAGATGAATGGATTAAAAAAATGTGACGAGATGAGCACTGGATATTATACCATATGCTGACAAATTGAACTTAAATAAAAGAATAATAATAAAAAAGAAAATGTGATATATATATTACATATAATGTGTGTGTACATACACACACACACACACACACAATGGAACATTACTCAGCCATCAAAAAAAAGGAAATCTTGCCATTTGCAACAACATGGTTGGAACTAGAGGGTATTATGCTAAGCAAAATAAGTTAGTCAAAGAAGACAAATACTATATGATTTCACTCATATGTGGAATTTAAGAAACAAAAGAGATGAACATCTCTTTTGGAGGAAAGGAAAGGAAAAATAAAATAAGATGAAAATTGAGAGGGAGGCAAGTCATAAGAGATGCCAAACTCTAGAAAACAAACTGAGGGTTGCTGGAGGGGAAGTTGGTGGGGGGAAGAGATAATTGGGTGATGGGCATTAAGGAGAGCACTTGATGTAATGAGCACTGGGTGTTATATGCAACTGCTAAATCGCTAAATTCTACCTCTGAAACTAGTTTTTTAAAAAAAGATATCTCTACCCCTATATTCATAGCAGAATTATTTACAATAGCCAAGATGTGGAAACAAACCTAAGTATTCATCAATGGATGAAAGGATAAAGTATACACACACACACACACACACACACACTCACACACACAGAGGAATATTATTCAGTCATTGAAAATGAGGAAATCCTTCCATTTTCAACAATATAGATGGACCTTTAAGGCATTTGATAAGTGAAAATAAATTAGACTAATAAATACTGTATGATCTCACTTATATGTAGAATCAAAAAGAAAAAAAAAAAGACCAAATTCATAGAAAAAGAGATTGGAGACTAGGGGGCGGGGTAGCAGTGGGGGAATTGGGGAAGGTGCTCAAAAGTACAAATTTCCAGTTATAAAATAAATAAGTATTAAGGATGTAATGTACAACATGATGATTATGGCTAACAGTGCATTATGACATATGAAGTGGTTAAGAGAGTAAATTCTAAGAATTCTCATCTGAAAGAGATATTTTTTTCCTCTTTTTATTGTTTTTGTAACAATATGAGATGGATGTTAGCTTAACCTAACATGGTAATCATTTCACAATATATATAAATCAAACTATTGTGTTATACCCCTTAAATTAATGCATGCCAATTATTTCTCAATAAAATTGGAAAAAGTGCTAGAGGATATGATACAGAGTTGCCCCTTTATATTTATCATAATAAAGAAGACAAGTTATACCATGTTCATTTGGATAGAAAATAAATGATTTTAGCATAGGAGAATAAAAACTGATGCCATTGATCACACACACAAAAGGAAATGCTCCAAAAAATAACAATACAAATAAAAATCACATCTTTCATTGTTACAAATGATCACTTAAGTTCCCACCTGCCATACAAGCAGGAAATCCAATATTCTCCTGGCAAGGTGTCCTTGCCAATTATTCCAGAACTCCTGAGAGCCTCCAGAGGTAATTGCCTTATCTTCCCTCTCCAGATGCACATTGAACTCTGAAGGTCATCACCACCACTGCCCCACACTGTCACATGGTGTCAGTGTCAGTGCTTACCCTTACACAATACCACAATTCACGGGCTCATGTCCACCCTACGTAATGCCATGTCTAGGTTCTGTGCTCCCATCCCCTCAGTGCTCCAATGCTGTAACTCTGGTGGACATCTTTCTCAGTTCATGTAATTCCCACTTCCTAGGGCAGAGTCGGCATAAAGGGACCTCAATCTACCCATTTCCCCCAAAGAAGTAAGGCCTACCTAATTCACTCCTATACCTAAAACCGTCCCTACCTCCCTACCTCTCTCAGAGGATGAGGCCTCTTCCCTGCCACCCAAAATAGAAAAAAGTCTCTTTACACCCTTCTTTCCTGATCATTCAGGTTATTTTATCCATGTAACCCTACCAAGAGAAGTTATTAGTGTTTTTATGGTGCCTGTTATAGGCTGAATTTGTCTCCCCCACCCCAAATTCATATGCTGAAATTCTAACCTCCATTGTGATAGTATTCAGAGGTGGGGCTTTGGGGAGGTAATATTAGGTCCTACGGATAGAGCCATCATGGCCAGGATTAGAGACCTTATAAAGAGACCCTTCTGCCATGTGAGGACACATGCACACCATCTATGAGGAAGCTGACCCTTACTAGACACCAAATCTGCCAGCATCTCGAACTTGGACTTCCTAGCCTGCAGAACTGTGAAATAAATATTTGCTGTTTATAAGGCACCCAGTAAAGTCATAGTATCTATAGCACTGAGTTACAGCAGCCTGAAAGATGAAGACAGTGTCCCAAGATACTTTTATGAGAAAAGTTAAGTTAGAGATTATAATGTGATGTTAATCCTTGTATAATCTGGGTGCTAATAGGCAAGTCTTGTAGGTAAAGAAATGGGCAGGGGGACAGAGAGGTCTCAGGCATGATATTCCCCAGGTAAGACACCCAGCTACCATAAAAAGGAACATTAAGCCTTTGAGGCCACGGTGTCTTATTTCCATAGAAGACAAGAGAAAGAGAAAGTATATCAAGAGCAGGTATCCAGACTGAGTCTCCTCAGCAGTGCAGTACAGGTGGGCCTGCACGCATGAGGCAAGTAGGAACGTGGGGCAACGTTCCCGGCGAATTGTCCTTTAAAGATGATGCATCTTTAGAGAGACCAGGTCAAGCTCATTGTTTAAAATCACTGATTAATGTTCTTATCAGTATCTAGTTTTCCCTGCTCAAATCTGATTTAAATTGTCCAGATACAGATATTATTCAGTGAGATCCTGATATATGTCATTACATGTGATTTTCTTGTCAGATATTTTTGCTTGAAAAACAGAATCTTTTCAGATGGTAAAGTACAGAATGGACTTGCCAATATTTTACCCCCTGATAAACATTGGTAATTTTACTATCCACAAATAGAGTCATCAAGACAGATGCCTTTGGGTGATTGAAGTCCCTCTGTATGAAATGTTATTTACTGGCTGAGGAGTCTTGAAACTGATTCCATTTTTTAAGTTTCTCATAGGTGAGCCATCACCTGCAAGCTATAGGCTATGAATAGGATATGAGGGGTCTCCTTCATTCTTCTGAAAACATTCTTCAAGGTTGACAAGATGTTTTGTGCCAGAGAGACCCTCTTTCCTACAAATCTTCACAAACTAGTTTCAGAACCAAAAATAAAGACACATAACAAAGTTCTCCCCCCACCAACACCCCAGGCCCCCTCATTTTCTCTCTCCCTCTTGCTCTTTTTTTCCCTCCTCCTTCTTTCCTTCATTTATTTTCTTCAATGATTCTGTTAGGATCTTTTTCCCTTCAAGTTTACTTAACCCTGAAATCCCATAGAAATTGCCTGTGGAAGTAGGGAAGGTAAGATCTGTGTTTTATTATTCTAGCAAGACAAAAGCTCTCAGAACCCACTAAGGAAGCTCCAGATGAACTGTATTCTCCTTGTTGGCTGGGACTATAGTTATAGAACACTTTTCTTTGCTACCCAGAATCCATTTCCCACTTCAGGTACTACTTTCACTTGGCAAGTTTCTGTAGTTCCAAAACATATAAACCAACTCTGCTAACGTAAGAAAGAGGATTTTATTTGAAAAGTATATGGAGGAATTCCCAGATGAAGGACTTGGCTTGAAAAGGCCGGAAACCAGGGAAGCTCTGGGATGTAGGCCCAGCACCCTGAGACCTAGCTCTTCAGGCCACCATCACTGAGGATGAATCCACCATTTAGGCTGTTGGCAGTTTGGCTTGGGATTGAAGTCCTAAAGAGAGGACATCCAATTCGTTGTGCTTTAGCCTCTGTGCAGTCCTTATAAAGGAAATCAGTTCACAATCCCTCCCAATTCACAATCCCTCTATATTTTACCTCCTGGGTTAAACTCTAGCTCCCCAACATAAAAGGAGGTGCTGTCACTAGAAAAGAAGGGAACAGATGCTGAGGAGCAAAAAGGGAAAAAAGGTAAATGACACAAGTTCCAGGTGACCCAAATGCCTCTTAACAGGCTTTACTGTGTCATATTTTTCTGTTATTCCCTAGAGCACTTAAGCACAAAACACAGAATAGGAATTCAACATATATTTTATTATTGGTTGCCACCCCACTCACTAGACTGTTAACCTCCATGAGGGCAGGGACCATGTCTGTTATGTATTCCTCTTATATATCATCAATGCCTAGCAGAGTATTCTGAATAGAGGGCCCTTAATATTTTAAAAATGAATGAATGAATACATGAAATTTTAAACTCTCCCCCGTATAAAGATCAGTTCGCTTTCCTTCCTCTTTTCAACTTTTTGCCCCTTTCTCTATTCATTTTTCTCACTCATCTTTTGCTCTCCTTAGCTTTAGCCTCAGCCAATTCCTATATCAGAGGCATAAATACTCTTAAGTGTCCAAATTTTAGGGACAAGAAAATCCACAAGACCAAAGAGCTTTATATGAATACTGTGTCAATGCCAGTCTGGATTATCCCAAAACATTTCCTATCATCTGAGCAAGAGAATTTGGAATCATACATTTTTTAAAAAAATCAGCTTGTAAGCAAATGGGAGATGCTTAACAAAAATTTGCTCTCAGCAACTCACCACAGGCAGATCACATTCTCCATATGCTTATAACAATCTCAAGATTCAGAAAAGCTGCTTATTATCAGAGATAGTAACTTAGAAATCCCCTTTTATTGGAAAAACCCCAAGCCAGAAATACCATATAGATCCAATATCTGAATTTGGCCTTTAATGCAGGCAACTTTGCTTTTAAAAGGAAACGAGAGAGAGGGAGAGAAAGAGTAGGAATAATAACTGTGTTCTTGACAGTTCATTTAATAGTTCAAATCTTAATTATATTTTGTCATTTGGAAAGGTACACATTTCCAAAGAACATTCTCTCCGCATAGCGGTTAGCTGGCCTTCCGGTCACCATGAGCCTAACTAGCCTTTTGTACAATTAACAGAGTTCAGTGGGTGCTATTGCCATCACTTGGCATGGCCCCTGTGTTTTGACAGTGCAATTTCTACTTATGACTAAATTTGTTAACATGCAGGGTGAAATCTTAAGGGAAAGGTCAACGGAAAGCTTCATTAGATAGCCTCAGCCTTTGTCTCCCATCTTTTGAAGGAAAATATTTGCCAGATAATGGGGCTTAATTCTCTTTGCAATTTTATTGTGTAGTGGATTTGGTAAATAAATAATGGGAGGAAAAGGTGAAAAACTTAATAACTCCAGAGTACCAGTAGAAAGCACTAGACTATATTAGAACTTCTCAAACTTTAATGTGCATACATGTTGCCTGGAGATTTTCTTAAAAATTCAGATTTCAATTGTAGGAGGAGGCCTACAAGTTTACATTTCTAACAAGCTCCCGTGTGGAGCCACTGCAAAGGAGCGAGAATCTGAATAATGAGTTCTGATCCACCCAATGCGTTATAATTGTCTGCTTAGAATATTCTCCTTTCTTGCTAGAACTTTTGACACATAGTCCTCGCATGCCCCAATTTTCTTTCAGACCTCAAACTGTGAAAATTAGTCAATTCAAAGCATTTCCTCTTTAATCCATCATCCCCACATTTTTTCCCCACATTTTTTTATTTCTGAGTTTTACATCCCACCCTCGTTTTGCATGAGCTATGAACCTAATGTTATATTATTACTTTATTCTTTTCATGATTTCTTTCCTAATTAAGTTCTCTTCATGTAAGTTCTCTTTAAAGCATTTACTCCTCTATTTATAAAAAAAAAAAAAAAGTGGGGAGGAGATACAAGAATAATCAACCTGCTCCATTAGAAGACCCAAAATAGTTAGTTTGATTACTTTTAAATTTCAACCCCAACCCACTGAGGGCAGAAGAATCTCTGCTTAATCTCTAGTTCTCCCCTCTTTTACAACTCACTATTATGCAGTGGCACTTTTTCATCTCTGTTCAGAAAGGGAGATGACATTCCATCCATGGTGAACTTCTTTCCACCATGCAAAGGAGTCATTTAAAAGAGGTTCATGGGCCTCTGCCGGCCTCCTTGCTAATGAGGGACAAAGACCAAAGCCTTTGCCAGAACTGCTCCAATATCAGCTCACAGCACATCCTTGGGAGATTTCCTCTGGTCCTTCTGGGACCAGAATAGTTAAGTTCATGGCTCCTCCTGCCCTCTCACTCTGCTAGAGTGGATTGATGGCACATTGTGTTTTTCTCCTCCAAAGATGATGTGTGTCACCAGACAGGAGGATCAGAATTGTAATCCTTCTTAGATTCTGTTGAATTGGAGTTTACTGCTTTGACCTTTGCAACAATACATTTTTTTTTTTTTTTTAGTGACTGCGTGTTCTGTTTCTTCAGGGGATTTGAAGTGATGAGGGCCAAGGAGCTAGAGGCAAGGGGGAGGAGAGATGTTGGAGGAAAGATCTAGAGTGATGGTGATGTGGTTTCTGACCTTCTAGACCAGGGATTTGTACTCTTGTGACTGAAGATATCCTGTGGCTATACAGATTAACATTGCAGAGGTTAAAAAGCAAGCCTGAATTGCATGTAGCAGGAAATGAGGGAGTTTTTCAAGTCTAACCAAGTGCCATATTGAGGACAATGATATCATCCATAATGGCTGTCTCTGGTGCACCATGTCAGCCCAGACTATTTTTCTCCATTTTACACCCTCTGCCTGCTAAAAATCTCACTGGGCTTATCCAAGTGCAAGGACGGGACATTATTTCATCAGATAAGGAGCCACGGGATGCCAGCAGAGGTTGAGCAGGGGTAGTCATGCGGCCCATAGATGTTTTTGTTACTGTGACTGGGTAGCCATAAGCCACGCTGAAGACCATAAATCTACGACATAGCACTACTAATTGCACATTCATCTCACATTTCTTGATTTTTCAGACCGACTTTGTAGAGAAAATACCGGCCTCCAAATCAGACTCAAGGTACAATTGCAGGTGCCTCTCTGTGCCTAGCACTGTTTCAGGCCTCAGAAGACCTTACAAGCACCGGAGTTGGTCAGCCCCCAGGGAATTCACAAATCTGCCTCAGTGCAATGATCTCTGGCAATTACTGGACAGGGTTTTTCGGATCTGTTAGAGAGAAAATGATCTTACCTCACGGGGTTGTTATAAGGATCAAATGACTACATAAATAGATAGATATTGATATGGATAAATATAAATATACCTTAGAATAGTGATGCGAGCTATTATCATTATGAATGCTGCATTTCATTGTTACAACATTGAAGGCCGACTTTGTTGTGTTAATGTTTTGGTTGGTTCAGGCTGCTCTAACAAAATACTCCAGAGACTAGGTGGCTTGTAAACAACAGAAATTTATTTCTCATGGTTCTGAAAGTTGTGAAGTCCAAGATCAAGGCACCGGCCAATTCGGTGTCAGGTGAGGGTTATCTTTCTTCTGTAGCCTCACGTGGCCAATGTGGCTAGGAGCTCTACCCTAATCCCATCCATGAAGCCCCAGCCTCAAGAACTAAGCACTTCCGAGAGGCTCCACCTCATAATACCATCATATTGGCCGTTAGGATTTCAACACATGAATTTGGAAGGAACACAAACACTCAGACCATAATAGCCCTTTTTACAAATGAGAAAGCTGAGCCTCAGTAAGAGAGATTGACAAAGAATTGCATTAACTCTTTCAAGCCATTTGATGTCCTGGAGTTAGTAAATCCAAAGGAGGGCCCCCCAAAAGAAATAAAGGACTTTGCAACAGTGCCAGTAGTTGCTGAATATTCCAGAATCTCAGCTTAGCCGGGATTCTTTCCATTGGCCACATGCAGCTTCTGCTACTAAGGTTTGGTAAATTTGCAGAATACAGCAAGTCAAAGGAAATTCTCGCGTGAAAATACTACCTGGGGTATCACCTACCCAATTTTTGGTTTGGGTTTTTTGGTTTTTGACTTGTATGAATTTATTTCATAAATTAACTCACACAGATTTGCAAAGCTATGTGTACAGGATGCTCCTTGCTACTTTCTGATCATAATCAAAACAAACACACAGGTACTAAGAAATAGCTTGACTATCCATCAAAAGGTAGCAGTGTGTATTCATTAGTTTTTTTCCCCAGCTTTATTGAGATGCTATTGTCACATAACATATGTAAGTTTAAGGTGTACAACATAAAGATTTTATACGCGAGTTTATTGCAAAATGATTACCACAATAAAGTTTGTTAACATCTCCATCCCCTCACATAATTGCCCTTGTGTGTGTGTGTGTGTGGTTGGTAACACTTAAGATTAATTTTTTTTGTCTCTTTTCTTCCTACCCATCTTGATATCAGGCCCTATGTTCTCTTGATGATCAAAATCTCGTGAAAAGAAGTTAATCAGGGAAATACATAAAGTGTAGCAATTACTGTAGGTGGCTGGTCTAAGTGGGCTTTGGTTTTTGTGTTTATTTATTTCCCTTCCCTGCTCAACACCAACTCAGAGGATAAATGCCAACTTTACTGAGGATTTCTATATTTGCGAAAGAAGTCCACAGTTTCAAAATAAGTCCTGGAAAGACAGTGATATAAACAAGCCTTCAGAAACTTGGGGAAGTTAGGAAGGAGAGATACATTTGTGGCTAAAAAAGTCCTCATTGGAATGTTGGCAGTAAGAGGTGAGGTTAGTAATGAGGGAATAAGCACTGCAGCGCCCGTCTGTGGTCATTTCTTTTCTTTATTCAGCAGATGATTGTTGAGCTCCTATTCTCTGGGACCCTGTGCTAAGACTGTATTGAGAATAAGTTAAGAGCAATAAGAAGCTGAAGGAAAATGGGTCTCCTTGAAAGGGGGGGGACCTCTTACCCATCTGTTATAACATAGGGTCCTGTCCTTCCAGTTGAAAGCCCAGTACTAGCCTGCCATTTTCCCATTCCTCTCTAAGCTTTAACCATCCAAACCAAGCATCTTACTCTCCTCCACGATACAGTTCAGCACGGAACGCTGACTTTGGCATGCCCCCGGCTGGAGTGCTGCTTTGGCCAGCATTTAGCAGTTGTGTTACTTCTGGCAACTTGCTTAAAACTCCCTGCATTTCTGTTTGCTAATCTGAAAAGTAGGGTTTATAATACTTACTTCTTTAGAAGATTAGTATGAGTGTTAAAGATGGTTCATGTCAAGAACTTAAGACCAGAAATCAGGAATGTATACTAAATGGTGGAAACAGGACACCTATTCACACATCCTTCATCGTCAGGCTTTTGAGTTATTAATAGTAACAAATATCATTATGTGGAAGGTTATTCAGCCACGAGAAAGGAAGATATCCTGCCATTTGGGGCACTATGGATGGACTCTGAGCACATTTTGCTAAGTGAGAGAAGTGAGACAGAGAAAGGCAAATATGATATCATTTATATGCAGAATCTAAAAAATTCAAAGCTGTAAAAAAAAGAAAGCAAAGCGGTAGTCACCAGGAGATGGAGGTGGGGGGATACGACTGATGGTGTTGAAAGGCATAGACATGTAATGAGTCATATGGATCTAATGCACAGTATCATAAATCTAGATAATAATATGATTATGTAATGTGATAAAGATCACTACAACAGCAATCACTGCTTGGAATTGGAAAGCTCCAACATGAAAGTATAAATCCAGTGCCCCTTCGGAGTCAAAGGTGGCAATGAATATGTGTGGCTGGAGAGACCAACAAAAGCTGCTATTTCTCTTTTCCTGTTTGAGCCTCACCATCTGTGAATTAACAGACCAGCTGGAGAAGACGGTCTCCAAAGACCGATAGTAACTCAGATCTGCCATGATTTTAAGTCACGCCCTGTAGGAGCATCTACTTTTCAGACTCCAGTGGAGGGAAATCCTGGGTAGGATGGGTGAGGTGGTGGATGACAGTGAAGAGCGGGAAAAGGGGCCATGTGTGAGGCCTCTGCCCTGGACAGGCCAACCCCCCCACCTGCCCCTCACAGCATAGCTCGTGCTAGGCAGCACCCTCATTGCAGTTCTGCTTACTACCTTGTAGAAATAAGTGGAAAACAGGGGCCAAGTAGAAAATCAGCAGATCAGAAGCCACAAAAACTAATGGCTGAGGGTGGAGAGTCAGGCCCAGTCCTGAAGAACAGGGTCCTCACAGACAGTGGCGGGAACAAGGGCCTTCCACGGTGGCCCTCCCGGGGTCTCAGGGCCAGCTCACACCCCATGGCCTCTGCCTCTGCCACCGTTCCAGGGATTGGGGGATGCTTCCCCTTTTACCGTGATTTGAAATGATTCCATGACTCGGTTCTATTGTTGTTCTGTGTACAGTAAGTAATGAAACATGTTTAACAGCATCTTTTGGGCGCCTTTTCCTTTGATTTTTTTCCAGCTTAATGACATTATTGGGAGGGCTTCGGGGACTGTTATGCAGATGTACTTCCTGGCGAAGTTGCTGCTTCAGGAGAAGTCATTACTTTTTGTGGGGCCCACAGGCACTGGAGAGGCTGCTCTTACAAACAGCTTCCTGCGACAGTTACCTCATGAAAAATATGTTGTATGTCAAATTAACTTTGCAGTGCAGACCTCAGCTAAGCAGACCCAGGACATCTCCCTAACGGAACTTGAAAGGTACCCAGAGTTTTAATTAAAATCAAGAATGTAATTGTGCTTAGTTTACTCCTCAGAGATTATCCACAAAATAATATGAAGCGCTCGCCTTCGGTTTCTGACAGAATAAATGAAACTTGATTTGTTCCTCCCTGTAATGTTTATTACCAGGGAAACTACATTTTAATTGTTGTTGACAAATATTCTGATTTATGGGGTGCATAAAATGGAATGCAGTCTAGATAGCATGTGTCTACTTAACTTTTTTCTTTGCAAAATTTTGCTTCGGGAGGCTGTGCTAGCTGTCTGTCATGGGTATTCTTTAGGCCAAGGCATATTAAAGTAAATCACCAGATTGGATCTTGACTAGTAAAAAGAACCATCTGTTAGGGAAAGATGTAAGCAGTGGGCGAACGAGGCGGTACTTGCCAACACAGGGAGGGCAAAAGGATCAACTGGAAGAATGGCAGTGTCCAGGGGATTCTATCCAGAAGCTGGTTAGCTTTCCGGCATCCAAATCATGCATTTTTAATTCATCACATGGCAAAAAGACAAGTCAGACACTAATTGGCACCATAAAAGAAAATTTGCACCATACCAGGAACTGTTCAGTCAGGGGGACTTTGCATCCCATTCCACTCGGACCATTTTGCATTCTGTTTAAAGTTTAGAACTGGAACTGGAGGAGGCAGAGGTGCCTCAAGAATCTATTTAAATGATAGATTCAAAAAAATCAATCAATCAATCAATCAATCAATCAATCATAGATTCCATTCAGGATGCTGGTCCATTGCTAGAGAAACATTTAGGGGGCAATATGCCTGTGACCCTTTTCCAAACACAGTGAGACTATATAGTAAATACTGGCATGTATGGAGTGTCTCCGCATATGTATTCATAACAATCTGAACACACAAATAAGCTGTATTATACCTACACGTAAAAGTTTCCAAGTATTAATAACAGCGAGTATTTGCTCTCAGAGCAACAATCAGTTGGTTCTGACGGTGGTCATGTTTTATATGTGTGTCCAGGGAAGCCAGAAGAACTACTGGCTGCTTTTCATGCTGTATGTTAAATGTACATCAACATATTTGAGAACTAGTAAGTCGGAGAATCTTAAGACTTAACAGTATTTCCACCAGAGATAATTAAGCCTCAAAACCACACAAAAAATATTGCTGTGTTCTTCCGAGTCCTTGTCCTAGAAAAAGCAAAATGAATGTTAATGGAGGGTCCTCTTTGCCCTCCATGCGGCTATGGATGATTACATACTCTTCTTTCAAGATTTTTCTTACGGCTGCTCTCTCAAACTTTATATCTCAACACACTTTGCTTCTGCTGCATTTTTAGCTCCAAAAGCTCTGTCAAGCATAATTAAATCATTTAATGTTCCTGAATGTTATTTCCCTCCTTAAGAAATGTAATTTCGTGTCATTTCTTTAATTTGAACTCCTTTTAGTGTTTCTGCCCTAGATTATACCTATCTTTATGAAGTTCCTGCAGGTCCATTTCCAACACCAGGGATTTTAAGAAGTTAACCCGATGCTGCCCCCCTGCAGACAGGCAGGGCCAGACCGTCACTCCCACTAGCACAGTTTCTCTGGTATGTTGTGGGACAGACATGACTGCAGAGGCTGAGCATTACATCTCAGCCAGGTTCTCCATCCCTGCCTCCCAGGGAGAGAACAAGGTGACAATCAAGCCTTTCCTGAGGGGCTGTTTGCAGAGTTCAAATGGAAGAATGGGTTTTCTCTTTTTCATTAGCCTTGAAATTGTTCAAATCTTCTGGAAAGTCTGGAAAAGACAGCTAGAGAACTCTGATCACAGAGGCATGAGAGAATGATTGGGACTCAGAGGGGCCATGCGCAGAAACTGGAGGATAACTTGGGAAAGGCTGCTCAGTTTGGCAACTTTACCAAAAATGGAGCGGTATCAAAAATAGTTGCTATCTTAGTCAGCTCAGGCTGCCACAGTGAAATACCACAGACTGGGCAGCTTAAACAGCAAAAATTTATTTCCTCCCTGTTCTGGAGGCTAGACATCCGAGATCAAGGTTTTGGCAGGTTTGGTTTCTCCTGAGATTCCTCTCTAGGCTCGCAGATGGCCATTTCTCACTGTGTCCCCGCTCAGCCTTCCCTGTGAGTGTGTGCATCCCAGGCCCCCTCTTCCTCTTAGAAGGGCTCAGTCAGATTGGATCCAGGCCCACAGACATGACCTCGCTTCACCTTCATTACCTCTTTAAACATTTGATCTCCAAGTACAGTCACATTCTAAGGTATCATAGGTTAGGACTGCAACATATGAATTTTAAGGGGACACAATTAAGTCCATAACAACTGCAAAGGCTCTTAAAGTGTGGCAGGAGCAGCCAACGCATGGAAAACTAATTAAATATCCCCAAGACACAAAGCACCCCACCGGGCAACATGAATAAAGGAGGGCCCATCCTCTGGACTTGAAGAATCTTATTTCTGAGCCTGAAAGGGCTACATGAAAATGTATGGGATTCACAGCCCAAGACATTATCTTCAAGAAAGAGAAAGATTCAAGAAAAGGATAATCAAACCTAAGCAACTGTTCACAGGTTGTTCCTGGTTAATCTAGCCTCAAATTCATTCTAAGCCCACCGGATAAATCTTCTCACAGCAGCTCTAGACCCTGAGCTTCTCAGAGGCGGGGACTTTGTGTCACACATCCCTTGTGCCTCTCATGCCCAATGAAGGACCTGACACATTGGGGGGGTTGAAGGTGGGGAGTATATATGAGAGTTTCCTGAATGGAGACAAAGCCTTTGTTAGCAGAGCAAATGAGGAGAGTGTGGAGAGCTTCAAGTCCTGCTGATTTCATTATATTAGGTAGAACTCTCTGGTTTTTCTCTTAAGTTAGAGCTTTTCCTGCCAGAGTGGTATTTGAAATAGAATACGTGACAACCGTGAATAAAATGAAGAATTCACTTTAAAATTCAATGTATTCATTCCTAGTGTTTACTCAAAAAATATTTGCAGAACATATTAAGGCATTATAAGTTTCGGAGGGAATTAACAGCCCCTTCGGAATATCAGTAGCCTCATGGAAAGAATCTAAATATTCCCCCCAAACTCAAAAACTCTCATCAAACTTCAACACACTGCTTCTTTTAAATTTATATCCTTTTTAGAGTACTATATAGTATGCACTTTATTTTCTTGCTTCTGTATCTTTTTACAATTGTGCCATATGGAAATTTCCACAAAGCTTCTAATTTTACCCCTATTGGTTTTATCAATTACTAGCCATTTAGTCAACTCATCCCCAGACAAATCATTGTTTCTTAAGTAATGAGCTTTAATTTTCACATATTAGTGTGGCAATAAAGGGAATCTTAGGTGTTTTAGGTGTACCATATTGACTTTTCAGTTGAAGACTTTGCTGATAAGCATCATGTGGAGCTCATGAGAGAATGAGGCCCACCCTTTTTATTTATTCATTTATTTTTTTTAATTAATTTTTTATTCATTTATTTTTAACATAAATTTTGTCCATGACCTTTTATTTCTATAATTCCATGATATCAATCTTCTTGAGAGTTTGCAAAGTGAATAGACAATATAGATGTCAAAATAAAAGTACAGGATTCCTTGACATTTGCATCAAGATCCTAGCTGATCAGAAGCCCATTCTTTAGACTCTAAGTATTTTCTTAAAAGAAAAGTTGACGTAAACCTTGGCACTACTATCCCAAGTTTCTTTTAGTTCTCCTAAAAATTCAAAGTAATTTCACATACGTTTTTTCTTTTATCTTTACAATATCTCTCTTAGGAAAACCAATTGCTGTGCCTCTGCTTTGTGAATGGAAACAGTCAAAAGATCCTCAAAGCTTTCATACAAGTCACAGTGTGCACAAAGCTGGGCTCATGCTCCAGGTCTTTGTCAACTTCAGTGGCAGAGCTGACTTTAACAGCTTAGAATGGAACCTTCTTAAAGGTACCTGTAACCTTATAGGGCTCCTGGCATTTGGTGGACACTCAGAGAATACAACTTGATATGCAACAGATTTCAAATCAACTGAGCTTCAATTAAAAATTCTCTGCAGTTGTTCAAGACCACTGTAAGAAAAGCCCTCCTATGAATATTGTTTTCGTGATAAAAAAAATTTTCAGGCATAGCCACATTTAGCAATCTGGAGAAGACAGTTGGGAGGAAGCATTCATAATCTCTGCTCTATAAGGAATAAAACAGTGACTATTATTTAAAAGATGGAAAGGACTCTCAGTGTAGACAAGTTACATGGGGCCCACCACAGGACTCTCTATGTTCAGTGCATTTTGTCAATACTATCTCTAAATGAAGTTTATTTTTAGAACCATGCGAACAGAGAACCTTAGGGTTATAAGAGGTCTTAAGGGGCATCTTATCCAGGATTCCATCCAGTACTTGAATTTCTTCCATAATATCCCCCAACTCATGGTCACTCACTCTTTGCTTAAACACTTCAAATGCTGTAAGAGGCCACTTCTTTGAACATCTCTGACTGATGTGGTATTTCCGTAAGTTCCATCATCATACAATGAACATAAATGTCTAACTTCAAGCTATTATTCCAGTTCCACCTGGTGGGCTCCCAGAGAACTGATCTAATCCTTCTTCTACAGAATAGTACTTTTAATAGTTCATGACACACATCCTGTCTCATTTTCTCCCAGCTGAACAATCTAAGCTCCTCCAACCACCTTAATAGGACATGGATTTGATTCACTACCTCTCCTGGTGGTCATACCACTGACTGAATACATTTTAATATTAAACGTTTAGTAGAAACTTACTGACTGCTTAGTGTATGCCAAGAATTCTCTCAACATGTCCATGTCTTCTTGTGTGAAGCCAAGAACCTAAAAATCAGGCTGTAGGTATGGTCTATAGCTCTACTAATAAAAACCAAAAACTTGGTAAAGTCATTTAGTATCTTCCTGGATGATTTCTATCAGAATATCATTTCGCATTAAACTGGACACCATACTTCTATTAATATCAACAAAAACTGAAGTGGTTTTGTTTTGTTTCTATTTTTGGTTGTTGTTGATTTTTTTAGTAAGGAATAATGGTGGTCTTTGTGGTAGTAGTCCCCAAGTCTTTATGGCTTAACCTATAATAGTTTGGTTTTTTGCTCACTTCTCAGGTGACATGAAGTTACAGATCAAGAGGTAAGGGCAGGGGAAGGGCTCTCCTCAACACAGTCCTTCATGGACCCAGGCTTTGATACTTCCTAGGACCTCAGAGGGCCCCCAGTAGATCTAGCCCTAAGTCAAGGGGAAAGTGAAATTATGGAGAAGGCTTAGTGCTCTTAACTGCCTTGGCCCAGAGAGAAGTGTCTACACAGCTTCTGGGGGGCAGCTGTCTCCCATCATGGCCTTATATAGAATTCACTGTCCATTTTCACCTTAAATCTCTTACAAAAAAGCCACATGAATTGTACTGTCCTGAATTTGTGCAGTGGGTTTATTAGACTCCATAGTTGATTTGTTAAATTTTTGTCTGATTTTATTCTGACCATTTGTTTTGTTTTCAATCTTTAGTCTGTCGCAGGTATATCCCTTCCGTGTTTATATCAGCTTCTTATATCTGTACTTTTCATACAATTGTTGTTATATCCTCACAGAAGGCGTTAACTGAAAAGGTAAATGACCTGGCCTGGAGCAAAGGACTATGGCACACTTAGAAACCCCTTTCCAAGATAACAGAAATGAGTGTTCTTTGTATTTAGTTATTGTTATTCTTCCAATGATGAAGCCATTTAGATGATAGACAGATGATAGATAGACATAGTCATCTTGTTAAATCTTCCTCATTCCCTGCTTGAAATCCATCATTCAGTTATTAAATGAACAATTGTTTTTAACCTTTACTGTGGGCCTGATACCTTGCTAAGATTTTGGTACATATCTCCTTAATCCTCACAAGTACCTATAAGGTGGTTATGCTCATCTTACAGATAAAGAACCTGAAACTTAGGGAGATAAAGAAATCCAGCCAAGCTAAGTAGTTTGGAGTCAGAATTTAAACTTTGATGTCTGCCTCTGGAGCCTGCTTTCACATGTGTTTCCATGCGCTTCACTACCTTTCATACCTTAGGGGGCCTTCTTCCCTGTTCTCCTGTCTCCCGGGCCATAAGCAGATGGTTTGGGTAGGGAGAGATGGATAACCTCAATGGTACATATTTCAGTTATTCTCAGGGACCACTGTTATGTTATTATCACTTATTGTTTTCCCAAGATCCAGTGTCTTTCTTTCCTCAGCCTCAGTGATACCTCATTTCCAAAGAGAAGGTGGGGACTTCCTTCCTTCCCTTTGGCCATTCCTTCTTCATCTTCTCCTCTGCTTAGCATTGAATACTGCTATCCCTTAAAGTAGGAATCTGTGTCCCATCTCATCCATGCCTGTAGCTGTATCGCCACATACATTTGGATAAATCCAAATGTACATCTAGCATTTTAGACTTTCCTCTGAGCTCCAGACCCAAATATCCTGCACTGCCTTGGCTCACCACACTCAATAGTCCAAAAGCAGACATGAGCTTCCCTGGCAAACCTGGTTTTCTCCTGAGGGTCTCTTAGCTTACTGAACAGAACCACGTGCACACTAGAATCAGAGAATCACTTCTCTGCCCATCACCATCCTGTTGTTATCTGCACACTCACTCATTTTCTCCATCTTGGCCATGTCCACCTCAATCCAGCCCTCTGTGTGATCTCTTCTGCAATAGCCTGCTGGATAGTTGGCCTACATTCAGTCTGGTCTCCTGAAAACCCACACCCCACACTGCAAACAGAGTGATCTCGCCAAAACCTAAATCGATTCACATTTTCCTCTGCTTTAAACTCCTTGATGGGCCCTCTTGTTCCCTGAGTCCTAGCCACACCAACCTTTTCTCAGCCCCACGTACATGCTATGCTCCCTCCTGCCACATGACATTTGTACATGTTGTTCCTTCTCTCCAAAGTACCCTCTCCCATGACCACCCTACTCCCTTCCCTGAAATAATCATACTCCTGCCTCACCTCAGAGCAAACACCACTTCCCAGGGAAGACCAGGTCAATTTCTTTGTCATCTGCTCACACTTACACACCTCCCTCCCTTCTTTTATAACAGTTATCATAGTTGTCATTTACATTTATTTTGGTGATTTGTTGATTGTCTGTCTTCGTCACTAGGCTATAAGGTCCTTAGGGGCAAAGCCCATGTCTCCTTTTATCTCCCATTGTATTGCCAGTACCTAACAGAGTGCCTAGCACCATTCTGTGAAATAAATGACCCAACCCATTCTGTAATCCTAATCATTTGATTCCCAGGAAACTGTCCTGATTTAATGAAAACTAGAATATCTACTTCAATATTAAATTACATCTTCATGAGAATTCATTGTGGGTAGGCCAGAGCCAAAATTTCACCTAACCACTAGAAGCATATTCATTTGTGTGCATGAAATCTACCATATTACTTCACGGCGCATGATGAAATATAAACTCTGGAGCTGGAATGTTTTCCAATACTGAGCTATTAATAATTTAACAAAATTAATTCAAAACACTTCACTCAACAGTGAAACAGAGATGAGGAGGAAATGATGCGTGTACCCCAGTCTTCCAGGGTTCAATTAAGTATGGCAAACAAGTAAAAGGGAAAAGCCGCCAACCCTTGTTTAGAGTGAAAGTCCCCATTTACAATTTAATACAAATTTTATGTTTTTCTAAAGACATTAAAGAACAAACATCAGAGACATAAATAAAAATCTTTGCTTTACACAGGTGAATGATTTAACATGGTAATAGTCATTTGTCAGGGCTCAGAAAAGGGAAAAAAATTGAAGGGATTTTTTTTTCTTCTACATGAAGCAGGAATTGAGTCAAAGAAAAGCTTTCAGTAATTATTATTATTAGGAATAATCATCAGGACTAAAAAATGAGGCAGACAATCCACAGAGCATATAATTAGCTCCTACACAGAGGGTCCCACCATTTCCACTAGAACATCAAGAGGAAGCAAAAGACATTTATTAGAAAAACAGGTGAGCGACAAGTGGAGCAAAGATTCCTAGTCAAAATTTCACTTTGAAGATGGAGGCCAGCTGAATTTTCTATCCCACACACCAAGGGTGAAAAGGAGAGAGATGGTGAGCAAGCTGCCATAATCATTATTCAAAGGAAGAAAAGAGGAAAAGAAAAACAGGTGTCCAGCAGTCAAAATGTCACCCTTGCTAAGGAGAAGCCTTGCTTTGGAGACCAGTGGTCCCTAGGCATTAAAGCATCACGATCACATGAGGCTTGTTAAAATGCAATAACTGGGACCCACACCCAGAGGTTCTGGTTCAGTAGATCCAGGGTGGGCCCAGGAATTTGCATTTTAACATATTCGCAAGTGATAAGGTTGCTGTTGTTCTGAGGACCACACTTTGAAAACCATCCTTTGAAAACCACATACAAAATGTCTAATAATGAGTGCTTACACCGTGGTGAAGATTTTATGTATGTCATCTCATTTCATCTTTCTAACAACACTGTGAAAGTGGAATGAATATCCCCAACATACAGTGAGTAACCTGAGGCTAAGGCATTAAGTGACTGGCCAGCCCAGGAAGTGGAAAGGCTAATTCGAAAGCCCAGTGATCAGTCTTCTTGGCTGGAGGATTTTAAGAATCTCCCTTCAACCTGGGCACTACCAACCCAAAAAAGTCATTATTGATCATCACCCACACACCCACCCCAAAAATTAGAAATCACTAGACTGACTTTTGAAGTCTATGGCAGTGATAAGACCACAAACACACTGTTGGGTGGTTTTGGTGAAATACTATTGGTGCAGCAGTAACGTAACTGTGAAAGGATAATCAATGATGTTGCAGACAGCAACTGGATGTGTATGCCAGGCCCATCGATAAGTGAGAAGAGAAATGGAATAAGAGAATGGAAGGCTTCCAAAAGAATCGTGTTAGAGACGATCAGAGAAGCAAGGGCCTTACCACAAATGAATAACATATAGTGAAGATAACCAGAGGGCCATCATGGACTCTGGGGGGAAGTTTGCATGGGGAGAGATTAGGAGAAAGGAGTTTGAAATCAGAGATCAGGACATGAGTAACACTGCCGAGGGGAAACATCGACCCAAGCGGGAGCCGGGAACAGTAACAGAGACGTTGCAGAGGTGTGGCTCGCCCACATAAACGAATTATTCTCATACCACTGCCACTGGCCTCTCAAGTAGCCTCCATCCTAGAGACAAGGCAGCAGTCAGGAGATGAGCTTTGAAGTATGACGGACTATACCTGGGTGACATTGGTTACACGGCTCCTCTATACCTCAATTCCTCATCTGTTTAATGGACCTGATAATTCCCACCTCCGAGGGGTGTGAGGATTAAATGAGATAATATATGTAAAGCACTTAGTACCTGGGGCATCATACCAGCTCAGAAATGTGCTGGCTGTTTTTTTATTATTGCTCGTCTTGCTTTGTCATCATCAGTGTTAATATTGTCACCCTGGAGGGAAGAACAATTATGTCAAAGGGAAAAAATATAATGGCCCAGATAATCGTCGGTGATTGGCTCACAGGTGTTCCTCCAGTTAATCAAAAGCTTGGCAGGCTGGGTCATGTGGCTCTAATGACACAGGTGCTCCTGATAGAATTAGCAAAAAAGTAAAATAAAAATAAATAAAGCAGCATTTGGTGCCCTACTTTTCTCCAGCACAGTGTTCATGTTCTCCTAATTAAATTTTTGAGTGAACTTCGTTCTGGGTTGACTCAGATGCACTATAGAATGATTCACAGCCTTGATAGAAACTTCTCTGCACCAAGTGCCAAATTCCTTGCTGTGGGTGCAATATGAGAATTCATTTATTATTTTACCCTAGCTTAATTAATTCCAGTGCCAGCTAGCTACCTGTTGATGACGTGCCCTGTTGACGATGCCCAACAAAGTTTTAAGACCAAGAGTTTTAATAACATATTTACTGCTGGGTGGCCTGCCACTTGTGATTAAACTTCATGAGGATTTATAACCACCTCGCCCCCAACATGTCTGTAACCTTTAAGGGATGTCTGATACGAAGCAAAGGTCATGGGTTCCAAAAGTCCTTGTTCTAATAAATATGTTAGACAGCTGATCCTGGACATGCAGCTGCGTCTCATCCTTTCTCCATCCTCCCCTCACTTTTTTCAGCAATTCCCAACAAGGAGAAAAATTAACACGAATGGAATTAATGGTTTAATTTTGTCAGAGGAAAGAGAGCATTTATGACTTCTCACTGGGGGAAAAGGGCTTCTGTTTTTGCTGATGACCCACACGTGTCTGCCAAGGAGAAATATGGTGTCCAGTCTCCCATTGAACTGCCACAGGAATGGATTGGCTGTGGCTACTGGCTTGACAGGTGCAATAAATATTAATTAGTGTGCTTGGCTACAGAGGGAGTAATGATATACACTGCTCCTCTGAAGCGTTAAATTGTAGTGTTAGTCTTGATAATGCCTCATCTTCTCCATCACGGCAGGAAAACATTTTGAGTTACATGCGTCCCTATATAGGCAAAGGAATAAAGGTTTATCTGTTGTCTGGAATTTTCCAGGTGCAAAAAGTGGGGCCTAAGACTGATCGTGAGTCAGGCACCAAGTATTCTGTGTGTGTGTGTGTGTGTGTGTGTGTGTGTGTGTGTGTGTGTGAATCAGTGTTTCATACTGCACAAGCCAATTTCTATAATGTTTGCTGTTGTTAAGGGATAAAAACTGAAACATTTTGCTATTGTCAAGATATCTGATTACATTGGGAATGGATTTGAGACCTCCTTGTCTAAAACAACTGCCACAAATACACATTAAATATTAGAGGATCCGTGCTTATTTGATTACGGAGGAGTTGGTAGGTTTATGGGATGCTCCCCAGTGTTTGTGAATAAATAACTATAATAACAGCCTGGGAACAGGAGATGGCTGTATTCGGGAATTAAAGATAAAATGCTCTTAAAATTCAGCTCTGATCAGAAACAAATAAAACAAAACAAAGAAAAAAAAAAACAGGCGAGGAAGCCGCAAGATAAGCAAATTAACATTAGCACTGATTCAAGGCTTGCAACAAAACACGTTTTTGAAATGGGTATGTTTAGTTGTTTACACCTGAAGTTACAGCAACACAACAGCATTTCACCAAGAAGAGAGGTTCTAATTAAATACTGATATTTTCCAAATCCTTAATTATAATGGCTTACAGTTCTGCCTAAGGGCTTCTCTAGGAGCTAATTTGCTGGAATATTACCATTTACACTTTTTCATTTGTTGAAGATCTCATTCCCTTGCGAATTGCCTTTTTTAAGTTTGTCATAACTTCATTTGCCATCCTCTTTCTGGGAATGTTTCCTACCCCCCGTATAAGAAAGACCAGCGAGAAATTTGGCAAACAAAGTTTCATTTTGGGTGGAATTCTTTCCCCTCCTGCCTGGCTTAAACGTTTTGGTACCCATTTCTGTACTGCAGCTGCAAAGAAATGGTTTTTGGCAAGGGGAATGCACGTGTGTTCCTTATTCTCTCCTGGAGTCCTGGGTCCCAGCAGCACATCCTCAAGCAAACATTTCTGGAGCTTCAGGGAGCACAGAGAAGCAGCGCTTGATGGGCACTGAAATATTAACTAATGATGAATTGCCCCTAATCGGCAGGCACCTGGGAACTGGGACAGGACCATTCCTGCAAAATATGCCTGCTGGGCAATCTCCCAGGACACAGCTCCTATCAGTGGGACATACCTTCCCCCACAGCCTCCACTCCTGCAACATTTACACCTGTTTACCTAGAGAAGAATAGTCCATCTTCGCCCCAGGCCCTTGGAAAAGGCTTAACTATCACCTGGATGTGGGCTCCACAATCATAGTCCTCTATATTTCCTGTCAAGCAGACCCTTAAATGCAAGGGACTGTTGTATGTAGGCAGCCGATGGGAAATAAAAACTAATATGTGACTAGTCACCTCTTGCATGGAGTCAGACCCCTAGAACTTTATCCTAGGCAAGGTGGACCAAGAGGTGAGCAGGGAGGTCAATGGAATAAGAACAAAGTATATTCTCTAGCCTCAAGCGAAAATGTGCTCCCCTGCAATCCCCAGGACTACAAGAGTCTGTCCAGCTCTTAGGAAACAATTCACAAAAATGGCCAGGTTTCTAACTGTCATCAAATACAGATAATTCATGAGATCCTTGAAGAAGATTAGAATGTGGATGCCATGGCCCCATTATTGGAACTGCCTTGCTGGTATATGTGTCCTTCCTACTTTGGAGAATTTCAGAGTCCAGTGCCCTCAACAAAAATCCAGGTACTCAGACCCATACTGGGCCCACGAAAATGAAAAGTCCATAAACTGAATATTGACAAAAGTATATCAAAACCTGAACGAGCTTTGATTCTTTGAGCCCCACAGATTCTTTAAGACTTTTTCATACATAAGTTGCCAAATCTCCTGTAGTCCTGGGCTATGACCTAATGATTGGAATCACTAAGATTCCCCGAGGCATGGTTAAGAGACTCAAACAGAAAAAACATCTAGTTAGATGCAATTATGCGTTTACCCAGAACAGAAAAGTCCCTATTGAAACCTCTAAAAATATATCTTAAATGCATGTCTAAATAAGGGGGATTTAAAATAAAAATGCTAATGGAATTTGGAACCAGACAGATCTGGGCTTAAGTAGGGATTCGCCAGGAGTTATACAGTCTCAAATCACTTGAGCCTCAATTTCCTCATTTGTAAATTGAGTATAGTGGTACTTTTCTCAAAAGGTTATCAGGAAGATCCAATGAGACTATGTTTTCTAATGTTCAGCAAAGAACTCAGTGCTAACAAATAGATGCTGTACATAGTAGTGACATGATAGTAATATTATAATTATTACCATTAAATTAGATTTCAAAATCTTCACCATGATCCGTAAGGTGAATCCATCATCAGATTCCTCCCCACGGTTGTAGAATGTGGGAGACAGAATTACAGCCCACAAGAAGAGTCCACACTCCAACCCCAGACTGAGTCTGATGAGGTATCATGCCTGTGGCTATGTTACAGTGAATGTGTTTCAGGGGTAACCAATTGACTTTAAAATAGGGAGAGGATCACGGATTATCCAGGTTGGCCCAATAGATCACATGAGCCCTTAGAGCAGAGGCAAGCAAGGCAGGCAGATTCAAACCCTGAGGAGGACTTACTCTGCTGTTGCCAGCTCGAAAATGCAAAGAGCCATGTGGATAATGTGAAAAAGAGGCTCCAGACACGAGTGAGGATTCTGACCCACAGGAACTGTGAGATAATAAACGGACGTCGTTTTAGGCTGCTAAATTTGTGGTGATTTGCTATGGTGGTAACAGAAAACTACAGCCATCTACTCCTGACCTAAACAGATTTTTCCAACCTGCCGCACTCTTTCTACCTCAGGAATTTCGGAGGCTGCTCCCTCTTTCTCCAACTTTACACCCAACTAACACCTACTCATCCTTTTTGCATCAGCTCAAGTTTCATCTCTTCACAGAAGCAGTCCTTGGATTTCTTATCTAAAATGCTTACTGGCCCCCGCCCCCCACCACCACTTACACTTTCTGTCAAGACGCTGTTGATGGCTTCCCAAGTCTTTGTCAGAATTCGTAATTATCCTATTTGGTTTTTTTCCTGTTTATTTTACCCTACTTAACTGTAAATGCAGCATATGCCGCAACTCAAAAAACCCACGACTAAATGAACGTGGGTTAATGCTTTACCTCACTAAACCCTTATGAATTATACCAAGTGAGGGAGATACTATTATTACCCCATTTTACAGATGAGGAACCTTAGAAGAGATTAACATTCCCAAGATCACACAGCTCCTACGTGACTGAACACATGAATGAACCCATTAGTTTAGGTTCTTAAATCTGAGTCTTCATGCCCCACCCACCCCCCACCCCGCCAATGTAAGTTCTACAAGTGGGAAAATATCAACACCACAGTGAGCCAACAGATGTTACTGCCTTGAATTCAGATGCGTAGAGCACGCTAACAGACACCTCAAGACTGCCTTGTGACACAGCAGCTGAGGCACAGCACGGCCCCGTGTTAGAACCCTAGGGCGGCCACAGCAAAGTGGGTGGCTTAAAGTAGCAGAAATTTATCATATCGCAGTTCTGGAGGCTGGAAGTCTGAAATCAAGGTGTCCTCAGGGCCATGTTCTCCCCAGAAGGGAGAATCCTGCCTTGTTTCTCCTTAAATTCTGGTGCTTTGCTACAATCCTTGATGGTCCTTGGCTTGTAGAGACATCACTCTAGTCTCAGCCTCCACCATCATGTGACATGCTGCCTTTGTGTGTCCACATCCAAATCTCCTCCTTCCAGAAGGATGCCAGTCATCTGGATCAAAGGTCCACCCTGCTCCAGTATGACATCACACTTAGTGCACCAGTTACACCCGCAATGCTTCTATTTCCCTATAGTCATGCTCTCAGGGACTGGGGGTTATAGAAGAGGGATTACAATATGGGATTTGGATGTTTATCAGAAGGAAGCGTGATCTCCATGTCTGCGTGGTCCTGCCCCCCTCTCTGCTCACACCAGGCTTCTCATCACCCAGGGAGGCCACAGCAGCTGGGGTCAGAGGCTGCTGCTGCTGCCATGCTGGCTGCGACAGGAGGGAACAATTAGGGGAAAGGCTTGTTTGTGAAAGCCCAGCTCTGACTTCTCATTACCTTCTCCCTCGCTCCCTGCCTCATCCTTGCTCTCTGCCCAGGCTCTTGGGTAGTCATTTATGGGAAAGCCTGGGACGGGCATGTGGGATGGTGAACGTGTGAGAGCACCATCTTGGACATTTGATTCATCAAATGACGTTTTTTTACAAAAGCACTTGCAGAAATCTGGTTGACTCTCTCCTTTCCTGACAGCTCTAACTGGAGACAAAAATAGAAACATGTACAGCAACCACCAAAATTAATGGAGCCACATTATTAAATGCTAAAATACCCTCTCCTAGCTCTGCAGCCAGTCACAACTCATATATGTTTTATTGTGCTAGTAAGAGACCACAGCGCAGCTTGCAGTGTGACTTTGAGGTCACTGAACACGGGGAATTCTCCAACTGTTTCGCAGCTACCACAGACCATGTGTGTGAAGCCTACATATTTGCGAGGGGTGGGGTGGGTGGGGGGTAGAATCTATGTTTTAAAATTAGCCAGTCAAAATTTTCCAATAATAGAAAAATGTAAGATGAACCTCGTGAAATATGCTCCAGGGCATCTACTACATATTGGGCCTGGAACAAAGGACCTCTGGCTTTTAGCAAAATATGTGTTATGTGCCTTGTGCATTCCAAGCATTCCAAAATAGTAATTAGATATTTTAAGCCGGTATGGCTTGGGTACTGGCAAAGAGAACAAGCCTCTGCCCTTTGCAGTGCAGTGACATGCATTCACCCAGGAGTGCCTAGATCTTCAGGGAGGTCTGAGGAGTCCAGGGAAAGGAATAGGGTGGCCACAGTAACAAAGGAGCATTCTGGGGACACAGGGTCATGGTTGTCTATCAATCGATCAACACTCTGCAAACGTATACCCCACAGCTCACCTTGAATGTAATAACCTGCAGACACAATTTACCATGGAAGATATGAATAGGGATTTCCTTTGAGGTAAGATGTGAATTCGCCCCTTTACTATAGCTCCCCAAGGTCCTGTTTTGCCACTGATCTGTGGCATTCTTTTACTGGACCATAGCCAACCTCAACTGAGGCAGACGATAGGTCACTAAATAATTAGCCCCCTGCTTACTTGCAAATGGAGGGGTTTTCCCAGCCATTTCCAATGCAAGTTGCAGCATTTTTTACCGGAAGCACTACTTTATCAGAAAACAAATATATTCAAAGATGTTCATATGAACAGATTTTCTGCTCGATAGATGATGCTTGCTCAGAACTTAGCTTTGGGTGTCCCCAGTAATTTCCCATTACACCCTGTGATGTAGCTGTCACAGGTCAAAACAGAGTAATGGTTAATTCCTATAGTGAAGAAAGAACAATTGGAAAATCCATAATATGTCTCTGTGTAGCTTTGAGGAAACAAAAGGATAGTTGTGAGAATAATCCATATTCCTGAATTCGTTGTCAATAATTAAAACTCACATATCACATTTAAATAAAATTTGAATTTTTGAATTGTCTTTAATAAGTGGATGATCTGGCCACCCTGGGCCTTTCCTCATTTTAACAGTCAGAATAGTCCTATTTCACCACAGTCCCCACCTACTTGACTCATTTCTGTTACCTGTCTGACCTCTGTGGGCCTTTCAATTTCTGACCCTGATTTTGTCCATCACCAACGCCAATTTCTTTCTATAAGGAAAAGCCTCTATATTGATTAAAAGTTTTCAGGACATTAACCTGAATTTTCTTAGCCTTGGTCACTGCATGTGAAATTCAATACTCAAACTATCCCAAAACATCTTCAATTGCTATTCAAGTCAGATGCATTTACTTAAACAAGCAATTAGCCTTGGCATAAAAGGCTGAAAAGAAATGAAGTTCATGAATCTGCTACTTGTTCTTCCCTAGATGATGCCATTAGTCATTGTCCAAGTGTTGATGTGTAGAAAATATCGTGCCAATTCTGGTACCAAGGAGATTGGAGATAGGAATGTCTAATGTTTCAGAAAACTCAACAGGGCAGAAGATGGAATTGGCTAAGAAATGGCAAATTTTCTAAATGTCTACTACGCATACAATGTTCTACCAGGCAGGTTGTAGGCTTGAGGTGAGGGGTAGAGATTGAGAAAATGGACCCCCAAGTTATATCGTGTATACAGTTGACTCTTGAACGATGTGGGGGTTAGGGGTATTGACCCCGTGCACTGTTGAAAATCTACATATAACTTTTGACTTCCCCAAAGCCTAAGTACTAAAAGCCTACTGTTGACTGGAAGCTTTACAGATAACATAAAGTCAATTAATAGATATTTTGTATGTTTTACACGGCATCTATGGTGTTCTTACAATAAAGTAAGCTAGAGAAAAGAAAATGTTTCTAAAAAATTTTTTTAAAGATCTTATTTACTTGAGAGAGAGAGAGAGAAAGAAAGGGAGGGGCAGAGGGAGAGGGAGAGGCAGACACCCTGCTGAACAGGGAGCATGACTCAAGGGGCTTGATCCCAGGATGCTTCGCTGATTGAGCCACCCAGGCACCCCACTAAGAAAATCTTAAGGAAGAGGAAATACATTTACAATACTATATTGTATTTGCTCCCAAAAATCTATGTATAAGTGGACCTGCACAATTCAAACCCATGTTGTTCAAGGGCCAATTATATATTAGATATATGAATATGAATAGACATATGTAGCATACACATGTCATATATATATGACATTCTTGCCATTGGTTGAGAAATCAATGACTGGTATTTAATGTAAAAGTATGATTTAAATATTTCATAGCTTAAATTTTAATTTTTTTAAAGATGTATTTATTTATTAGAGACACAGAGAGAGAGGCAGAGACACAGGGGGAGGGAGGAGCAGGCTCCATGCAGGGAGCCCAACGTGGGACTTGATCCCAGGTCTCCAGGATCACGCCCCGGACTGAAGGCAGCGCTAAACCACTGAGCCACCAGGGCTGCCCAATATAGCCTAAATTTTAAATAAGAAAGACAAATTCACTGTGTTATCTAAAGTCTCTATAGAAGATTCATAGATTATAAAATTTATGCACAAACATGCTAAAAAAATTCAAGAGTATTTAGTTATTTTCACCTCTCTGCATGGAAACAACCAGCATTGCCTATAGAGTATTCTCTATGAAATTTGATTCAAGTTTGTCAAAAGGGAAAAGATGGTAAAAGTCCGCACGTATTTTACCATTGTCTATGGTGAAGGAGAAAGGAAGACTGTGTAGACATGGCTTACAGGCTCCCATCTTCCTTCTTTTCTCCAAATCCCTACACTTTCCCTACCCTGGAAGGCACCCTCCCAAACCCAAGATCCAGCACCTGTCCTCCCCTTGGAAGTCATAAGCCATGAACTGGAGCTGGAATGACTGACTGCTTCTTCTCTTGGACAGAAGGCTTATCCAAATGCAAGGCTTAAAAGAAAGAAAAATTTAAAAGCAAACACTAATACTCAAGCACTTATAGAGTAAGCCTTTTCTTTCACAACTTAAGCAAGGACCTGACTGAAACAGATATTCTTGCTAAATCTTAAAGAATGTCCCCCCATCCTGCCCAAAGAGAAAACATTTTGACTCTGTTGTTTTGTAAAAGACTGGGGAGGGATGATTTGCTGTACAATTACATTTGTTGATTTATTAGATAAATATTTATTGAGTACCTACTGTGTGGTAGGTTATATGCCAGATACTGGGGTTATAAAAATGTGCCCCCTGACATAAAGGACCCAGCCCAATAGGAGTCAAACATAATAAATGCTAAAATAACAGTATACACAGTATGGAAGTATTTCAGAAAAAAAATTAATTAGCTACTGCTGCATGACAAAGCACCCCCAAACCTACACTCAAAACCCCAATCATTGATAATTCTCTCATGTCTAAAGAGTGAGCTGGATGATTCTGCTGATCTTATAGCCTGACTCAATTATGCATCTGTGGTCAGATGTTGGATGTTTAGTCCAAGATAGCCTTGGCTACAACAACCTAGGCTGACTCGGTTCTGTTTCACGTGTCTCACTTTCTAATAGGATTCCCTGGACACGACCTCAGAAAAAAAAATACAGAGAATCAAGAGGGAAAGAAAGCAGAAACTGACCCATGCTTTTTTTTTAAGCCTCTGCTTGAGACAAGTTTGTTACTGTCCCATTAGCCAAAGCAAGTCACATGAACAAGCCCAGTGTCAATTTGGGAAGAAACTGTCAACTAACAGAACAAACCCAGGGAGGCCATTTAATTAGGGTCATTGATGCAATCAACCTACCAGTGCGGAAAGAAGAAAGGATATGTGGGACTGTTTTCATAGGATGAATAGAATTTTACAAAGTACAGACAGGGAAAGTGATTCCAGGTGTAAGAGGAACAGAAGCACAGTCTCTCCACCATAAGGTAGAGACGGGAAGAAAGGAACCAGAAACTAGGAGACCAGTTAGAAGCTATTGCGGTTGTACAAGTAATAAATAATAGTTATTGTAATGAGGACTTAGGATAAGGTGGCAGACTCAGGGAAGGCAAGAAGAGAAGGGATTCAGAGGCATCATGAGAGCAGAATCTCCAAGAATGAATGGGTGTAAGAGTAGGAAGACAGAAGAATCAAACGTGAGCTGAGGTGTGTTGAGAATCTGAGTTGATGACAAGGCTAGGAACAGGTCATGAAACTGGAGTAAGTGTGGGGGCAAAGAGATAGGACAAGTTCTGTTTCTGTCATGTTGATTTACAGGTGTCTGCTACAGTAGTGAGATCTAGTACTCTGCCATATAGAGAAGAAAATTTTTGAAGATTAATGAACACTGCTCAGGGCGGTTGTGGTAAATTGGAAAGAGCCATGAATATGGAGCTAGAACTGCTGGAGTCCCAGCTCTTCCCCTTATTAACTGTGTAAAAACATGAGGATAAAGCAGAGAAGAAAATGGCAACACAGGGGGTTACCGATTGTTCATTTACTGATATGTTCTGAATCCCTTGTCTTTGCTTTTGCTCTAATGCAGCCTTTTCCCTCAGTCTGCATCACCTGCTCATTTATAAAAACCAGCCATGCCTACAAAATCCTAGGAGAAATAAAAAAAGATCTGTGTATCCAAAGGGACATGCATTTCACCTACAGGTTTCAGAAACCATTTGGGATTTTTTTAATATCAATGAGCTCTGTTCAGATAAG
This sequence comes from Vulpes lagopus, assembly GCF_018345385.1. NCBI lineage: Eukaryota > Metazoa > Chordata > Mammalia > Carnivora > Canidae > Vulpes > Vulpes lagopus. Next base: position 26,648,747 of record NC_054846.1, on the reverse strand, counting down.
CTACTGCTGTAATTTTTTTTCTTTAAGCCTTTAAGTTACTGTAATTTAAAAAATAACCTCAGCTATTTTGCATTTATATTAAGACTTATTTTTGCATTATTATTTCATCAGGAAAAACTTGACTCAAATAACTTTTAGATAAGATTTCAAAAAAAAAAGGTTACTGAGTTTGTAAATGTGATTAGATTGGATTTGGATGCTAAAAAGTTTTCCAGAGAAACATATGTACAATTTTATGTTGAAAGTATATAGAGAAGCAGAGAGCCATTATACCAAAACTGACTCCACAGACCACCTTCATCAGCATATCTATTACAAAAATCGAAGTTAACTCTGGAGTGAAGAGAGCACAGAATTACCAAGGAGCCTTTGGAATAATTGCATTTAGTCAGGCCAAACACATTCCTGGACAGGACTGAATTTGAGCTGGGTTTGAGGGAGTAGAGCATAAGAAAGAGAAAACAATGCAGAAGGACTAGCAAGGGAGATGACCCATCATGTGCTGTATGACCAGCAAGCATTGGCAACTGGAATGAAGAGTTGAGCTAAGGGCAGAACCCTGAGACCATTGAAAACCCCTGAATCGGCATGTAAAGATCAAATTCATTAGAGCTTGGCCTTTATAGTTTCTCTAGACCTGTCCCTTTCCTCTCCAAGCTTCTCTCCCTACTCCAGTGAGATGTCGCCACCTCACTATCCTACCAACCCACTGTACTTCAGAACTAGAGTTGGCTTCTGCTATGATTGGGAGTATGGTTCTTAATGGTGGCTCTGTGGTAGTGTCACCTGTGAAGCTTTGTCAGCCCTGCTATTTGTTTTTAATATATCTGTCCTCCCTCTCCAAAAGACAGAGGACAGATATATTAAATTCCTTGGCATCAGAATGTAAGTTTAATGCAAGTGTGTGGAGAAAATGGTAAAGAAAATCAACATTTGTTTTGAGGGCGATTTTAATGAATCCCATAATGATTGACACCTCTCTACAAAAACATGATGCATAGGTCACAAAGAGAGACATGCATTTCTTCTCCTTGTGGCAGATTAATGACTTTTTGAAAGCTGCCACCTTTGAGAGGCTGTGAGAAGGATCATAGGGAGAGATTGTGTAAGAATATAAGTCAGTGATTCTCTCCCTGTCTTGTAGCATCTCTCAGAAACGCCTGCTTGGTCTGTAACTCAGCTACACTCGCTGTGGGGTTGTGCTCTAAAAAAAAGGACATTAGACTTCAGTTGTTCTCCCTTTTAAAGGGGCTAGCCTGTGAGGAGGGTGAAACAGTCCAAAGTTGGTTGCCAAATAGTCTGTGTGTAGATGTCAGCTGTTGAGAGTCATTAGGAACACAAGCTGTGAAGGTGAAAGCAAGGACAGCCCTTCTCACTGGAAAGAGGGTGTTGTCAAGGGTCCCCAAAATCACTCTCAGTTTCAACAATCCACTAGAAGGACTCACAGGACCAGAAAAACTGTTTTACTCACTATATGGTTAACTACAGTGAAGAGATACAGGTTAACATCAACAGAGAGACCAAGCACAAACTTCCAGTTGTCCTCTGCCAATGGAGTTATACAGATACACTTCATTGTCCCAGCAACAACATGTGACAACACATATAGAGTATTGCTGACCAGGGAAGTTCACTGAGCTCTAGAGTCCAGGGTTTTACTGGAAGTCTCATAGGCATGGAGTACCCTTGTGGCTGACTTTCATTACTCAGCCTCTGGGACCACCAAAGGTCAAACTGATATCTCACCTTCCAAGGCCTTCACCATAAATCACACTGGTATGGTTCAAGGCCACAGGTAAACAAAGACACTCTTGTCAAGTAGAATATCCCAGAGTCTTAGAGGTTACTTCTCAGGAGCCAGTCACGAGCCATACCTTTCTTTGGAATGTGTGGGGTTTGAACATCCCAGGCCTGCTAAGTCAAACCTTAACAGCCCCAAAGGGGAACAATTCAGGATCTACTTTTAAGGTCATTCACTGGAAATATCCTGCTCATCTTTCCAGGAAGGGGAGCCCTGCTCTGGAGATCCCCACATTCTTTATTCTTACAGTGAAAGCCAAAGCTGAAGTCCATACATATATACCTTTGAGTTCACAATATTATGTATGTAAAGCACAATACTTTGCAACCCACACATAATAGAAGAGCATGATGTATATGAAAAAAATAAATGAAAACCTAAGTCTTTCAATATTCTATATGCTAATTAACCTTCTGCTAAACATTTTGAAAAGTCAAGAAATAATCTTCAGCCTTGAAATAGTCTTTGACTTTCAGTATTTTCTTTTTTCTTTTCTTCTTCCATACACGTGGCTATCAGATTTATTTGTTTTTAATGCACACGTCATGAAAGATTGAGCTTTTGGAAGGCCTCAAATACAAGTCAAAACATCTTAATACAATTTTTCAAGAGAGAGATTAATATAATAAAAATAAGACAATTCATTTCTTCAGATTTTACCCTGGTCTGTGAAATCTGAGGGATTTTCTTAATAAAAAATTCTGAAGACCTTTCTCTGTTTTTTGCTGCTTACTTTGAAGTGCTTACAAATTAGATCTGTGCTCTTTGATCCAGGTTGATTTCTTTGTGTTTGTGTTGAATACTTCTTCCAAAGGGCAATGGCAGCTTCTAGATATGCTAAGAATCCTATCTTTTTATGGATTGAGAGGAAAACAATCTGCAACATTCAGAGAACTGAACAAAGACTAGAAGTTTGCTTTGAACCTGGGACTCTCCCACACCGTACCCAAGCCCATGCCAAATTTGTACAGGTGTACAACACATGAACAGATGAACAAATGTGATTATAAGAGCTCTTAGGATGCACCTGAGCCCAAAATGCATTTCTCCCAAAGTGGACTTGTGCATCTGTTATGAACTTGAAGTATTTGTTTACTTGCCAACAAAAAACTATTTAAATTGCTAAGCTTGTACTCTATTAGGTCTTAAGGTTTTAAAAAGAAAAAAAGAAAGAAAGAAAAAGAATAAGATGAGATGACATGACAGGAGTGTCACCATGTGCTCAATGTCTCCCCGGGAGCACAGAGCTCAACAGAAGAGGCATAAGAGTTGAGATGTCCTAACTTTCAGGATATTACAATCATCTTATCACCATCCTTTTGTTCCGAGAATGCACTGTTACTTAAGGAGAATTTCAAATTGTAAAGGTTATTTAATGTGGCTTTTGTAATAAGGTTTGTTGAAAGCAAAAGAAATATATATGTTTATTTGGAAAATAAATATGGAAAGCACGTCCCCCACTCCAGACCCTGGATGTTATTAAAGGTATTCTCTTTATGGGGTCCCTCTCCTCCTTCTCAGTCACACCCATGCCCTAGATTCTTGCTCCTCTACCCACTTGGCATTCTCTCAAATCTATTTTTCTATACACTCCACCAATTTTTCACTCACTGAACCAATGGGTTTTAATGCCTACTCAATCAGTCCCTGCCTCCATGGAGCTTAAATTCAAGTGGGGCAAAACAGATCATTAACATAATATATATGCACATAAAGTATGAAGGTGCTAAGTGCTACAGAGAGAAATAAAACAAGGTGAAGGGGATGAGAAAGTGCCAGAGGGCTGAAACAGAACTTTCCTGTAATCCTGTTTCCCTTTGGCCTTCTTGGCTGTACTGACTCAGCTTGATTCGTTGCTGGGAGAAAGTAAATCTCTTCTCCTTTCTTCCTTGCTTTCTCACTAGCACATACAATGTGCCTATAATATCTGATACTTGTCATATTATTTATTTTAATACTCAAAACAACCTATTTGCAGAAAAGAAGCCTCAAAAATGTAACACAGTTAATTCAAGTAGCTACTTAGTAACAGAATAGGAATCTCGAACCCATGTCCTCTGAAACCAAGTGGCCTAGACTTTTGTACCTGTTACCATTCCCATTGACACCAGAAAGAAAAACTGAAGGTAGGAATATCAGGCCAGGCGGGTGGAGGACAGAAAGCCCCAGGTAAAATGGCAGAAGTATCATTCATAAGGGAATAGAAGTAAGCTGTTTCAGAGCATACAATGGGCACTCAAGAAATGTTTATTGAATGTCTGTTATGTGCCAGGTGCTAGGAGTCATCATCTATTTTGCCTGCAAATAAGATGTGTTAGAGTCAGATTGATAGACAGAGGCAGGCTGAGGAATACATGTTTTAAATAAGAACAGGATATCAGATTAATAATTGTCTCTTGGATCTATTAACTTTAATGGAACCTAGAAAAAACATATTAATATACGGAAAAGAAGAAGAAATAAAGGACATGGGAAGTGTAAATAAACTAAGTTTAGAACTAAGGGCGGCATTAAGTTTTAAATCAGAGTGCTCACCATTACCTTAACAGTGAGTTCAGTGAGGTAAAGGAAGGCAATAGGATTAATCACTGTAAATTTTTCCCAAAAAACTTTAGAAGAGAGCTTGTGGGAAAGAGCTATGGTATAATGGATCAAGCATAGAATTTAAGACTTTCCCATCCTGACTCTGTCATTTAGCAGTTTTGTGACCTTTATCTATAAAATGAAGTTAATAATCCTTACCCAGCGGGGCTGGAATTGCATAAGGTCACACATGTGAATGTGGCATCAAGTGAACATTTTCGTCAGAGCTCTTGCTACTTCAGGGGACAGAAATGCAACTCCAAAGGTTATTTACTGGCTTGTATGAATTTAAAAAATGCAGTGCTGGTGCTTTAGGTATGCTTAGAGGCAAGAATTCAACTGATGTCACCAAGAGCCCAGCTCTCTCCATCCCTTGGCCATGCTCTCATTTGTGCTAACTTTATTCTCAGGTTGGCTCTTCCCTTGGGGGAACAAGATGGCAGCTGGCAGCTCCAGACTCAAATCTTCAGTTACAGAGCTCATCTACCATAACTCAACCCCAGCTTTAAAAGGGCTGTCCTTGGCCTGCCCGGGTCATGGAGCTACCTCTAAACTGTCATTATAGACAGAAATTCTTCACTTTGATTTACTTGTTTGGGGTTATATGGTTTGCTTGGGAGTCAGAGATAAAGTCAACTTCAATTGATCTACAAACCCTAAAGGAGACAAAGGCAATGTCCAGGGGAAATGCTGTTGTGAAAATGAAGAATATAAGATCATGAAACTAAACTAAACCCACCAGTGCAGAAGATCAGTTAGTATTGTTGCATCTGGATCTGCCGGGCTTGGGTGTCATGTCTCTGAATAGACCAGAAATAGAAACCAGCTCCTGCGCTAATCATGTTTTCTAAATAATGTTTCTTTTGGAGGAAAACATAATAATAATAATACTGCTTTCTCTGAGCACAGAGAGCCCACTCAAATAAATAGCCCTATGCTTCAGAAAAAAAAATCATCACTAAGTGAGAAAAATGCATTTCTTGCTTGACTCATGAGCCGGGAAGAGGATATTGGAATATTAATATTTAGTGCATGTACCTAGAAATGACCCTGTATGCATAAATATGCCTTAGCAACTCCATTTATACCTACATCAAGGAAAAAAATTAAATTATGATATACTGCTGTGAAGAAATGAAATGAAACACCAGACATATATTAAACTTAAAGAATAGAAATGAACCCACAACACAAGAAAATTTGGAATCTCACATACTCCGCTTAATATCGATTTCTGTGCGTCCCTGTTTCTATAGACTAGTTATGAACTTGGTGACATACAAAATTAATAACTTTTTACCTTTCCCTTTGTCTAAAGAACTTGATAATATGAGTCTCTCCCATCTTAGACACAGCATCTTTCTCTTCCACTCAATTCCTTCCTTGTTTCACAGCCAAGATTCTAGAAAAGGCAGACCATGCTAGCTCTTTCTACTTTCTTGCCCTTGCCCCCATTCAAGCTCATGAAAATCTAGTTTATCTTTTTTTTTTCAGTAAGGAGCATTTTCCAGGTTCAACAGATCCATTCCAGTCTTTTCATTATGTAACATGTCCATAGCATTCTCTGCTTCTGGAAGCTCTCCTTCCTTGATTTCCATCTCATCAGTCTCCCTTGGTTTCCCTTCTACTTCTCTGGGTGCCTCCTTCCCTCCAGGTGCCCCTTACATATGGCTTCTCTGGGCTGGTTCTTACTCTACACATGCTCCCCTAATCCCATGTCTTCACTTGCCCCATATATGCTGACCCATCCCAATCTTTATCTCAAGCACAGACTTCTCTAGCCAAGTGCCACTAGATATCTCCACCAAATTGTCCCACACTTGTGTGGACTATTTTAAAAAGAAGACCAGGAAAAGAGCCATGTATATTGGGAAATAGCAATATATAAAAGATGTGATGGAAGATAAGAATAACTGACACAGCTCAGAAAGATATGAAAACCAAGCTATGGATGTCCAGGCAGCCAGAGCAAGAAAGATTTTTTTGAAAGGGAAAGAAGGCACCAAACTATTACATGCAAGATGGAGTAACACGAGGACTGAAGGCACCAAACTATTACATGCAAGATGGAGTAACACGAGGACTGAAGGTTATCCCTTCAAATTAACCACTAGAAGCTCCTTGGTGATCTTGACAAAAGGCATTTCGGTGGTTAGGACAACAACTAGACAGTGGTGGGTTCAGGAGTAAATAAGATGAAAGTAGAGAACATCAGCCATTCTTCTAAGAACTCCACTGAGAGAACAGAAATAGCTAAATGGAGATGAGGGGCAAGGGAGCATTTGTTTATTTGGTTGGTTGAATGGGTGGTAGTTTTTAAGCTGGGAGAGAGCTGAGACTGTTTACTAAAGGGAATAAGAACAGTATGGAATTAGAAAAGGGCAATCCAGGCATCAGAGAGAGGTGGGGGTGGTGGCTCCACTTCCCACCACCACTGTGTTCTATCAGAAACACAGCTTTGTGTTTCACTTCCAGGGCTTTCGGTAATTGTTTACTGTGCACAGGTTAAAATTTAATCCTCAGCTTGGCATTTAAATGATATCTTCAAGGTCTGATTTCATCTTTCCCATGTTACATCCCACAAGTCCTACTCAGAATGATGTTGGAGCCTTCCCTTACTTCTTTCTCTTGTCTTTTAAGACCTAGTTCAAGTTTAGTTTCCCCTTGGTTTACTCCAACTACCTCAGTTCTCAGCAGTTACTCCCTTCTATGACACTTCTGTAGGATTTATATGGTTCTTCACTTTCCCTGACTGTTGTCATGATTCACCCACTCATGTACACATTTCTGCTCCCTAATCAGTTGTCTGTCCATGTAGGGCTTTGCCCATCAACCTCCAACAGAACCCTTCACTTACATTGTGAAGCCGTTGTATTAGGAACACCCATGATAGAGAGTTCTCGGAAACATTTGCAAAGGCTGACATTGACTCTATGCAGGTCACCAGTGACCTTGTGGGAATAACTGATGGGTAGAGTGGGGAGCAGCAGGAGCTAGGTAAGACATAAGACACATAAGTCAGCAAAAGGGAATGAGCAATCCTAGAAGGGTTGAAGTCTTTTGATAAATAGTTATTGAGCGACTACTATTGAGTGAACAGAGTGTTACCCTGGATATGAAGATACAGCAGTGAAGAAAGCACATTTCTCTGCCCTCAGAGAGCTTACCGTCCAAATAGCAGATAGACATTAAACATGTAATGTTAAATGTGACAAGTGGAAAAAAAAGGAAAGATTACTAGGAGTCTATAGTGTCCCCTATGTAATCCTGGTGGCTTGAGCACAACCTGATGTGTAGTGGGTACTCCCTGTCTGATAGGAAGGAGAGAAAATAGTAAGGAGGGAGGCAGAGAAGAGAAAGAGAGAAGGATAAAAAGGAAGGAGAAAGGACATTAATTATGAATCCCAATACCTCATATGTTATTGGTGGTTGGGATAAAAACTGCAAAGTCAAAAAAAAAAAGGGGTCAACCCATTTGTTCACAAAACAGTTAGGTACCTACTATGGTGGGGTTATTTTCCATTTATTGGTAAGACATCAAACAAAAAGATTTAGATTGCAGCGAAAACAGAAGGAGGCCTTTGAACAAAATAACTTCTAGAATTGCTTGTTTGCTTCTCTAAAATCCTGGACCTTGGTCATCAACTCTATTTAACAGGGTCCTACACACATTAGTTTGTTGGGTGGAACTGCTGACATGAAGGTGAGTTTTTTGAAGGAACTCCAAGTGGAGCAGATAAATTGTAACCACTCACTAACTACGGATTTCCTGTTTGTGAGACACAGCGGTATACTTCTCTCTCTAAAAAAGACCAGAATTTGGGATATTTCATGGATATCCAAATCCTGAGAGAAGAAAGAATGATAAGTGAGAGATACCTCCAATGGAGCAGCTGCTGGTAAACAGTCAGCTACCATATCAACATGTGAAACTGCATCATGTGTCACATTATTTGTCATTTTAATGCAGTCATATAACCACCAGATTACAAAGTTAAATTTATGTAAATCATGTTTTGGAAATTACTGGAGCAGACTGTGGGGGCTGTTTGTACTCAATCTGCTAATGAAAGGACCCATCTCACTAACAGAAAATCAAATGAAGGAAATATTTTGCTGCACTTCCTTTGGTCTATTTTGAAGATGTAAAGGATTCTGTTAAGAATGTTTTCCCCCAAAGGCTTTAATTTGGAAGAGATGGGGGGTGGAGAGAGAAGTCTGTGTTCATCCATTGTTAAACAGGCCACCTTGGGAGCTGGGGAATGTTCCCTTTGGTTTATGGTCTATTCGGCAAGGCTGGTGGTTTTTCTGCTCCCAACTGATTAATCTATCAAACCCCCAATGTTTTCAAGGAACCACAGACTACTCAGGCAATCGTTATGAGAATGATGTCCCTGCATTATGAATCTAACATTCATTTTCGTAGATGGCAGCATGACTAATGATGATGCTTCGCATTTCTATAACAATTTACAGTTTCCAGACCACTTTCACATTGATCATCTCATTTGATTCTCACGACAATCCTGTGGGGTCTGGAGGGGAGGAATTATTGTTCTTATATTCCAAATGAGGAAGAGAACCCGAGACTCAGAGGGGATGTCACCTACCAGTCGAGTAAACTGTGAAGTCATAACTGTAACGTACACCTTTCGATACTGATTTTAGTGTTCTTTCCATAGACAATTTCCCAAAACAGTTTCTGAAGAACCATGGTCTTGAGAGTCATGCTGTGAAAACAAAACTATTTCTGAGCATATATACATTTCAACTACATATCTATATATCTATCTATCTATCTATCTATATATATATATATATATATATACACATACATATTACAATACACAGTAATGTGTGTACTAGACACAGATCGTATCACTTGTATCAGCTGATGTTCACCGCAGGAGACAGAAACCACTCTAGTATTTCAAGCAGAAGAGGAATTTCATACAAGAAATTCAGTGATTACAAAATCTTTGGAAGGACAGGAGGAACAGAAGTCAGGGGCTGCCGCAGACTACTCAGCTCAAGAGCCCACATGCGATGTTGCCACAATATGGATGTCTGGAAGCTGTGATTGTCACACAACTGAGCCGAAACTGCCTACAAATAATCACAGCCTTGTGACCTTTCTTCCCAGCATCAACAGCAGGAAGATGGCCTACCTCTCACACTCACTTTCCAAACTTCATAGGAATGCCCATGACAAGCAGAACCAAATTCTCATTGAGAATGTTAGTTGCAAGGCAGTCTGAAAAATGTCATTTTCCGAATGGGGCTGGGGGGTCTCTATCATATCCCTTTTAAAAATGTATGGTGCTCATTAACATGGTGAGGCTATATATAAAAAAAAAATCCTGCAGTAAAGGAAACTATTAAACTTTAATCTTGCTAAACTCAGCTTTTCCCCCGAATTACTTGGCCACGGAGCCCTTTATCCACAGCCCTGCATTAAGCAGAACACAGTCTGGAGAGGTGGTGCTGCAGCCACAGGTTCACCAACATGTCAGGTGAGCAACCCATCAACAAGAGCCGGGCCGGGGTGTGTGGCAGGCGTCCGGTGGGCCCGGGCAGCTGAACGGGCCGATTCCCACCCACAAAACAAACAGATCCATCAGAATCCCTTTCCTTGAAGTGATTACAGTGCAGTTGAAGAAAACACCCATAGGCCCAACTCCTAGAAACTTAAGATGCTAGAATTCATGCTAAGTAGGAACGGAGTTAAGACTGCAAAGGGCTGTAGATGGAAATCATGGTCCATCATTTGAGGGTCAAATACAGCCAACAATGCATTATTAAGAAAATATTTACCCACCTACTTGAGAGAGAGAGCAAGTGAAAGCAGGGAGAGGTAGAGGGAGAGGGAGAGCAGATTTCCCACTGAGCTCAGGGGCCAAGGCCATGACTCAAGGACCTGCGACCACAACCTGAGCCAAAACCAGGTGTGGGGGTTGCCTGGCTGACTCAGTCAGTTACAAATCTGCCTTGGGCTCCGTCATAATCCCAGCGTCCTGGGATGAGCCCTGCATAGGGCTCCCTGGTCAGCGAGGAGTCTGCTTCTCCCTCTCCGTCTGCCCCCCTCCACTCATGCTCTGTCTTTCAAATGAATAAATAACATCTTTTTAAAAAACCAACAACCAAGAGTGGAAGCTCAACTGACTGAGCCACCCAGGCACCCCAGGTAATGCATATTTTCTAAAGTACCCAAGTATTGTTGGGTGAGCCAACCACTGCCTGTTAACAGACCCACCACCCTCTATTGTCTGCCATCTGCCCAAATCACAAAATTCTGTTTCTCTCTGGCACATGTGGGCATTTAAGTTTGACACACACAGTTGAACACATGCAGGTGAGAGGACTGTGGATTAGGTGGGGTCTGGACTGAACTCTGAAGGCAAAGTGGGACAACACCCTCCACAGTACTTCTCCTGGACTTCTGTGACAATATTCCTTACCTATGTGAGTACGCACAGTACGGTTAACAAGTAGGCCCAGAATCAGCCACAGAGACCTCCCTGAGAGCTCTGAAACATGCCTCCTTGTAGTGGAGAAATTTCAGATGAAAAAACCATACATGAGGCAGGCCTCAATGTGATTAAGGGGAGACAGTGCATGCTCCCCTAAAGCGAAGAGGGCTTAGAAGGGGAACCCAGGATATCCCTTCTCATTCATCATGGAGAGAGAGAACACAGGACATATAATGGCTATTGTATCTCACTGTTCTAGTGGGACTTCTACTATGAATAAAGCAATCTTTTCTTCATCCAGATGCCATTTTTATGCAGCTTATGTAAAATACTTAAAACACAATTCCTCATGTACCCAGATTTGGAAATCTTATCCTGTAATAATTTGGGGTTTTTTCTCACCTTACATCCTCATCCACCCACTTTCTTCCATTGATGAAACCTAATATTTGCCACCCATTTTTTTATGCTTTCAAAAGAAATGCATTTTTAGAAAGCTTTTAAAAGCCCTAAGGAACATTAATTAGGGAACATAAAAATGAAGGTTTTTTTTTTTTTTTTAAGAGAGTAGCATTACTCAGGGCCATAAGAACTATCTTTGGGAAACTAAAGAGAAATTGTGAATGAAAAACCCTTCAATTACAATCTTTTTGTACGATGTTGTTAACATTATTTTCAAGGAGATCACTGTGGAATAAGAAACTGCTCACTGTAAATGTTGTAATCTAGATGGTTTTATACCATAATCGCTAGTGAAGTGACAACTATTTCAGAACCAACCATGCTATCCATTGTCTCTGAAATGGAGTTAGTGTGTATGCTGAACACAAACAAGCAAAACACCCCACATATTCATTCATCACCAACTTCCTGGAAGTTAATTAATATTGCTTTCCTTCTAATAGCAAACACACACACGTCAATAGTAAAAGGTGTCTCCAAGGGACTCAGAAAGGGAAGGGAAGACTTGGGCCTGGGATGTGGAGCTCTGGCTTCCAGAGCCTATGTGGAATGAGTCAAAACCAAGACCCATCAGATGTCAGCTCATTGTTCATTCAGTAATTATTTATTGAGAACCTACTATGCACCAGGTACTGAGGTAGGCACTGGTATACAACTGTGTATAAAAGAGATGTGTGCCTGCCATCTTGGAGTTTACAATCTAGTGGGCAAGTTGGACAATCAAATGAAGTGAACAATCAAATGAGAATGGTGGGGGGAACAGAATTTTACCAAGAAAGGGCCCTAGGGACAATCTCTTCCAGGAACTAACATGCACACTAAGATTTAAAGGACTGAACTTCCTGAGGAGAAGCTATAGTGAGGGCCAATGCACTGCAGTGGGAAAGATCGGCATGTTTTATGTCCTAAAATGAGGCCACTGTGAGCAAAGCAGATAAAAAAGGGAGGTGACAAAGCCAGAGGGAGGACTTATGATACAGAGCCCTGGTTCCGTTTTTGGGAGGAATGGGAAGCCACTAAAAGGCTTTATATTAGTCAGCTCAGGCTGCCTTAATAAAATACCATACACCGGGTGCCTTAAGCAACAGAAATTTATTTCTCACAGTATGGGACTGGAAAGTCTAAGATCAAGAGGCAGGTCAATTTGATTCCTGGTGAGAGCCTTCTTCCAGGCTTGGAGATGGCTACCTTCTCACATTGTGCTCACAAGTCCTTTTCTCATTGTGTGTACATGGAGAGAGAACAAACTCTCTAGTGTCTCTTCTTATAAGGACATTAATCCTATCAGATCAAAACCCACCCCTTATCTAATCTTAATTACTTCCATAAAGACCCCATCTCCAAATGCAGTCACCTTGGGAGTTAGGGCTTCAAAATATGAATTTGGAGGAGACACAAACATTCAGTCCATAACAAATTTAAAACAGAGAAATAACATCATCTGATCACCTAATTTCATTTTTTAAAGGTACTTTGACTACTATGTGGAGTGTGGCTCATTAAGAAGGGAGAAGAAACAGGGACCAGGAGTCCTGAACAGAGAGAACAATGGCGGTGGTAGTGTGTGGGAACAAGAAGGCAAAAGAATTGATTAATCAGACATTAAAAAAAAAAAAAATCTTGCTTAACATTTCTGAAAAACTAATAAGCTGTAGGGTAAGAAGGAAAATTAGAGCAGAAAGTAACTTAGGTTATCCACTTTTAAATGATAACTTTTAAAAACAATACCAGTAAGTGATTTAAGGAGAGAGACAACCTGTGTGGGTCCCCATTTGGTAATGCTGCAGAATTGTTTTGATCATTAGCCTGCTTTCTTGTATTATCATTATGATACATAGTCATGAGGAAATCTAGGAAGGTTGCGGGGTTCAGCTAAGATTGGCAATTAAACATACAAATGTTTATTGAAACATGTACAAGGTTCCTATCGCTGCGTAACAAATTTCCACACAATTAGCAGCTTAAAACAACACAGTTTTATTATCTCACCATTTCTGGTAGATCATAAGTCCAGGCATGGCTCAGCTGGGGTCTTTGCTTAGAGTCTCATAAGGTTGAAACCAAGGTGTCAGTTGGACTGGATACTTTTCTAGAGCTCAGGGTTCTAATTCACACTCCCACGGCTATTGGCAGAATTCAGTTCTCTGTGGTCACATGGAGGCGCTCCTGTTTTGCTGGTTGCCAGCAAGGGACCACTTGCATCTCCTAGAAGCCACCTAGAGCCCTCCTTTTAAAGGTTCACCAAATTAAGTCAGGACTACCTGATAATCTCCCTTTTGCTTAACTCAACTAATTAGGGACCTTGAGTGCATCTGCAAAACCCTTTCTGCCATTTAACATAACATAGTCATAGGAGTGACAGCTCATCATAGTCACGGTAACTACAGGATAGACATCCTTTTACCTTATAGGTATAACTTCATCGCAGTACACAGTCTTCAATGACAGCATTCCTAATATCTCTCAATATCCTGGCCACAACAACTCCACGTGCCTTGGGTATTCCAACTGTCACACGGTCCTACCTCCTTTATCAGAAAGAGCAGATGTCTTCTACCATCTAGCCCCAGCTATGCTGCAAGTTCTACCTCTCTGACATGACTTCCAAACTCATACATCTGTGTGTCACTCCTAGAGCTAACCCTGAAATTTCCACACCCTGCTGTTCATTTCCATATTCTATAAATGTTTGTTGATCACCTGCTTGCTATATACCAGCTGGAAATACAAAAGTGACCAATCTGCTCTGATGGAGCTTACAATCCAGTGGGGAGAGGCAGGAAATAATCGGATAAATAAATAACAACCAAAAACACAAGATAAAGTTAGATAATAGTAAGTGCTGGAAGAAAAATAAATAACGTAAAAAGGTTGGCAGTAACAGGAGAGAGAAGGTCTCTTGAGGGAGATGACATTTGAACTAAAACCTGAATGCTGAGAGGTAGCCAACTTGGGGACAGCTGGTAGAGACAAGAAAGGACAGGGTACAGGAAAGCATTCCTGGCAGAGATAGGAGAGGCTGCAGTGAACTTGGCAGTGGAGTAAAGGAAAGGAGTCATGACTGCAGCACAATGAATGAGGCAGAGAGTGGAGTGAGGATGTCACAGCACAGGGCAGAGGACAGATCAGGACAGATCTTCTAGGCCATAGAAAGATGACAAATTTTAGTTCCTCAATTATATCAAAGTTATCTCAAGCATCATCTGCCCACAAATTATTCTTGTTAAATTTCCCATGTCTGCCAAAACAGATTTTGCCTCCATTCTGCCTATCACTTGGCTCAAAATTTAGGATTTAACTTGACTTCTTATGCCCCTTTGTCCTTTATATTCAGTCAATCATCTCAATTCTCCTGTTAACCTTTCATCTCCTCATCCTTTTCAGTCCTAATACAACCACTTTGCCACCTCATGCTTGGACTATTGCAATAACACCCCAACTAGTCTTATAATTTCTCTTTCTCTTTGTACCAACCCACCAAACATGATTACCATGATTATTGCCTTAAATCATCATATTCATGATGTTACTCCCCTATTTACAAGCTTCCAATGGATGTCTACAATGTAAAGGATCAAGACCACAGTACTTGATAGGAGATGGAAATTCAAGGCCCTAAGCCCCTCTATAACTTAAATGTAAATTCATACCCATACCTTCTCTCTCCATATTTCCTTTTTGTTTCTCTTCCAAACACAACTTGCTTACTTTCTCCTTCTTGTCTTTGCTCATACTGTTCTGTTTGGCCCATCTTTACGAATCCAAAGTCAATTCTAGAGAATTCAGATTAGTATTCAGCTATATCCTCCCTCTCAGTCTCTATAAGAGCAGTTTTCCAAATGTTCCCCCGGGGGTCCTGACATCCTGTCAGGGGGATCTGGGAGGTCCTCCTTTTCCAACTACAGAGCTGGTGAGGCCAGATTTCCTCCACATACTTCAACCAAAGCAACATATCATAGCAGATGGACTACAGAGGCAGAGAGTAAACCAGATATTAAGGAGGTTTGCAAAAATATAAACCAATGTCATTCTTCCCATTAAAGGTTTTCTTTGAAAATGCCAAATAAAAACAAAACTGGCCTTAGGTAAGGAGAGACTTTATTCAGAAAGACTATTACAACTGTGGAAATGGTTTGACCTCAGGACCTGCAACTGTCTCAACACCACATGGAAAGAGGCTGTTCTTATGTAGGGAGGGGTAAGCAGGGACTTTGTGGGGGAGGAAGGCAAGCTGATGGAGTGAGAAGGTGATAAAATTGGGACAAAAAGAAATGTTTCTTTTTGTAGTTAGCCAGTCTCAGAATAAGCTATTAAGGGGAAGACTATGGTCTTCACCTTAGTGCACTAGTGCATGCTCAAATGTGCAGCAAGCCAAAACTTAGGGTCCTGTAGGGAAGAGAGAAACCTAATCAAAATTTGGTCAAGCTGGGATCCCTGGGTGGCGCAGCAGTTTGGCGCCTGCCTTTGGCCCAGGGCGCGATCCTGGAGACCCGGGATCGAATCCCACATCAGGCTCCCGGTGCATGGAGCCTGCTTCTCCCTCTGCCTATGTCTCTGCCTCTCTCTCTCTGTATGACTATCATAAATAAAAAAATAAAAAATAAAAAAAATTTGGTCAAGCTGAAATTCAGTAGATAAGTAAGGGGTGATTGTCAGTGTTTGGTCAAAAAATATGGTTATTTCTCTCATGAAAATAAATTTATGTTCATGTGTAATGGGTTTATTTTTTAATGAGTGAATACATATTTTAATGTCTCATTTTTGTATTAAATGTCAATTTTTAAGGTAAATATCAATAGATATAACCCATATAAACAAAAGCTCTTTGGGATCCTCAGTAATTTTTAAGAGTATTAAGGAGAACCTACAGCCATAATGTTCAAGGACCTCTACTCTAAATCACTCATGACTGTGCCCATTAATCAAAGAACAATGATAGGATTTAGAGATCTTGTGGTTCAATCCTTCCATGTTATACATGGATTGACTTAGGGAGGCTATGTGACTTGCTCAAGACCACAGTTAATCAAAAGCACAAATGAGATGAAATACTGACCTCCTGATTCCTAATCTTATGTGGACCCTATACTGCTATTTAGTAGTGGCAAATTCATTTTTCAGATGTGTGTCTATGTTCTACCCAACTTTGGAAGGACATCATCCTTGCACTTCTTTCATACTTCAGAGCACCTGGCACACACCCCTAATAACTGCATGATAGGTGGTCAAAATTCTTGTTGGGTGAATGGATACCAGATAGAAGGGAGGGATGGAGAGGCAGTGGAAGGAAGGAGGGAAGGAAGTGGAGGGAGAGAGGAAGGAGAACCTTTCACAGATCCACTGGCCTTGAAACCATTGAAGTCTTCCAACACCCACACCTATACCATTCCTATATACATTAATCTCCTAGTCATTATTTCCAGACTCTTGGGGCCACAGAAATATGATTTAAGAAAAGCTCCCCAAGTCTTCCTGAATAGTTTACTCTACAGCCTAAGAGATCCAAAGGAAGGCCCACAGAAGTAGCTGGCTTCTCACCATCGTGATGTGCACAGCCATCTGTAGACCATAGCAGGAAACTCGCTGATGCTTTACTCTGTCCCACTTTGTTGCCCACACACCACGTGACTTCACAGTCCTGAGTCCTGCAGAGGTTCAGTTGGAAAAGGGAGATGGAGGAGTGTATCAAAAAACAAAAGCACCTTCAGTCAGGGGGTGAGTTATAGGGGGAGCCAGGGTCAGGAGAACAGATGGTAACTGCTAGAACAGCTTGCTTCAAAAAAGCAAAAGAAACGAGGAAAGCCATTGATCTTCTAAGAAAAAGGAAAGAAAAGCTAAAAAAATAATAATAATTTGGGGAAAATCATTTAGCAAAAGAAAACCATCCCTTCTTTATTTTAAGGAACACAGTCTTGCATAGGCTATCGTCAGACATTGTTCTGTGGTCCCAGGAAAGTTCTGCAGACCTCAGCTCTTGAAATTAGAATGTGAAGGTGGGAGTCTGTGGGTGGAGTGGTATTAGCTTGGATCCAATTGTGGACCACATCATGACCACTAATGAGGGCTTCAGGGCATAACCATAGCGTGTAGGAGGTGAGCCAATGGTCATTTGTTTTCCTCAGTCAAGTCTATGCCAGCTTGATTTAGCTGGAGATTAATTAAATCCTGCTCAGGGTGCTGAGAAACTCTACCTAATGCTTGCAGATCTATCCCATTCCTCCACCACCCTCACTCAATTCACACAGGATTCCAAAAGCTATCTCAAACCCACATAGGTGTTCATCTTCCATTGTCACCTGGGGTCCAAGCTGTCACTGCTGTTCTTTGCATCAGTTAGGACCAGTCATGAAAACAAAGCCCAAGCTTTGATTCAAGGAAATTTAAATCTAGGGGGCTAATTATAAAGGTGATGCAACCCAGAGATTAGCAAGAGCAGGGAGCCATTGTTACCTCCAAGACTGAAGGAACTCAGGAAGAGATGGCACTGCTACCATGTAAGAACTTGGGAAGCCAGGGAGAAAGAGGAACCATGGGGGAAGTGCCCTGAACGATCAATAGGACTATCCAATGGGTCTGTCCAGGGGAGCTGTCCAGGATCAGCTGACACCACAAAGGACCAAAATTGCTAGGAATGCCCCACAAAGCAGGGAGAGACAAGAGGAACTATCCTGGCTGCTCCCTTCGTCCACTCTGTAATCCCTCTCCCTCCCGCTCTGTAATCTTCCTCTACTGTGTCATGGTGGTTCAGTCCATCCAAAAGCAAGTTAGCCAGAGAGTTTGGGAAATATACTTTGTTTTGCATGGGAAGGATGAAGGACAGATTTCAGAACAAATAGGCAAATGAGCACATTCACCATCCCCGTGGAAATCCCCTCCCAACTGGTCTTCTGGCACTTATCCTTGCCTTTCTCCCATCTTTTCTCTACATTGAGATCTCTATAAATTGATTTTCATCACTTCTACCCTTCAGCGGCTTTCTATTGCTTGCAGAAACTCCCTACCATGGTCTACAGGGCCCTGTGTGGTGCTGCCTCTGCCAATCTTCCCGGCCGCATTTCAAGCCACTTTCCCTCTCAATCACCAAGCTCCAACCCCAAGTGCCATCTTTTAGTCCCTGCAGGGCCTTCACACCTGTCCTTCCATCTGTCTGGAAATATTTATTCCCCCTGCTTTGACTAAATCCTCCTCATCCTATAGGTCTCAGCTTAAATGTCATTTCTTCAGAGAGGCTTTGCCAAGCTTTCCCCATTTCAATGAGATGCAACATTTGTGGTCTTAATCAATCCCTGCACTTTTTCTTCATGGCATTTCACATAATTTATAAGTATATATTTACTTATATCTCTGGTGTTTTTTCTTTTTAATATCTGCTCTCCACCTGTCTAGAAACCCAACAATAGGGAGGTATCTTACTGAGCACTGTCCCTGGGACAACTGCTGCATTTAGGGCCGTGCCTGGCACAGGTGGGGCTGAATGCAGAGGGAATGCTATGATGGGAACATGTTATTTAATTCAGACGTTTTTCCAAGATCCATCCAGTCTCCGTTCTGACTCTTCATTTAGAAACCCAGGAACTAACCACCTCTGAATAAATTCTCCCCAATGGTAAATAGATTCACAAACCTGTTGTTGCTTAAATTGAGCTTCAAGGATACATTTTTTGACTTCTGTGTTTAGAAGGACAAAAAGTTCATTGTGTCCTTTGGAGAATAACTCTTGCTGAGAAAACAAGAGAATTCTGAGGCCTTCAGTTACCTTTTCATGACAACATGTGAAAAAGCTTCTCCCTTTTTATTTCCAGTCAACATTAATGTGTCCTTATTTTTGTGTGTGTGGCTGTGACTGTCATGCTTTGTAATGTTCATTTAATAACGTAAGGATATCACAGTATGTTTATATTACTCACAAAAGACCATACCATTCTTTCTGGATGTGTAGCATATTTTTTAAAAAGCTCTTTTAAGCAGGTTTTGTTTTTCATGCAGGAAAGGCTACTGGTATAATACAAGTCAAGGACACATCTATGGTTGTAACCATGGCCCCTCCTTGTGGCAAAACACAGGCAATGACTCCAAATGCCATCTCTATTTTTTCCTCTCCATCTAATCTTTACCAGCAAACCAATAAAGGAGTGTGATACCCAGGCAATCTTTGTCTGGCATTTTAGCCATGGCTTTGTCCACATTCCTCAAAGTTTCCCTACCACCCTTCCCAAAATATTTCCTTAATGGGCCAGCCCTCAAGTCTTTTCAGTTCCATCTCATTATTTTTCATCCTACCATGCTCAATGTGTTATTAATAACAACAAAAAAAATTAAGTATGGTGTGCACACTAATCTAAAATTTTGAGTTGGCAATTAGTTGGAGCGAAATGCAATTAGATGTTTTCCTTCAAGTCCTAATTTACATGCTGGAAAACATGGGCAAGCTTCGCAAGTAATTGCAAAAATAAGCCCTGCTTTCTGTGTTTGTGTGTAAATATAAAGCTTCCCAGCACACCTGCCTTTACCTAAATAGAATAGAGTCCCAGGGGTCTTCTTGCTTTATGATCACTGAGATATACAGCAGAAAAGAAACTGATCAGCCTTTAGGTAAAAATGTGTTTTCTCTCCAATGCAGAAGCTCATCGTTAATTGGCATTTACTTTACCCATGGAGAGCTGGGATATATAAACTAAGTCTGACAGATCTTCATGTAACCCCATGAGGTGAATTAAGGCTCTTCAGAGCTCTAGCACCCCTTTTTGTGCACTTAGAGTAATAGCTAACGCAGTTCAATCCATTAAACATTCCAGGGGCATCTACCCTATGCATGACTGTTAGGACCCTGGAGGATACAAATTGAATGCGATACTGTTGATATCTTCAAGAGGTTACTGTCTAGTAGAAGAGATAAGGCACAGCCACAAACACCGTCATGGGATGGGCTTCACAGGAGGTTGGGTATGGTGTACTAAGTCAGTAATGCCCATGGCAGCAGCACATCAGAGCTCTTGAGGAATGATGAGGAAAAAGTGAGGGTGTCTTAGATACCTTGTCAGTGTGCCCCAAGAGAGAACCTTCTTTCAGCTCAGATCTCAATCAAGAAGCTCCTGTTATGTACAATACAAGGATATGGAGTGGGGACTTCCCACCTCTACAGAAAAACAAAGTATGGAAAGGGGAAAAGTAGGGTAATTTTGCAGAACATAAGAGCAAATGAAAAAACCAAGGACAATAGGTTTTCTGTAAATAGTATTAAGGGCTCTGATAGAAGAAAGAAACAGTTTCATGCAGATGAGGAATCAAAACAATAAGGAACACACAGAAGGAATCCAAGAGCCAGAAGAACTTGGATGATAGGAAAAGGAGGAAAAAATATCCACTGAGGACCAGAAACCTTTCTGTTGGGCACACTACTGAGCAGTTTATCAATCCCTTAGTGAGGAGGAAATTGGCCAATATCAGAATCCCCCTATATTTAATGTATAATTTGTTATTGATAAATAATTTTGCCTGCTAACTCCACATGCTGTCATTCCATAACATGAGTTCGGTTATCATTTACTTATTTATATGCCATAGTGTTGCAAAAATGATCTTTATTACCTCCATTAAGTCCTAAGATAAAGGTCCCCTTTTAGATAGTATCATATGACAGAACATGAGAGACTCCTAACTCTGGGAAATGAACTAGGGGTAATGGAAGGGGAGGTGGGCGGGGGGATGGGGTGACTGGGTGACGGGCACTGAGGGGGGGCACTTAACGGGATGAGCACTGGGTGTTACACTGTATGTTGGCAAATCAAACTCCAATAAAAAATACAAAAAATGTAAATGAAATTGAAAAAAAATAGTATCATATGCACAGAAATGTAAACTAGGTGGCCCCACCCAACTGCAGTGATTAAGACTCTACTGCTCCGAGCTTGTAAAACCAAACAAGTGGCCCACTACACTGAATTTTGCAGAATGTCAAGAAGTTGTGCCTCAGTGTGCTAGAGATTACGAAAATGCAAAGTGTTGCCAAATGTTGTGCTCAAGATATAAACAAAGAAAAGAAACCATTCCAACCATTCCAATGGGAGGAACCAGGGAGAGCCTCCCTGGGGGAGCAGCACTTGAAAGATAGGCATGAAGGTGAGAAGAGAGGAATTCCTGACGTGGAGAAAGACATATCCAAAGGATGGAGATAGGAAGTTACATGGATGCATGCACAGTAGACAAGAAGAAAACAGAGAACAGCTTCCTCATTTATGTCCCCCTTTTTTAAAAAGTCTTTGTTCTTTTTACATAGGGAATACTCAGGAGATGGAAGGTAGCACTGTACCTATTTCCCTAGGACAGATAATGAGATGCTAATGGAACCAGCCTCACAGTAGTGACGGTCCCCCCACCCACCCACCCGCATAGAGTTACAGGTTATGAAAGGATTTCAGGGAGAATATTCTTCTTAAAAATATCTTCAACCCCCTCTTGTAATCATTTCACCTTAAATTTCTCTAATGGGAGCCCAGTCTCTCATTTTGCAGGTGGAAATAGTGCTTTAAAAGCAAATACTCTTGGAAGAGGCTCCAGAATAGCCGTCATTCCCATGGAATATAGATGACATCATTGTCTGTTGCATGTGGCCGGTTTAGCTAGAAGGGGAAGGGGGAGACAATATAATGCAACTGCCCGAAAAGTCCAGGCTCAAGGTAGGAAACAAGTAGAGAGGAAGGGGACCAGAAGAAGGTCAGCAGTAAAAATGATGAGCGTGGCCAACTCTGTACTCATATGGGAAACAGTTCCAGGTGCAGAGATGTCCCCCAGATACCTGCCTGGGGAGGGCGAGGAAAGTTCGGTCACTGCATGTTGGTGTAAGCCTCTAATAATCACAAGCTTTCCTATAAAACCGGGCACAAAGCTGTCCATCCATACACCTCAAAATCACTTCTGTGTTCTTTGGTTTCAATAGAATCTTTTTATTCTATAGGGAAGACCAAAGCTGTGGACTGCTGATGAATTATTTAAAGAAGAACCCCATTTTTAAAACATGGGCTGATTTTTAATTTTCTTTTTTTAATATTCAGTGGGAATGTGTGCTAAGGTTTGGAGGAGAGAGAACCACCACAGAAATAAGGAAAATGAAGGCCGCTGCACAGGAGGGGCCTCGAAGCAGGAGTGGCATGATCAAAGTGGGGCTTCCTTTTCGTGGGAGAGGGAATGTAGGTTGATAAAACCAAGAGCTGCTTTTGTAAAGGGAGCATCACTAAACGGACAGGGGAGCGTGGGCGCTGTCAACTACAGTGCCACACTCTGCAGGAGATGTAAGGAGGGATCACAGGTGATTAGAAGTGTTTTGAGCTAACTGACTCTCCCAGGTAAGGTTAAGCTTAGCAAGAAGACCCCTGCCAGACTATCGCTCCAGCTTTGATCTGCGCTCAGTAAGAAGCTGGCATTGTGACCCTTTATCAAAAGCACGCGTGAGTGGATGAAAAGATAAAGTGGAAGACGGTAGATAGGAAGTATCCAGGTGTCCATGGTTAATTGCATTAAGCCTCACTTGTCCATCTGTGCATCGCATGGGGTCCTTTTTTATTTTGTATACAGGCATCATCAGCACCGAGCAAAGGCCAGGGAGGTCTCCACTTCCTTCATCAGTGATCTGGAGATTTACTTGTTTCCAGACATCAACTGTATTGTTACATGTTACATTGTCACCACATTCTCTTATGTTCCCTGCTGGGAATACCTTTTAATAATGACCCACTCTTCTAATAGGATGCATCCTGTTTGTTTTAAGTTCATTCAAATCAACAAGTAGGTAAGAAATGCAAGAGCCTGGATCAGAGTAATGGTTCAAAAAAAAAAAAAAAAAAAAAACAAAGAGATACTTCCAAGAAAAAATAAGGGAGTTAAAATCCACAGGAGTTAGTTATTAATTGGATTTGGCTGAGGACTAGGGGACTGTGAATTGGGTGACTAAAAAGAGGATGGTGCCACCAACCGAGGTGGAAAGTAGACTACCTGCTGAGCTCACAGTGCCTAGGGGACACCATTTTAATAAAGAAAGGTCAAGCTCTGCTATGGCAACAAACAACCCCCAAATTTCAGTGGCTTAACAAACTTTTATTCCTGGCTCATATTACAGCCAAGTGCAGTTTGGGCAGCTCTCCTGGGAAGCTCTCCTTCAAGGAGTGACTCTGGAATCCAGACTCCTCTCCTATTATGACGCTGCCATCTTGGAGAATGTTTCTTCCAGCCACGAAGACAGAAGACAGAGATGTATGGAAATGATGCCTATCATCTCCACTCACATCAGACCAGGGGTTAGTGCTCATTTAGTTGATCTCACACTAAATAAAGAAGAAGAAAGCAACGATAGTCTAACTGTGTGCCCAGGAAGAGGAGCCGGGTTGGATAAGCAACTAGCCTGTCTCTGCCACAGACATCCAAGTGACAATAGAGTACGTCGCTGCATATACCAGTCTAGGATTCAGGGAGAGGGACATGAGACTGAGCTAGAAATGTAGATTTGGACATGGTCAGGTACTTAAACCTAGAAAAAGCTATGAGACCAACCAATGAGAGTATATATCATGAGAAAGAAAATCTGAAGAACACCGAGTTTTAAAGAGCCAGAGAAGGAAGAGGCACAGAGAAAGAGAAAGTAGGGAAAGTCACAGGTATAAGGAACATAGAAAGTAGTAAATGATTTTCTTCTCGTAATGAAGAGATGCACTCAGCCTTCTTTGAAGGGAAGCTGGGTGATAGCAAAATGATCATATTTGCAGAGCCAGAGAGGTTAGGTCATTCTCATGGAGAATTTTTATTCCTTCTTGGTAATAGAGGAGAGCTAGAATCTCCAGTTTATAAGTGGGGAACCTGAGGCTGAGAGAAGTAAGTTGGCCCCGTTACACATCCAGATCACACATGAAATTCAGGTACAGGCAAAAAGAAACATAAGTTCAGAAAGATCAGGATCCCTACTCCAAGATGATGCTGCCAAGCTTCCCTCATTTATTCAGTAAATATATAACGGATGCTTCAGAGACATTGTCCCTGCTCTGATGGAGCATTTTTCCAAGCACAGAGGTCTTCACCCTCCAACACCCAGGCTGGGGAGCTATTTGGAGCTACATTCCCCTCAATACATACCTCTTCAGCTAGGCTCTAAAGTGGGAAAAATTTCAAGTCTGAATTTGATGGGCCTTCAATATACTTGAAAAGGTGCTTTTCCATTTTTGAGAAGGTGATTCCCTCATCTTTGTTAGCTGAGTAGTTTAGTAATTAGCTTCTTTATCATTTTGTCAAAATGGAGCAAGAAGAGCTAAACAAAGCTAGACGTCAGTGACCCATATTCCATCAATATGAACAAAACGGATAAGGTGACCCAATTTTCAAATCCGTTCCAAGGTAAAGAGCTCAATCTTTTCACACACCCACGCACACACACACACACACACAAAGTATTCTTCTTTTACATCTATCTATTCATCAACTTGCATAGTATAATATTCTTTTTATAATAAACCATAGAATTTAATATATTCTATGAGATCATGGACATGATCATATAATGCAAACTATCAGGGGAAAACTACAATATTATGATGAACTTAACTGGTTTACTATTTTACTTTTTAATTTCAACTTAAGTGCACTCTTTATTCCCCTATAATTATCAGTAAAATTAAATTCTCCTTTCCAATTAGAGTAAAATCTAAATGTTTAGCTGTTGAGCCTCTCTGAGCTCTCTATAAATCTCCTTTAACAGGTAAAATAAAAGCCATATCTGGCACCCTATCAGTCTCCAACAGTGTTATTACACATTGTACATAATAAAAAGATGGTGACTTTTTTTTTAATTTTTAAACCCCAACTATAGAAAAGATGTCTTGCTAATGAAATTTTTCCCTATTACTACTAATGAACCTCTAAAGCCAAGTCTTTCCACTGTTACACCCCCGAGGCCTAGACTAGTATCTGGGACATAGTACCTATTCAATATTTAGTTACTAAGTGATTTGAATAGATAAAATCATTCTATTTACTAAGGATACAGTAAAACATACAAGGTTCCTGCTATCAAGAAGCTTATGTTTTTGTGGTGAGTGATGGGAAATGTAAGCAAAAAAATAAAATAATTTATTCTGGCATAGCTACTAGTATACTCCTGATTTTTTTTTTTTAAAAAAAGTCCATATTTATACCATTGAAGGTCATCTCTTTAACCAAATGAACAACTTCTGGAAGAATAAGCATGGTATGATAGATGTGGGCATACCACCAGCCAATTCTGTCTACTAATGCTTAGTGATCCAGCTTGACCAGCCTTGCATTCCATCCCTGTAAAAAACAGATGATCCAAACCACTCAGCTCCAGCCAAATAACTACTGAAATAGCCTGGGGACACTTAGTGTTGCCTGTCTTTCACACAAGGCTGAAGAATCCACCAGAACAAAGCTTAATTTCAATTATTCTATAGGATAAAAACTCAAGACTGATGTTATCTAGGTGTATAGATGTAAAATTGTAATGGTTCACCTAAGAACATTGTTCTGGGTCAGCTGTGTGCATGCCTATCTGAAATGTCTTGCACACATAGTTTTAACTTGTCGCCATCTGATTAAACACAGTAGCCCTCGGCAACATTGAAAATCAAGACAAGTCTGTCTGTGATGCCTCGCCTCCTCTTTCTGTACCCTGCTATATTATGCTCACATACTCACTGTATCGGAAAGGATTTGTGCAGGAAAATGGAAACCACTCTAAGTATTTCAAGTAAACTGTATTGAAATTCAGAGAGCTAGGTGTTTTTAAAATCCTCAGAAGGGTTTGAAGAATGGTTAGCAATGAGATCAACTAGAACACCAGAGAAAATGATTTGGGGGGTAAGGAGAAGGTTCAGGTTTAGACATTTAATTTTCAAATAGAGCCTGAATTAAGTAGCCCTTGTTTTCTCCAAGAACAAAAATTGCCTATCAAAAAGCTTCTGTTAAAGATCTTAACCCTTTCAAGAAATTGTGACCTCAAAAGTAAATTTCTAAAATGGTACATAAGCAAAGTCTATTCCATGGAAATAAATATTTACTCTAAAAACATCATTTGGAATTGGAAAATAAGGAAGTAAAGCTAATGTCCAGCATTTAAGGGGACTGCTATAAAAGATGGAGCCTTCCAAAGATCAAAGATAATATAATAATTAATTCCAGCCTTTGTCTTTTGTTATAATAGTGTAGGTTTAGGTACTTTGGGGTTATCCCATCCCCTCTTACCTTTTCTAAGCCCTAGGAGTCTGTAGGTTGTTTATGGACCACAATTAGCAATGTTACTCATTACAGTAGCCCTAGATCTAACAGTCAACCTTCTCACATTCAAGAATTTGACAGTCATTCAAGGCAATGTATCCAGAATCACTTTATACTTTAAAAATAAAATTAAACTTGGAAGGGGAAAATTTTGACTGTAATAAAGTTTAGAGTTTATGTGCTTCTAGAACCAAAACCTGTTCTATTTCTCTATTTTTGTTTGTAATAAGTACTGATGGTTTCCAATTCTCTTTGAAGCTCTGCCCATGCTGGTATTCCCAGCCATTACAGGCACCTGTGGCAGTCCTTTGCTTCTTCAGAGCTGCACAAAGAATGAGGGAAAGAGGGAATGTGCTCCCTCTTCACATGGTGCTTGGCCCTGACTGGCTAAGACCATGAGCATCTACCTAACTATAGAAGCAAAGCATCCTTGGGGGCTTTGATACTCTGCATCTTTGTTTGTGCCAAAAATTTTTTAAAAGATATCTTACTCTCCTGACTATTTATTGTCCCCCAAAAGGACTGGTTGCTCATTACGCATTAGATTGGTTTTATACCTACCACCTGGTTTTTCTGTTTTCCTTGCTTTATCAATATTTGTATACAAAATGGTTCAGTCCTTTGCTACTTCAATATATTCTGAATCAGTGTCCAAAGAACAGGGACATAGTGGACCATCCCTCTAACACAACAGTACTCTGAGTTTTTAATCCAGGTCCTCCTTTCACAGAGGAAAAGACCCCATGACCTTCCTATCCTTAGCATCTCCACAGAAGAACAATGAGAATGAAGAATTAGAGCAGAACTAAACGACATTTAACATAATAATAACACAGTGATTTTCCAAAAGGACCAGTCAAAGCAAAACCTTTTAAAAAGCAGCCACCGGATGCTGTGACTCATCCCAGACCACACCAGTGAGGCACTGATAACAATGTATCTTGGCTACCAGTTCAGAAATTCTACCCACATGTAAATATGTAAGACCAGAGTTTTATGATAATGGTAAACATCATGTAATGAATAGAGTTGTTATGACTTTGAACAACAGAAACAAATACTGGGTACCTTCAACACAAATTATCCAGAGAGAGGAAGAGAGGGAATTCACTGAAAGGGAAATGACAGAGAAATCAATGTGTTTGGAAAGAACCGGAACTGGGCAAACCTCTTGACACTTTGATCTTGGACTTCCAGCCTCCAGAACTATAAGAAATACATGTCTATAGTTTAGCCTGTGGTATTTTGTTATGGTAGCCCTAGCAGATTAATATAGTCTAGAGATTTTTTTTTAATAAAGTCTAGAGATTCATGTAACATTTTTATGTAAAAACTGAGGAGAAGTCAAACTTCTTTTGATCGTGTCATGGCCCCATGTGCTCCAGGTGGTTTCAGACTGTGCCTTGGAGACCTGCTCCAAGAAGGCATGTTCAGCCAAGTTGACTTTCTCTTGGCAACTGTTCCAAAGTTGCTTTCATTTAAACCACAACACATCTTATAAACTAAAAAAGATGAACTGTCAACAATTATCACCAGAGTCATTTTCCTCAAAGATGCTCCCAGTCTGAATGAACCTTTCACTGCCCAAGTATAAAATATGCCCTAATTTAATTCTATTTGGCAAACAAGTACCATATGCTATTGTTTGTGCTGCACTAAATTAGCCTCTGATAACACAGAGAAAAAATGAGATCCAGTCCCTGACTTCAAGGAACTCAGAATGTAATGGAGGAGACAATGTGAAAAAATAATTAAAGTTCACTGTAATAATATTTATATAAGGTGTTACAGAACCATGTTTTTCAAAATAGAGTATTATTATTCTATAAGGGTACAAAAAATGATGCCAGAAAATACCCAAATTCATAGTGTACATATGGTTTGTTATCCCACAACTTCAATTGTAGTTGAAAGCTTGGAGATTAAAATTGTTATTTAACTCATGATAGATAAATATTATTTTTATAATTGAGTCTATGATGCAAAATTCAAGTTGGGATAGCAGACCCTGCGATCTACCATCCATCACTTCACCTTGCTATTGAAGCTTTTGTGGGTAGATATTTGTGAAAAACATTCAAAGGGACCCAAAGCCTTCACTCCTTCCTCCCCCAGCTTCTCTGTATAAATTGATAATGCAAATTTTTATGCTTTTTAATCTTTGTGGAATTAATGAGTGTAATACTATGTTGACTCTTTATGTTACCCTCAAGAGATTTTTTTTCTGTTATTCAATGTACCTTGAAAGAAGAAAAATAGTCCCCCTGCCCTACCACATCTAGGTCCCCAAAAGAATATTAAGAATACATATACATATGAACATTCAAATCCTATTGAAAATTTACAAAATCTTCTTTGCAGAGTTTAGTTTTTAACAGAGAAAAAAAGTCTTCTCACTATAAGAGATATCTTTTGTATTTATAAGGTTATATACCTAATAAGCATCTTAGCTACTGAGATAAAATTAATTTAGCTAGCATCTAAATGCATTTAGCTACCTTCCCAGGTCAAAGACAAGTAAAACATTATTTAAAAGGAAGCAACTGGGCAGCCCATGTGGCTTAGCAGTTTGGCGCTGCCTTCAGCCCAGGGTGTGATCCTAGAGACCCGCGATCAAGTCCCACGTTGGGCTCCCTGCATTGAGCCTGCTTCTCCCTCTCCCTGTGTCTCTGCCTGTCTCTCTCTCTCTCCCCTCTGT
This sequence comes from Vulpes lagopus, assembly GCF_018345385.1. Classification (NCBI taxonomy): domain Eukaryota; kingdom Metazoa; phylum Chordata; class Mammalia; order Carnivora; family Canidae; genus Vulpes; species Vulpes lagopus. Next base: position 26,619,460 of record NC_054846.1, on the reverse strand, counting down.
GTATTCTCATAAATAAATAAATGAATAAATAAAATCTTAAAAAAAAAAAAAAGAACCCAGAGGGTGAAGGGAAAAGTATAAAAAATAATAATAAATAAATAAATAAATAATAAAAGGAAACGACTAACATTTCTGAGTCTGAAAGTCTGTCAATAGACAGGTATTTATTAAATAGTAATTGGGTACAGAGGCCAGTTCCAAGAACAGTGGAGAAATAAGAAAAGCAATATAAGATCTGGGCCCAGCCCTATAAGAGGTTCTTGTGGAAAAACAAAACCCACACTCTGCTTCTTACAGTTTCTAATGGCAAAATTCTTTTTAAGTTCAATGGCAGATCATGTCTTTGACTCTAGATGGAAAGCAGGTTAATGGAGTTTCAAAAAACCAGTCAAGATAAACCTAGTAAACCAACAAGGTGACAGGTGACATGATCTCAACCCCTAGCTTCTCTCTGCACAGAGTTTCATTAACTAATTTAAGGGAAGATATGTATCACAACAGTATATATTTACAGTTAACAGTTTATATTTTTATAAACTGCACACTTTTTACTAAATAAACCAGCAAATTATTCCAGGAATTCTCCTTTGTTTGTGGATTTAAGAGCAATGAGAGTAATTTCTATCTTTACATTATTCTTATTTGTGGCTCTTGTTTTCTTCTTTGTTACTTCCTTAGCTTGCTTTACTGGCATCATCAAACATCATTTTCTTCCTGCAGTTGCGCTCTAGAAATACCAGAGGAAGTGAAAACACAAAGGATAAACATAAGCCAGGTGACTGGGTGATGGGCACTGAGGGGGCACTTGGTGGGATGAGCACTGGGTGTTATGCTATATGTTGGCAAATTGAACTCCAATTTAAAAAGAAAGAGAAAAAAGAAAAACATAAGTTAAAAATGTGAGAGTCTTCTTAAAAATGAACTCAATACTTTTGAGTACCAATAAGCCACATGACACAGGCAGGCAATGATAAACTTTTTGCTATGGTATACACTGGTAACCATAAATTGATCCTTTTCTTTTTAATGCATGTTACGTTGTTCATTTCATATGGACATAAGTGATGTTGTAGATTATAAGATTATACCAAGATACAACTATGGGACTGGGCAAGATGAAGAAGCACACAAAGAGAAGAGAAATAAGAAATGAGCCATGATTTGAAGACTGGATGCTTATATTGGAGCTCGTATGTTCTTACAACATAATGAGTCATGAAAGATTCTCCTGAGAGGCAAGACATGTTTGGAGGGGGAATATTATAATCTTGAGCAAACAATAAACTGTGATGTGGCAAATTTCCTTCCTCATCTATATTTTAGGTCATTTTTGTACAATGTGAGAATAAATTTAGTGGATTCTATCCAGGGGTACCCTTACTAGTGCACCCACAAACCACAACTTGTCACAAGTGTAGAAGGAACATCAGATATCTATTGTACAGATTGTAAACTTTCTTTCAGAATTCACTGTCTTTCCCTAAAAGGATCCACATCCTCCCTATTACTGGGACCACTTACAAAACAGTATCAACTATCTAGATTTGATCCTTGACTTTCCCAAGATTACTAGTAATCTTGGGAAGGTTACTTAACCTCATAGGGGTTTTTTTTGTGAAGATTAAATATGATGTGGTATGTAATGCACTTAACATACAGTAACTGCTCAATAAATGTTACAGAAAAAGACAAGGAGTGAGAGGGAGGTGATGACAGATAGATGATAGATTATAGATAGATGATAGATAGATAGATAGATAGATATAGATAGATAGAAGAGAGAGAGTGCTTTTATTTAGTGTTTATTTTCAAAATAATGGTTTATATTACATGGAATCACAAAGATGTTGCTACATGTGTGAAGTCACAGTCTAAATTTAGACATTTTAGTCTGTAATTCTCCTTTTTGGTGGGGTCTTTGTCTGGTTTTGGAATTAAGGTGATGCTGGCCTCATAGAACGAATTTGGAAGTACTCCATCTCCATCTCTTTCTATCTTTCCAAACAGCTTTAGTAGAATAGGTATGATTTCTTCTTTAAACGTTTGATAGAATTCACCTGGGAAGCCATCTGGCCCTGGACTCTTGTGTCTTGGGAGGTTTTTGATGACTGCTTCAATTTCCTCCCTGGTTATTGGCCTGTTCAGGTTTTCTATTTCTTCCTGCTCCAGTTTTGGTAGTTTGTGGCTTTCCAGGAATGCGTCCATTTCTTCTAGATTTCCTAATTTATTGGCGTACAGCTGTTCATAATATGTTTTTAAAATCGTTTGTATTTCCTTGGTGTTGGTAGTGATCTCTCCTTTCTCATTCATGATTTTATTAATTTGAGTCTTCTCTCTCTTCTTTTTAATAAGGCTGGCTAATGGTTTATCTATCTTATTAATTCTTTCAAAGAACCAACTCCTGGTTCTGTTGATCTGTTCCACAGTTCTTTTGGTCTCGATATCATTGAGTTCTGCTCGAATTTTAATTAACTGTCTTCTTCTGCTGGGGGTGGGGCCTATTTGTTGCTTTTTCTCTAGTTCCTTTATGTGTAAGGTGAGCTTTTGAATTTGAGATCTTTCCAGTTTTTGAATGGATGCTTGTATTGCGATATATTTCCCCCTCAGGACTGCTTTTGCTGCATCCCAAAGATTTTGAACGGTTGTATCTTCATTCTCATTAGTTTCCATGAATCTTTTTAATTCTTCCTTAATTTCCTGGTTGACCTTTTCATCTTTTAGACCAATATCCCTGATGAACATGGATGCAAAAATTCTCAACAAGATACTAGCCAATAGGATCCAACAACACATTAAGAAAATTATTCACCATGACCAAGTAGGATTTATCCCCGGGACACAAGGCTGGTTCAACACTCGTAAAACCATCAATGTGATTCATCATATCAGCAAGAGAAAAACCAAGAACCATATGATACTCTCATTAGATGCAGAGAAAGCATTTGACAAAATACAGCATCCATTCCTGATCAAAACCCTTCAGAGTGTTGGGATAGAGGGAACTTTCCTCAACATCTTAAAAGCCATTTACGAAAAGCCCACAGCAAATATCATTCTCAATGGGGAAGCACTGGGAGCCTTTCCCCTAAGATCAGGAACAAGACAGGGATGTCCACTCTCACCACTGCTGTTCAACATATTCTGGAAGTCCTCGCCTCAGCAATCAGACAACAAAAAGACATTAAAGGCATTCAAATTGGCAAAGAAGAAGTCAAACTCTCCCTCTTCGCCGATGACATGATACTCTACATAGAAAACCCAAAAGCCTCCACCCCAAGATTGCTAGAACTCATACAGCAATTTGGTAGTGTGGCAGGATACAAAATCAATGCCCAGAAATCAATGGCATTTCTATACACTAACAATGAGACTGAAGAAAGAGAAATTAAGGAGTCAATCCCAGGGATCCCTGGGTGGCGCAGTGGTTTGGCGCCTGCCTTTGGCCCAGGGCGCGATCCTGGAGACCCGGGATCGAATCCCACATCAGGCTCCCGGTGCATGGAGCCTGCTTCTCCCTCCGCCTGTGTCTCTGCCTCTCTCTCTCTCTCTGTGACTATCATAAATAAATAAAAAATTTAAAAAAAAAAAAAAAAAAAAGGAGTCAATCCCATTTACAATTGCACCCAAAAGCATAAGATACCTAGGAATAAACCTAACCAAAGAGGTAAAAGATCTATACCCTAAAAACTATAGAACACTTCTGAAAGAAATTGAGGAAGACACAAAGAGATGGAAAAATATTCCATGCTCATGGATTGGCAGAATTAATATTGTAAAAATGTCAATGTTACCCAGGGCAATTTACACGTTTAATGCAATCCCTATCAAAATACCATGGACTTTCTTCAGAGAGTTAGAACAAATTATTTTAAGATTTGTGTGGAATCAGAAAAGACCCCGAATAGCCAGGGGAATTTTAAAAAAGAAAACCATAGCTGGGGGCATCACAATGCCAGATTTCAGGTTGTACTACAAAGCTGTGGTCATCAAGACAGTGTGGTACTGGCACAAAAACAGACACATAGATCAATGGAACAGAATAGAGAACCCAGAAGTGGACCCTGAAATGTATGGTCATCTAATATTCGATAAAGGAGGAAAGACTATCCATTGGAAGAAAGACAGTCTCTTCAATAAATGGTGCTGGGAAAATTGGACATCCACATGCAGAAGACTGAAACTGGACCACTCTCTTTCACCATACACAAAGATAAACTCAAAATGGATGAGAGATCTAAATGTGAGACAAGAGTCCATCAAAACCATAGAAGAGAACACAGGCAACACCCTCTTTGAACTCGGCCACAGTAACTTCTTGCAAGATACATCCACAAAGGCAAAAGAAACAAAAGCAAAAATGAACTATTGGGACTTCATCAAGATAAGAAGCTTTTGCACAGCAAAGGATACAGTCAACAAAACTAAAAGACAACCTACAGAATCGGAGAAGATATTTGCAAATGACATATCAGATAAAGGGCTAGTTTCCAAAATCTATAAAGAACTTATTAAACTCAACACCAAAGAAACAAACAATCCAATCATGAAATGGGCAAAAGACATGAAGAGAAATCTCACAGAGGAAGACATGGACATGGCCAACATGCACATGAGAAAATGCTCTGCATCACTTGCCATCAGGGAAATACAAATCAAAACCACAATGAGATACCACCTCACATCAGTGAGAATGGGGAAAATTAACAAGGCAGGAAACAACAAATGTTGGAGAGGATGCGGAGAAAAGGGAACCCTCTTACACTGTTGGTGGGAATGTGAACTGGTGCAGCCACTCTGGAAAACTGTGTGGAGGTTCCTCAAAGAGTTAAAAATAGACCTGCCCTACGACCCAGCAATTGCACTGTTGGGGATTTACCCCAAAGATTCAGATGCAATAAAACGTCGGGACACCTGCACCCCGATGTTTCTATCAGCAATGGCCACAATAGCCAAACTGTGGAAGGAGCCTCGGTGTCCATCAAAAGATGAATGGATAAAGAAGATGTGGCTTATGTATACAATGGAATATTACTCAGCAATTAGAAACGACAAATACCCACCATTTGCTTCAACGTGGATGGAACTGGAGGGTATTATGCTGAGTGAAATAAGTCAATCGGAGAAGGACAAACAGTGTATGTTCTCATTCATTTGGGGAATATGAATAATAGTGAAAGGGAATATAAAGGAAGGGAAAAGAAATGTTGGGAAATATCAGGAAGGGAGACAGAACATAAAGACTCCTAACTCGGGGAAACGAACTAGGGGTGGTGGAAGGGGAGGAGGGCGGGTGTTGGAGGGGAATGGGTGACGGGCACTGAGGTGGACACTTGACGGGATGAGCACTGGGTGTTTTTCTGTATGTTGGTAAATTGAACACCAATAAAAATTAATTAAAAAATAAATAAATAAATAAATTTAGACATTTTAATTTAAAACCTTAGGGGTGTTGGTTAATTTCATAATTATGCCTGAAAATCCTATTGAGTAGAAATTCTGATTGTCTTCTCTGTGTTCTTAGATTAGGGCAACCTCATTCTACAGTAGTTGAAACTTACAATTTGAAATCAGCATCTTTCATTGTGTTGAGTATTTTTCAAATCAAATTCACTTCCTTTTGGGTAGATTTTAGTAGCGATAGAAGACAAAGTCTCAGTGTATTAACACTGCCAGGAATAAATAACCTGTGTACAATTTAGAGCAAAATAACCTAGATAAAAACTTTTGCTTCAATTATTACAGAATAACCAGTACCAGATTTGCTTCCTGCAAAAGACAATATTCTACAACTGGGCAAAGTGTATAAAGTGGCTGTTTTAAGACATTGAAAAGAAGGAAACATGCAACATGAGGCTGAGTGGAGATTGGCAATCTCACTGAGCCGAGGAAGCAATGAGAAGAGTTCCAGGTGGCTAAAGTGACCGAAATTGGTAGGGCTACCTAATGGAAAGAGGAAGCCACACAGATAAAGTGAGGCTCCCAAATAAGGTGAGGATTCATTGTAGGCTCTTGGCCCAGAATTTATATTTTACCATCTATCTGAGCATTCTTTAGCCCAGTCAGGTTGACACATAAAATTCACCATCATAGCCATCCGCCGTGACTCCTCTACTCAGAGATAAACCTAGTCCATGTCAGGAAATCATCCAGGGTCTACAGAGGCCAACAGTTTAGAAGCCCCTCCAAGGTTTCACCTTATATACTCAGCAATCTTGTAACCTCCATTTTAGAGACAAGGGAACTGAGGCTGAGAGAGACTGATAGGGCTTTCAGCACAATCATAACTCTGCTGGTTCTGCTTCAGGACTCTTCATGACACCACAGCTTTGGGTTGAGGAAAACAATGAGATTAGCCACCTAAGCTGGTAAAGGAGAAGGAGTCTTGGGGTGGATGATGACAATGCAACCATGAGCAGTTACTGGAATTCCCTATGTGAACTGTCGGGGGAAAGAGAGTAGATGTGGTATTTCAGACATAGGATGGGAACCTGCATCTGGAACCACCACGTCTCTTTTCTTTTAAAGTTCATTTAAATTTTCCTACTCACTAACAACAGAAGTAATATGTGTTAATTTTTTAACTTGCATAAATTGAGGAAAATTTTACAATATTCTATTAAACGCCAGGATCATCCTAAGCCAGAGCAAGGTATGTGAAAGTTCACCATATCTGGCTGAGTTTTAAAGATTTCAAGAGCATGTTCCTTGGGACTTGCTTGGTTATGCACTACCCATGCTTATCTAATATACTTGTGTAATTATTATACGAATTATTGATTTTGCAGGATTCATATTCTCTGCAATTTTTCATTGATTAGTCCAGGGTTGATTTTATTGAAGGCTAAACAAGGACCTCCAGGAATTGAAAAAGCACAAAAATGAATGCAATTCTGGATTTCATTGTATCTACTGAGCCTGATGTGGTAACTTTGCTAGCATTTGTGAGCTGAAATTCCTAAGTACCAGCAGAAGGTTAGGAAGCTTCTGGCAATTTTAAGAAAGATTTTTAAGTTCAATAATAAAAGTTTATTGAAAGCACCTCTGATTTTCTTGTCCTGCCCTTTTTTATGGGGTTGGTTGTTTTGCTAAATTAGGTTTGAGGTTCACTCGCTTTGTTATAGCACCACGTTAATGAGGTCAAGATGTCAGGCTCCATCTCTATAGTGACAAACTGTGCCCCTAACCTCCGGGAGTTTCCCTGGTAGATGAAAGCAGGGAGGATATTTCCACAAAACTGGAAAAACAACATTATGGCCTGAGCACTGAGACAGGCATTACTTTCATTTATACAAAATAGCAAATTGTTCCCCTCCATTAAAAAAGAAAACCCAAAGGAAATTATTAGTGTCATAGAAGAAATGAAGTTGCAAAAAAAAAAAAAAAAGTCCAAAAATGATTAATAGAGAACCATACCCATAATTTAAAAGATGGAAATTTTCAGCCATTTGGCTTGAGATGCCCCAGTGATTACTCGGCATAAATGTGCTAAACAGTCCAGGTTGCACATCGAGTAATTAAAATCTGATTAATTCTTATCGGGTTAGCAAAGGGTGCTGCTTTTTACCCCCAAAACAAATTGGCAGTGCACCTGAACATTAAATTTAATTTGTCATTTTGCACATTTGACTGCCTCTATTATAATATACTTAAAAGCACATTTGCCGCTCTGTCCTTTTTTGACATCAGTTCTTTCTACACTATGTACATTAGGTAAATACGAAAATGTAGATAGGACAAAGTACTTTTAAAATTCTCTCATTTAAGAACATCACAATGAGCTAATTGTAATTCAAGATATCAACATTGCTTCTTGGCAGTCACTACCAGAAAAAAAATAATAAAATGTGAATGAACAAATAACTGTTTAAACAGCAATACTTCTGATAATTAGCAGATATATGGAGAGGTAAATATGGGGGGGGGATTTGAAAAGGGGAAAATGGGATTTAAATTTAAATAGGATTTTTTAATGTTTCCCCCATTGTGCAAAAGTCCATCTTTAATTCATATTACAGTGAGTAATTTGTAATGCTGTGTCAAAATAGATATGCAAAAAGGATATGCATTTGAATTTTAAATCTGATCCCTAAGTTTGAATTTAATATAGCGCCCTAACTGAGTCCTGTATGTAGAAGAGGAACTTTGAATCTGTTTTGAATGTCACAAGGATCAGCAATCATGCATAGTGTTATCATTGTTCATTATCTACCATGACTTGTGAAAGGAACATGAAATAGCATTAATCATTATTTTCTACTACTAATAATATACTTTCAATGCAAATTTCACCATTTTCTAAATATCTGGCAGGAGGAACTTCTCCTTCATTGCACCTACAAACCACCCCTTCTTTATTCTTGATTTTCGGCTAGAGGCTTTGGTGACTGATTTTTGTGATAAAATTCATCCCCCCACCCACAAGGAAAGATTTAGACCTTCTGACATTAAAGAAAATTTGAACTCCTGATCCCAAGCCCAAATATCTAGAATCATAAAATCATTGAACCTCAAGAGACCCAGCCCTCATTTGTCAGAGACGGCAAAAAAGGCCCTTTCGGTAGACTGACTTGTCCAGGGTCACCTGGTTCATTAGAGGCAGATAGGGAAATAGAAGCCAGAGCTCCTGACTTCTTCCCTATGTACAAAATGAGCAGAATAACATCACCTTTAGAAGCAAATGCTTTGGTATCAAACAGATGTAGGTTTGAATCCTGATTCTGCCAATTATTGTTTTAATTTCTACATGTCACATCATTGTGAGGATTCAAATGATATAATGCACAAAATGTACTTAGCCCTAGGGCTGGCAAAAAAAAAAAAAGTAAATGTTCAATAAATATTAACAATGGGTGTTATTTTTTAAAATATTTTATTTATTTATTCATGATAGACAGAGAGAGAGAGAGACAGAAACACAGGCAGAGGGAGAAGCAGGCTCCACGCCGGGATCGTGATGCAGGACTCGATCCCGGGACCCAGGATCGCGCCCAGGGCCAAAGGCAGGCGCCAAACCGCTGAGTCACCCAGGGATCCCCAATGGATGTTATTATTAACTCATGTTGCCTTAAACAAGAACCTTTTTCCAGATAAATAATTTAATGTCTCCCATTCTCCTCCCGATATAAGTATGTGTGTGTGTATATATATATGTATATATGTATATATATATATATATATATATATATATATATATATATATATGCCTGATGGTGGACTAGGACCTTGCTGACTTACCTCTTGAATGCTGGTGATAACAAAACAAGTTCCATGTGAGATGTGAGGAAAGCTGCCATAGCATGACAACAGTTTTCAGTTCCCTGCATTGATAGAGCAGCTTATAAACCACAATGGAATGTATTATTGTGTTTCAACACTAAACAACCTTGTGGGATAGGCATAGAAGACACTCTTATATCCATTTAATAGTGAAACAAATGGAGACTTAGGTAAGAAATGATTTGCCTAAAGGTTATACCGTCAGTAAGGATGAAGCTTGGGTCAGGACCAATGCTCTGCCTCTGATATCTGCCTTTGGATGCTTGCATTATCTACCATCAATCAAAGAAGCCAACATCACTTAATGCAAGTGAGATCAATGTGTTTTCTACTGCCTAAAATGATCCTGGTGATCTTATTTGTCTGCCCATCCAACTCCCAGCATAAACCTATCCCCTGCAACACAACTGGAAAATAAACAAACAGGGTGATGAGATAAGGGACAGGAGCTGGTGGTCTTTACTCAATCCAGAGTTGCGTGTGTGTATATATGTGCATGTGCACACAAGTGTGAGTAGTCAAGGGAAAAGGAGAGGAGACAGGGAGAGAGAAAGATTGACTGGAAGTCTAATTGCTTAACTGGATACGTTCAGCTTGTCAGTACCGGGACAAGAGCATGAGAGCCCTAAATACAGTTAAGCAGCTGTAGGCTAAAAGTCAGAAATGGAATAGAAGGGGGTCACTGTGGTAGGTACCATCTAGAAGGGGCCCTAAACCCTTGTTAGGGATGCAGATGAATGTATCCACCAGAGCTCTGCCCAGTGAGAACACAGTATGTGAGTGAAATTTGAGAAGGTTTTGGGAGGTGGGACTCCACAAGGGTCTTCCTCCAGTGCTACTGTATTAATACAAACTTTGGGGTTTAAATAAGATGGCCATATAATTTATCCTCTCAATCAGGACATTTCTGAAAGTGAAATAGGGCACTATTTATAATTCACTGAGACAACAGGTATAAACCAGGGCTGTCCCAAACAAACCAAGGCATATGCTAACCCTTGTTTCAGATGTTGGAAATTAAATCAAACTAGCTCAATCAAAAGGGCATTTATTGGTGCCAATGTTTGAAAAGTCCAGTGGTAAGTCTGACTTCAAGGATGCCAGGACCCAGTGATTTCAAGATTCAGCCTCTCTCTCTCTCTCTCTCTCTCTCCATTTCCTATCTCACAGTGACCCTAGCATCTGCAGGCTTACATCATGCATTCTAGCAACATCAGCTTTTCCTTCCCAACGCTCTACTAAGTGCCGGGTCAGGGTTTCATTGGTCCACTTGGATCACAAGCCCATGCTTCATCCAGTTGCTATGGCCATGAGGAAATGGAAGATTGATAGGTCAAATCCAGACCATAAATCCACCTCTGGAATTGGGGTAGGGGGTGAGAGAGAAGAGTCATCTACCCAAATCACACGGATCAAGCTCAGGTAAGAGATGACTCTGCAACAGAAAAGCAAGGCATAAATTTACAAGAGGGAGGATTCTACTGGGCAGGACTTTTGTTTGGCTAATAATAATAGACAACATTTTTTTTTGTAGGATCCCTATGCGCTAGGACTCATGTTAATTGTGCCATATGGATTATCCACTTCTATAAACTAAATACTATTATTATAGACATAACTGCGGTACATAGAAATTAAGCAACTTGCACAAAGTAACAAACCAGGACATAAAGAAGCCAAGATTGAAGGCTAGGCAGTTGGATTCCAGAGTCCACACTCTTAGCTCTTACCCAGGGTGCCATGCCTTACAGACATTGGGTTATGTCTTAGAACAAGAAAGAAAATGTTCAGAGCTACCACCAGTGGCCCTCTACTTTCAACATTTTCATAACTCTAAATAAATGTTGAACATTTATTTGATATTGCTAATGTGAAGCTATGCTCAAAAATGCTCCTGCCCAGAGCCTTCCATGACACTTGTACGTTTTGGTCCAACTCTGAGTGGATTAGAAGAAAAAACCTAATACTGACACACAAACAGACACATAGATCAATGGAACAGAATAGAGAACCCAGAAATGGACCCTCAACTCTATGGTCACTTAATCTTCAACAAAGCAGGAAAGAATATGCAATTGAAAAAAAAAAGAATCTCTTCAATAAATGGTATTGAGAAAATTGGACAGCCACGTGCAGAAGAATGAAACTGGACCACTTTCTTACACTAAAATAAAACTCAAAATGGATAAAATACCTAAATGTGAGACAGGAATCCATCAATATCCTAGAGGAGAAAAAAGGCAGAAACCTCTTTGACCTTGGCTACAGCAACTTTTTGCTAGACCCATCTTCAAAGGCAAGGGAAAAAGAAGCAAAAATGAACTATTTGGACTTCATCAAGATAAAAAAAAGCTTTTGCACAGCAAAGAAAATAGTCAACAGAACTAAAAGGTAACCTATGGAATGGGAAAAGATATTTGCAAATGTCTTATCAGGTAAAGGGCTAGTATCCATACTATTCTATAAAGAATTTATCAAACTCAATACTACAAAATTTAAAAATCCTCTCAAGAAATGGGCAGAAGACATGAACAAACATTTCTTCATAGAAGACATACAAATGACACATGAAAAAAGGCTCAACATCACTCAGTATCAGGGAAATACAAATCAAAACTGCAATGAGATACCACCTCATACCAGTCAGAATGGCTAAAATTAACAAGTCAGGAAACAACAGATGTTGGCAAGAATGCAGAGAAAGGGGAACTCTCTTTCAGTATTGGTGGGAATGCAAACTGGTGCAGCCACTCTGGAAAACAGTGTGGAGGTTCCTCAAAAAGTTAAAAATATAGCTATCCTATGACCCAGCAATTGCACTAATAGATATTTATCCAAAGGACACAAACATAGTGATTTAAAGAGGTGCCTGCACCCAATGTTTATAACGGCAATAGTCAAACTATAGAAAGACCCCAGATGTCCATCAACAGATGAATGAATAAAGATGTGGTGTATATATACATTACTCAGCCATCAAAAAGAATGAAGTCTTGCCATTTGTCACAACATGGTTGGAACCAGAGGGAATTATGCTAAGCAAAAACAGTCAAACAGAGAAAGATATCATATGATTTCACTCATATATGGAACTTAAGAAACAAAACAGATGAATATAGAGGAAGGGAAGGAAAAATAAAATAAGATGAAATCAGAGAGGGAAACAAACCATAAGAGATTCTTTTTTTATATATAAATTTATTTTTTATTGGTGTTCAATTTACCATCATATAGAATAACATCCAGTGCTCATCCCGTCAAGTGCCCACCTCAGTGCCCGTCACCCAGTCACCCCCACCCCCTGCCCACCTCCCCTTCCACCACCCCTAGTTCGTTTCCCAGAGTTTGGAGTCTTTCATGTTCTGTCTCCCTTTCTGATATTTCCCACTTGTTTTTTCTCCTTTCCCCTTTATGCCCTTTCACTATTTTTTATATTCCCCAAATGAATGAGACCATATAATGTTTCTCCTTCCTTCTCCGATTGACTTATTTTACTCAGCATAATACCCTCCAGTTCCATCCACGTCAAAGCAAATGGTGGGTATTTGTCATTTCTAATGGCTGAGTAATATTCCATTGTATACATAAACCACAGCTTCTTTATCCATTCATCTTTCGATGGACACCGAGGCTCCTTCCACAGTTTGGCTATTGTGGACATTGCTGCTAGAAACATCGGGGTGCAGGTGTCCCGGCATTTCATTGCATCTGTATCTTTGGGGTAAATCCCCAACAGTGCAATCACTGGGTGTAGGGCAGGTCTATTTTTAACTCTTTGAGGAACTTCCACACAGTTTTCCAGAGTGGCTGTACCAGTTCACATTCCCACCAACAGTGCAAGAAGATTCCCCTTTCTCCGCATCCTCTCCAACATTTGTGGTTTCCTGCCTTGTTAATTTTCACCATTCTCGCTGGCGTGAGGTGGTATCTCATTGTGGTTTTGATTTGTATTTCCCTGATGGCAAGTGATGCGGAGCATTTTCTCGTGTGCTTGTTGACCATGTCTATGTCTTCCTCTGTGAGATTTCTGTTCATGTCTTTTGCCCATTTCATGATTGGATTGTTTTTTTCTTTGGTGTTGAGTTTAATAAGTTCTTTATAGATCTTGGAAACTAGCCCTTTATCTGTTACGTCATTTGCAAATATCTTCTCCCATTCTGTAGGTTGTCTTTTAGTTTTGTTGACTGTATCCTTTGCTGTGCAGAAGCTTCTTAATCACAGGAAATAAACTGAGGGTCACTGGAAGGAAGGTGGGGAGTGGGGTAACTGGGTGACAGGCATTAAGGAGGGCAGTTGATGTAATGAGCACTGGGTGTTATATATAACTGATGAGTCACTAAATTCTACCTCTGAAACTAATAACTAATAATACACTATATGTTAATTAAATTGAATTTAAATAAAAATTTAAATTTAAAAAGAAGAAAGAACCTAAGAGCTCCTGGGTGGCTCAGTAGGTTCAGCATCTGACTCTTGATTTCAGCTCAGGTCATGATCTCACATAATGGGATCCAGCTCCACACTCAGTGGGGAGTCTGCTTGAGATTATCTGGGCCTCCATCCCCTCCCCCCACTTGTGTGTGCTTGTGTGCTCTCTCCTCAAATAAATAAATAAATCTGAAGGAAGAAGAAGAAGAAAAGAAGAAGAAGAAGAAGGAGGAGGAGGAGGAGGAGAAGGAGGAGAAAACTAGAACTAGTCAAGAAAAGCATCCTCTCTATTGATTTATGGCCCCAAAGTCCTGATACAAATTACCTCAGTACCTGACAGAGTCCCAAGGCCCTGCAGTCAGCCAGCTTCTTGGAATAAGGGAAACTGGAAGCAGCTTTATCTGTCTGGCTTCATCTGAATCTCTAGAATCCCAGGAGGAAAGTCACTCAACACAACTGAGAAGGTATGTTCCAAAGGCAGGTCCAAATAATTCAAAAAGCCTTCTATTGACAAACAACAACAAAAATGTGACCTCAAAGAACGGGGTTTGGTGGGGGGTGGGCGTGGGGGATGAGGGAGGGATATCCTCATAGACTACTTTTTTATAGCAAAGAATTTCTAATTATAGTTATGCAAAAGGCACTTGAAAGATTCCAGAAATAATTTGCTTGTGTTGATGTGGAGCATTATTTGGCAACTTTTAATGCAAGTGTATTTGAATATATTTGGGCATGTTTACTTACACATTCCCAAATTAGACCTGAATAACTAGCTGATAGATATATAGAACAAAACAGCTTATTTATATCAGAAAAATTGTTCAACCCATCTATCTTCCTTTATAACTGAGCCTCCATAGCCTTGATTTATTGGTATGTGGTTCAGGAAATTTGTCCCACATAGAGTTACAGGGAATCACTTTCATTTGTATGCTAACTGCTTTTGATTTTTTTTTTTTTTTTAGCATTGTCAGTAGCCTTGATGATTGATTTTCATTCTAGCTAAACCAGTTGGTATTATGCATATTCCCCAGTAGGAAAGAGATTAGCTTAGCAGACAGTATACTTCGTGGCATAAAGAAAGTTCTGGTTCATTCCATTGACTTTTGAAAGTTTCCAAGGAATATGCCACATGAGCAAAGCTTCTGGACTTTTGAAGGAAATATTACAACAACACAAAAAAAACCTAATTCTTTATTGAAATGATAGATATACTTACATAAAGGTACACACAATAACCACACAATTACTCAAGAATTTAGGCTTGGGGGTCAAGACTCTGGGATTTGAATCCTGGTACCATCACTTACCAGTTATGTGACCCTAAGCAAATATATAACCTCTATAAATCTCTGTTTTCACACCCAAAAGTCAGAGCCACTAATGAACAATGTTAAGTTGTTTAAGGAATAAATAAAACAATGCCTGTGTAACATATTTAGCATGGTTCTTGGCTCATAAGAAACCCTCAGTAAATACTAGTTGTTGTCAATTGTTAAAGCTGCAAAGGAAACAAACACAAAGGTATCTCTCTGGCCACCAAACACCTCAGAATATAAAGGGAATGGAATGTAGAATCACCCAAACAAGATAGACAATTTCCATTTAGTCCTTTGTGATTTCTCTGGACACAGGCTAGAATTTATTCTGTTGACTATGTTCAACACACATTTGTCACAGTAACCCAGTCAAGGAAGGAGGTGGGGGTGGGATCATTATTCCAAGCTCCTTTCAATTGATACAGTAGTCAATTTTCATTCATTTCAGAGATCACCTTCCTGACCCATATTATATCATACCCTGACCATGTAAACTAGGCCTTTGTCCTACGCATTGTCTTTCTGTCTGTATTTTTTGTCATCAATAATACCCCTAATTCTCCCACAAAAGACTGGTTACTACTTGTAATTTGGCAAAATCTGACAGTGGGCTTCACATTATACCTGAGGCTGGAGCTAGAGAACGCATTTCCCATCCTTGTCCTCCAGACAACCCAGGGAAAATAGAAATTCAGGTTTATGGTATGTAATAGACATTGTGGTTTCTGTCCACTTATCCATGCTCTTTTCCTTGAGGAAAACCATTGGAGTTCTTTTGGGGAAGTCCCTCTAGCCCATTGCAAACAGTTATGAGGAGGCTTTCAATCAAGTCCCCTACCTCTCTGGACATAAAACCTGTACTAGTTTCCTAAAGGTATTGAAACAAATTACCGCAAACTTGGTGGCTTAAAACAAGAAAAAACTTATTCTTTTATAGTTTAGGCAGACCTAGTCCAAAATCAAGCTATCAGTAGGGTTGGTTCTTTCTGGGGAGTCTTGAGAGAGAAATTGTTGTCCCATGCCTCTCTTGCAACTTATGGTAATTGCTGACAAACCTTGGTATTCCTAAGTTTGTAGACACATCACTCCGACATCTGCCTCCACAGCACATTACTTCTTTCTCTGTGTGTCCATGTCTCCTTCTTTTCTGCCTCATATAAGACCACTCTCATTAGATGCAAAGTTCACTCCTTTCCTATATGGCCTCATCTCTACCCTACCTTAATTACATCTGCAAAGACCCTTATTCCAAATAAGGTCACACATTCTGAGGTCCTGACTGAACCTATTCCATGACATAGGCCAACCCAACTCTCTTTTCCTGGAAAATCAAAAGATTTGGAACTATTTGTAAGATGTTTATTACACCAGCAGAATCCTAAAGAGATTGCCCCCTACTAGTCCCTATTACCTACCTCCCAGAAACTTGCCTAATCCCCTATGTTGCATGGCTGAGCTATTCCAAGTCTCCTTCCTTCTGCTCATTACCCGACATCCTATCAATCAATTCCCATGTAGTTTAGCCAGGTAGAATCAGGTCCCACTACTAGAAACCAAAAGAGTCTAAATCTGAGACTGCAACATCTAAACCGCCTAAGTCCTGCAATGTAGAAATAAGAGCAATGGGATGTCAAGGCCTGTTTTTTTACACTTTCCACTAAGTATT
Source organism: Vulpes lagopus (assembly GCF_018345385.1). Taxonomy (NCBI): domain Eukaryota; kingdom Metazoa; phylum Chordata; class Mammalia; order Carnivora; family Canidae; genus Vulpes; species Vulpes lagopus. Next base: position 26,602,771 of record NC_054846.1, on the reverse strand, counting down.
CCTTTGGTCATAACTCCTCCACTCATATAGTTTAGATTTTATTTTGGGGAGCTTTACCTGTTCTTCATAGTAATTTTTCTAGAAGTTTATGTGTAGGTGATAGTTCTTGGCATCCTTCCAAATCCTGAAAATGCTGACAGAGTGACTAAGCTAAGAAGTTATCTTGTAATCCTAGGGCAGACTAATTAAATCCTACACATTGACATTTTTGGCCAAAAAAAAAAAAATGATAACTGCACTAATTAGCCCGTTAGAAAAATATTCATATTTCATTGTGCCAAATGAGAGGGGATTCCTTATAATTGTTCCTACAGGATTGCAAGCGACTGCTATGGACATGATTTAATTGCAGGAAACGTCATTACCTTCCAAGTCCCATCACCCACTTAAGTACCACAGAAGTTCCCACTTGAACCTGAGGAAGAATCAGAGCTGGATGGGCTTTCCAGAATCATGGCTCATTACCAGTGTGCTCCAAAGTTTTTAGGAATATAATGAGTCTTTGAAAGTAAAATGAATGTGGCCTCTGACCTCCTAATGGATCCCACCCTGCCTCAGGACACAAGGAAGCCAAAATGCAAACAAACTAGTACAAAGAGTGAACAATAAAAACATTGTAAACTTTGGAAGACACCAAGGAAGTTGTATTGCCTGTTTATGAAGAACATTTGGAGCTTTTGGTAAAGTATTTATTTAAATAAAATCCCTAAGGATCTACTAAATGCCAGGCAGTGAAATTAAAATATCAGTATATGGCAGAGAGGTCAAAATAGAATTAATAACATGGAGGCAAATTACTCAATTTAACACAATTTAACAAATCTTTGGGGATGCCTACCATGTGCTAGGCACTGTAGTAGACCCAGCAGGGGATACAAACATGAACAAAAAAGAGGCTCTGGCCCCCATAGAGTTTCTAATCCAGTAAGGAAGGTAAGAGAAGAACACAAATTCCAGAAATACGAGGGGGGGGGGGGGGAGTAAATTCTGTAAGAAAACAACAAATAAAAATGCTAGCAAAAAAACAAAAAAGGATTTCATCGGTTACAAAGATTAGGGAAGGTCTTCATAGGAGTAAGTAAAAATAGGGATAGTCTCTGACTGACACATATGTAAAAAAGATTAAACAGATGGAGAGCTAACCCAAGCAAAATCATACAGATAGGAAAACCCACGGTGTATTCAGAGGACAGAAATTAGTTTATTTTCCCTAATATATAGGTCTCGGTCAAAAAGGAGACATGGTTGGAAAAGAAGATTGGAGCTACCCCAGGGAGGGCCTCAGAGTACAAGGTCTTTTTGATTCATGGAGGGCAAGGAGGAGCCACTGAAAGTTTCTGCAAGACAGCAGTCTGTTCAGAACTGGTTTAGAAAGATTAATCTGCAGGCAAGGTACATGATAAATGAAAGAGAGATCAATCAGTTGAGAATTTGACTCTGTTTTAATCAGAAGAGTTGGAAAGAAAACAGGAAGGGCGGAGGGAGGACACACGTGCAAGAGAGAAGACAATGTCCACACCCAGAGCAGAAGTTCCAAACTCTAGCTGCACAGTACAGTCTCATGAGAACTTTGTTAAAAATACCAAAAGCCAGATTTACCCCCCAAACCAATCAAATCAGAACCTCTGTGGTGGGGCCAGGCATTGGAATGCTTGAGAATTCACCAGTAGTCCAAAATGCAGGCTGCACTGACCCTCACATCAAGGTGTAGTCTAGGAACCAGCAGGCCCAGCATCACCCAGGATCGTGTTGGAAATGCAGATCCTCTGGGCACCCCACTCAGAATACACATGCAAGATGCCCAGGTGGGGGCCCGGGCATGTCAGACAGGCACAAGCAAGTGCTTCTGGGGCAGGCCCTGAGATGCTGCCATTAAACCAGCACCCAAGTAAAGCCAAACCAGTCCACAGACCACACCTGAGAACATATTAGCAATGCCAACTCTGTGCATGGCCAGGCCGCTGGCTGGGGCTTCTGCTGTGTCCCTGTGGTCCATTTTCCTCTTCTTCGCTCCACTTCCTAGTGTCAGACCTCATCCCCACCTCTGCACACCTGACAGCAGCTTCACAGATCTCAAGAACAACTCCAGGAAAACAGTTTGGCTGTTCCTCAAAGAGCTAAACAGAACTACCATTTGACCCAGCAATTCCACTCCTGGGGATACACCCAAAAGAATTAAAAGCAGACTCTGACCCCTTAATGCTGATGTTCTTCCAGCATTATTCACAATCAGCAAAAAGAAAAGGTAGAAACAATCCAAATGTCCATTGACAGATATATATCTGTGAGTGGAACACCTGCACTTTTGCTGGACCAACAGACCTCATTAATCTGGAGTCCCGTCCGCCCCACCTGCCAGGGGCTTCGTTTTCCCCACTCACACTGTTCACACTGTTTTCAGAAGTGTGTTTAAACTATTCAGGGCTAGGAGTCCTCCTCTTTTCCTGTATAAATGTTTGTTCAGAAAAGGCAAGTGCAGTCAAAGCCATTGAAGTTCTCCACTGTCCAGCCAGAGAAAAACACAGGTTCCCCAGCCTCAACTGTACAGGTTCCATGTGTTTCCAGATTCTCCTGCTGTGTAAGACAGGCTAATCAAGAACACTACTGAATAGTTTCCTTTTTGTTTTCCTTGATAACCTATTAAAACAAAGCATCTATTAGTGTCTAATCTAATAATGTAAAATGAGGGGTGCCTGGGCGGCTCAGTGATTTAAGCATCAGGTCGTGATCTCAGGATGGTGGGATCGTGCCCTACATCTGGCTTTGCGCTGGGTGCGGAGCCTCCTTAAGATATTCTCTCTCTCTCTCTCTACCCCTTTGCCCCTCCCCACCACTCCACCCTCCTCTTTCTCCTCCTCCAAAAAAATAAAAATAATGTAAAATGATTCTGTATCCACATAAATAAGATAATATATTGCAAAAAGGTATTTAAAACCTAAAAAAGAATACAATGGAGTATTATTTAACCTTAAAAACAAAGAAATTCTGACCCATGTTACAACATGGATGAACCTTGAAAACATTACACTGTGTGAAATGACCCAGACACAAAAAGGTAAATATTGTAGGAGTCCACCTATATGAAATACCCAAAATAGGCAAACTCACAGAGACAAAAAGTAGATTAGAGGTTATCAAAGGCTAATGGAGGAGAGAATGGAGAGTGATTGCATAAGGGTTACAGTTTCTGTTTGGGGTGATGAAAAAGTTTTGGGAATAGTGGTGATGGTTGCATAACGCTATAAATGGGATTAATGACACTGAATTATACACTGAAAATGGTTAAAGTGGTGAATTTTATGTTATATGGGGCTTTTTTCTACAACTAAAAAGAAGACAAACTTCATCCCTACCATTTACCTGGGGATTCTAAGCCTCCTGCTCCTGGTTCCGGACTCTGCGCCTTACTTCTGGACTGCTCCCATCCTCCCAAATGGTAAACTCTCTGGTCTCCAACCTAAACTCACAATGACACCAAAGAGACAGAGTCTGTATTGTACCTTGATACCTCAAATCAAAACATCTGGCTTTTAGCCCCAGTCTCCAGGTACTTGGGTTGTCACATTCCCTTCAGCTTATTGTGAGACCACCATTCTCTCTGCGAGGCATGCTGCACTGTCCGTTCTACCCTCAAAACAATTCCAAATCAATCCAAGCTCTTCATTCCACCTTCCCAGAGGGTAATCAGAACACTCCAAATCCTAGCTTTTGTGATTTTTGTCAAATAGACCCGCATTCAGTAAACTAACTCCTAAGGGAAGGAAACAAAAATTCTATTTCAAACATTAGAGCACTTTTAATACCTAGAACCCATGAGACCTAAAATGACCAATATGAAGGCAGTGAAAAAATGAGTCTTCCCAAGCACATTCTCTCCTTGAAACTGAGAGGATCCAGCTTGATGTTTGGTACAACGACAAATTGTTCTGGGCAGATTTTCCAGCATAATCCAATATCCCTGAGTCCCTCTACACAAATTGCCTACCGTGGTGACTTAATTTCATGTTTTTAGTTTTAAGGAGAAGGGATTTGGATAAATGTTCTAATGCAGTAATTAGCAGTTACATTAATAGCATTGATTTCCCATTATGTTGTCCCATTATTCTAATTATATTTCTCTTTAAACAATTTTTCAGACTGTAATATTCTACTTAGATGAGCCTAATACCCTGAATAACCTCCCATCTCCATTGTTCACCAAAATTGATCATGAGTCCCATGCTATTTAACCTCACATCACACTTTAAAAAAAAAAATCACTCTAAAGAGCTCTGGGTAAATACTCTCTCTTGAGAAATTTCCTCCAGGACCCAGAACCAACATTGCAATAATCAGAGCAGGTGGTCATTTGGCAGGGCTCTCTACACAAAGCTCCTTGACATCCCATTAATATGCCTGAAATCCTACCTTTGAAGAGCCCTTTTAGAGAATCTTTGGGGTTTTCTTTAGTATTCAATAATTGCTGAAAAGAATAAGCCATATCAAGCAACAACTTGGGGAAAATACCATTTATCAAGAGCATTTAAGATTAGAGTGAACAGTCACATGCCACTTACTCTACTTTATGTTTATGGCCACTATTCTAAGTGCCTTACATATATTGCCTCATTTACTTCCCCAAACCTCTGGGTGGTAGATAATGTCATGATTCTTATTTTGCAGATGAGGAAACTGAAGCTCATCCAAGACCATCTAGCAGATAAGGAATACAGCCAGGATTCAAACACAAACAGGCTGGCTTCAGGATCTGTGCTCCTAACATCTGCTATTCTACTCTTTGATATGATTATTATTCAGTCATCTCATGAGGCAGAGATTTTATACCTGCTTGGACAGATGAAGAAGCTAATCATCAGAGAGGTTCAATAATTTACCCAAAGGTTAACAGTAAGTGCCCCAGTTATAAGGTAAACTCAGGATTGTCTGACTCCAGAGACTTGCTCTTTTCCTGCCAAGAATATAACACAACATCCAACTAGGATGGCTATTTAAGAGCAAGATCTAGACAACTGAGAAATGAGAAATAATGATATTTCATCATTAGGCCACATAGTCTACTCAGGGTAAAAGTGGTAGAAAGAAATGGCAAGTCTACTAGCTAATTGACAATCCTATTTGTTTCTCTTCCTAGGCACACACTGCATTTCTCAACATCCTCTGTTGTCAATGGGATCAAGTGACTGAGTTTTGGCCAGTGGAATATGGACAGAAAATCTTGTAGCACCATCCTACCTTTTCTCTCACACCCTGGCTTGGAGAGGCTCCAAGAACCTAGAGGGAGGAGGAGCCTTAATAGTGAAGAAGCCTGGGTTCCTGACTGACCGTGTGGAAGGCTGCCCAACTAGGAATAGACCCAAAAGATTGTGGCAGCAAGGAGTAAACTTGTATTATTTAAGCCACGGAGATTTCAAATTCATCTCTTCTAACAACTGGTGTCAAAGTAACTAATAAGATATAGAAGCTGAATGCTGTTGTCAAAATCTTAAAATGTATGTTCTTGATTTACAATTGGGTTTGGGATAGAAGAGAAAAAAAAACAACTCAATTTGCAAAGCTAGAGGTCATATGATATGTATCCATGGAACATTTGGTAAAATTGTGCATGAAGTAACTTGGAAGTCAGCTTACATGCCTACTGACTTTCACTACAAATGAAATAGGCTGCCATTGGAGTTTTTGAGAGCAGCGTAACAGAATCTGACCTTAGTTGGTGGATCACTCTGTCTGCCGTGTGGAAAACAAACTGAGAATCAAGAATAGGAGCAGGATAATCAGTCAGGAGCTACTTCCACTGACCAAACACAAAGAGTGCATTCTTGGGATGAAGGCTCTCCTCCTACAGCCCAATGATGCTTGGTTCTCCTGAAGAAAGTTTCTGAGCTGCCAGGCCAGAAAGAACCACTGAGAACACTATTGTTCCAGTCAATGACTAATTTCAAAAAATAAATTAAATATGAATAAAGAACATGTATCATGGTATTCAAATTCTTTCTTTGTTAAGATTTTTTCTCATACTTCCTTAACATTGTATTTACATTAAGAAGAAATTCTGCAGACGCCCAATCTACTGTAGGGGTCCTTAAATACCTAACATTTTGCCTGTAGAATTGTGACTTCTTTAACTCTCGGATGCACAAAAATATAAATATTCCTTAAAAGCCTGCCAACCACAACAGGGAGTGAGAGATTTACAGTTGACCTTGAGTTCATTTCTACCACCAAAACTCCCCAGAGTATTAGCATGATGTCCATAAAGCCAGGTAGTAGGAAAAACTACCTTTAATAATGGAAGTTCAATACCTCTCTTTCCCAGCCCTCACACAGGCTCAGAAAACATGTTCCTACATGGACACTGTACATTTATTTTTCAGTCACAAAGGCTGAATCGAGTTTATTGTCTCTCTGCCTGTGGTTGTTATCACATACTAGTAAAATTCTATAAAGATTCATAGGCCAAATTCCGATTCATCCAGTAGTTAGAACCACAGTGCCACATGCAACCACCACATGCACTGGATTCTGCTTAACTGCCTAAGCCAGAGGGGTGGACTAATTTGTTCACAACTTGTTTCCGATCCATGTCATTATCGATATTTACATCTTAGAAGTTCAGGTTCTTATGGTAGGAGTTGCTTGAAATTTTTTTAAAAAACTAGAATGGATGGCCCAGGAGCCACAGTTTTCCTCAAATGGAAAGAGGAAGAAGAGTCTGCCAAGTCAGTATTCAGATGCTGCTCACACTCACCAATGATGACATGATCCCTTGAAGGTACTGAGAAGCAAAAGGCAAAATGGGACACCCACTGTTTTCCTGTTTGCTGAGCATCATTCAAAGGTAGAGTCAGTCGTTGTTGAAATAACTTAAACTGTGGAGAAAATATCAAAATAAGCCTATTACGCTGGGACCCAACCATTACAGCCAAGGAAATAATACAATAAATCCTTTGAAATGAAGAAATATAGCAAGAGGTACTTGAAAACGGAGAGGTGTTTTGTCACCAAATTGCAGCATTAATAGCGCTTTGATGCTCCTTGCTAAACTGTATATTTCTACACTCAAAATGAATATTAGGAAAATCATACTTATTTTATACAACTCATTAGCGAAAAGGAGGAAAATAAGATGATGTTTTAAAACCACAAATCTCCTTCATAACCAACTATGAATCTGCAGATATTGGAAGAGGGAAGCAAATTGAAAGGGAAAGAGTAATTCTAAACTGTGTTACAATCTTGGGTGTAAATGAACTATTATCTCATCAGTAGAGGATGAGTCCTATTTGGAATATGATGCTGACGGCTGGCAATAGTCCCTTCCTGATAATGAAATGAAACTAGGGATCACAGAAGAAGTTATTTCTTTTCGCATTATCAGCAGGATTCTGATGTCATTTCTATATATCTGTGGTATTTTTTTTAGCCAATCTTTCTTCCCTATAGATACACCCATTTATCTCAACTAATGAAATACCACTTGAATTTACTCTAATAAATACAACACATTCAAAGTATCAGAAGGAAATTGGCTACTTACAGGCACACTGCTCGCCAGGTAAGCTCTAGCTAATCACCTGCACCATTTCGAAACTCATAAAGGCTTGCCTGGTGTTCTAGATGTCTGTTTACCCAATCTCATTTTAATTTGTTAAAGGATGTTGAAGTCATGACTCAGCCATAACATGGCAGCATTTGAGTATTAAACAAAAATGCAAATCTAGCAGCACACCCTAATGAGATGTAGCAAGCTCATTTTTCTTTATATCATTTCTAATTCAGTCTTGTTGGTATAGGAGAGCATTTGTGTGGCACATGGTCATGTTTAAACTTTATCACTCCACATTATTAGTGAACTTAAGGACTAATTCTGAAATCTGCTGGCTCAGAGACCAGATGTAAACACTTGGGAAAATATATTTTTTCCACATGACCACTGCACTGAAAAGGGAGAAATGTCTATGCCTGTGCTGTTCTAAAACTCCCTGCTCTGTGTACAAAAGTGACAGCTAGGTTTCAGAGTTCTCAGTGTCTTCAGACATATGCAATGAGTCTTTCTCATCTGTCTTAAGTTTTCATTGTAAATAATGCATAATTCTGTCATTAACCAGCAGGAGGAAGACCTCCCCAGGGGAACATAGTTGTCTTAATTTGGATCTTGGATAGCAGTAGTGTTTGGGAGGTGATCTCAGGAAACACCATGAGCAAATGAGGAGAGCAGGAGAGGAAGGAAGGAAGGAAGGAAGGAAGGAAGGAAGGATGGAAGGAAGGACGGACGGATGGATGGAAGGAAGGTAAAAGGTAGTTTAATGAGGGATTACTCTGTGGGCAACTGGGACTTTGTCCCATAGAGGACTCTGAGAGATTGTGGAGAAAACCCCTCAGAACTGCTAAAGGGCAAGGAAACAAGATATTCATTTTTCTAAACCTCAGTGGTTGAGAACTGAGGGTTGCTCCTCATTAGCTCCTTAGTGCCTCCAGCCTGCCCTGTGTTCTAACTGAACACACGTCAGGAGCCAGAGAACGCCCTACAGCAGAGAGATGCACGAAACCATCAGTAGGTAAAAGAACTTCTATGCTGGTGGCATCCAAGAGAAGCAAGGAATATGCCCAGGGACTGCCAGGAAAGGTTTCCATGCTCTGAAGCAGGATGATGGCAGACTTGGCTTGAATCCCTGTTCCTTTACTCATGGTGTGACTTAGGTACATTACTCAAGATCTCTGAAGCTCGCTTTTCTATAAAAGGAGGTCTCTGACGCTGATGTCTCAGGGTTATACTAGGGATCCAGTGTAATGAAGTGATACCTAATGTAAACTCCCAGCATGGGCCTCGGCACACAGTAGGTGCTCGAGAAATACTAATTATGATGATTATAAGCTTTATTAATTACGATGCACAATAAATATCCTCCCAACTGCTGTACCTCTTCACAGAGTGGAAGAAACTCCAGCCACAGAGCGGGGTATACAGCAGAGAAATGAGTTCTCATTGAAACTCCTCATCTGAACTCACCCGTTACACCTGAAAGGAAAAAGATCATGCCATGAAGTCTGTGGGCTTCAGAGATCCATGTTATCTGAGGGACATGCTGACTCTGATTTCTATTAACCTTAACCCTGAGACCTACTCTTGCCCCTTTCCCTTGAGCAATGTTCTGATCCTCTTGGGCTAATGGTCCCACCAGACTGAATCACACCAGTCACCTTCGTCCCAACCCCTCGACCGTCATTCCTGCGAGGTGAAAGAGACATAACAGTAGCTGTCATCAGGTAGCTTTAACTGTTCATTTAACAAAAGAAATAGAGCTCCTAAGTCCTAGCAAATGTCTGTTGATTTTGTATAATACCTAGCCTTTCCTATTGTTTCCCCTCTCTATTAAAAGAAAATTATAGAAAAAAACAAGTTCATGCTCCCAAAGTTACTCTAGCAAAGCAATGTCTCCCAAAATCTGGGTTCTATTACCATTTGCAATGTCAGTAAAGCCCTCATCTCCATAGACCCGTGGGAGATATGGCCCTTTCTCTTCATTGAATACATGGCTAAATGTCCCTAAACTAGTCCTCCTAATTCTGTACTCACAAATCAATGACCCTGCGAAGAATCAGAAATGAGATCAATGTGTCATCTTTTATCCCTGTGAGCCCTACTCCTGCCAGTTCAGAGAAACCATAGGTTGCAGAAGGAGAGAAAGAGGGCAAGGAAGAGAGAATCATATCGTCTATGAGTTTGCTGTATTATACATTTACTTGCATTGGAGTCAATCATCTTTCCATTACATCTGGTACATGAATAGTACACTTACTTATGCATATTATTTTACATAGGAAAGCCAAGGTGAAAGAATTATTCGTATGGCCCTCAACTTTACAAAGGGAAATGGAATGGTTAATGAAAACCTACCCACTTGGTGAACTTTCATATCTCATTCTGATGTGGCCGCATGTGTGAATGGCAGGCTGCATTATAAATAGTTGGTGCTCTGGCCTGATGCTGCAGCATCTAATGAATTGTTGCCTCCATAAACTTTTTATGTGTTGCACTGTAGAAGTGAACCAATTAAAAAGTTTTGCCAATTTGAATCTTCCACATAAAATATCTTTTGCAAGGAGATAAATGTCTTTGATGCCTTTGACTGCTTGGTGAGCTAAAACTTTATTCAAATTGGCTTTGTAATATCTTTAAATATACATTCCTGTGATGCTTTGCACTTATATTTGTACTAAATGAGTATTTGGACATCATTAAATAAGAACACTTGCTGAACTTTTTTGCTTTCCCTTTTGTAAAACAAAATTTCAGGACATACTTTTTCATTTGTTTGGGGCCTCCTTTTTATTAAATTTGTTTGTATCTCTAACTATCCCATTCTGACCTCTCTGGCATCATTGTGGAGAAATGCTTTGAGAAAAAGCTGATAGTTATGTTTCTGGAAGCCAAAGTTCTCCTTGCAAATTAAAATTACATTCCACTTTGCTGAACACTAAGAAAATCAGCTTTGGAAAATTACCTCGGCCTTAAAGATTGGGCTGCCACTTGCCAGTCAGACTTTGTTCCTTTAATGTACATCTATGAGCAAACATGCTTGGCTCTGACTCATGCTGGACTAAACAAAATCTCATTAATAGACTTGGCCTAAAGAAGCACTAGAAAAGACAGCTAATCATGTTCTACATGATGGGAAATGTCACACAAAATCAGAACAGAGGTGAATTTTTGGACCAGTACTTCCGTCAGAGGACTATACCCTCTTCCAAAAAAGAGTTTTGAATGTGTCAGAGCTGGTTTTCCAACTGTTCCGAGCACTTGACTGAAATTATTAACAAGCCATGTTTAAGATGAGGACCAAAAGAAGAAAGAAAGAGGGGCGGGTGGCAGCTTGCACGCAAAGACAGAAAAGAGGCAGTAGCAATGATCCAGGCACAGACAGTGGCAGACACTGTAGTTAAGGCAGTGAAGGGGAAACCAATCCTACCTTCCAGGCACTCGCAGATTAGACGTGAGACAGATCAACAAAATGAAAGAAAAAAAAAAAAAAAACAATTGCAAGACAGTAGAAGTGTTGCTTGAATTGGGATTGAAGCAAGTAAGCAAAGGAGCTCTGAAGTCAGCTTGGGGGAGGCAACATCTTCTGAGGATTAATATTTGAGATGAGGCTCCAAGAATGACTCATTCAGTAGACAGTTGTGGGAAGGACACATCAGGCTGAAGGAATACAGTTCTCAGGTGTTAAATATGACCAGAGCAGAGGTTCAAGAGGCTACAGGGAAGAGGTGAGACTAAGTAAGTAACATGAGGCCATTTCAAGAAGGACATGAAGGCTTTGGAAAGGAACTTGGATTTTACTCTGCAGTTAGTCTAGAGCCAGTTAAGATCATTATGCAGGGAAATAGCATTATTATACATAATTATTAGAAAAATCTAAAAAAAAAAAAACAGGAAAGGAAAATAATCTCCTTTGTTCATAATATAGAGGAAAGATTTAAAAACTCCAAGAATATAATCAAGCAGACTTCTAGGAAGGACAGGATCCCTACCACAAATATAGTGATGTACGTCCTAGGCCGTGACTTTTAACATTCCTCAAAAAAGGTCTATGGCAAAAATGCTATACCTATATTACTAAAAGCTAACATTAGGAAGGGGCCAACTGGTTCATCTTAAGGCTCTCTGATGGTCCAACTTAAACCTGAGAATAAATTCTAGGTGTAGACTTCCAACCAATTCTCACCAACATTATTTCTTAACTCAAGTTTTTGGTAAATTTTGCAAAGCTGTGAATCAAAGGGTATATACTCCCTGACACCTTCCTGGCACATAAAGTTTCCCTGTAGCTGATTAAGGACCTCACATGCTCTAACTTCGGTGCCATGCTATCTGTGACAAATGTATCCTTCCCAGTCATTTCAGACTGTAATTCAGTATGCCTCAATACATTTAAAATGGTGAACTCTGGATTTCCTTCCCTACACAAATCCTGATTATCCAGGGTGGTCTTTCCTTTATCTGATCTCAACTTCTCAACAACCCAATCAATCCCAATTTGCTTTCTTTGAGCACTTCCAGCAAGAAAAATTGAGAAAAAAAACATGAGGAGATAAAGCTCAGACTAGTAGGTCGTGTCCCTATTTATTCATGCTGAAAGAAAGTGATGTGAGGAAGAATTTAGAGTCTCCCTGGTACTTAGACATGGACATTACATTGGCGAGGTCTTCATTAATCAGATTATATTGTTGGTCTGTCTAGTAACATAATACCTAAGACATCAGGTGGTTTATAGCCATGTAGTAGAAACAGAAGCTCAGAGAGGTTAATTAGCACCTTGTAAGCTGCAAAGTCAGAATTATTGCCCAGGTCTTCCTGAAGCTAAAGCCTGAGACATTCCCATAGCCCATTGCATCATCTTGGAAGTAATGCTCCTTCTTAATTCGGTTTTTGCTTTCATTCAGGAATATTACTGAATTTCATCAAAAATATAATATGAGCAAAAAATGGATTCAGACTTCTCAGGTGCATTCCCATACCCAGGTTTCCAAAGCTTGGGGACATGCTAAGCTTTTTGATATTCACATTTTTCATGTTTTTCCCAAAATCTTTTTTTCCATTTCTCTAGATAATAAGTCAATTCCTATACCAATTTCTTATTTAAAGAGTTGGGCTTTATGTGTGTTATGACAGTTGAATATTCCATCTTCTTATAACTAAGTATAAAAACCAATAAATGGAAGTATGAATTTTCACAATTTCACATGAGAATGCACCTGCCTTTGCTTTCATCAGTTTATATGTGGTTATTAGTTCCTATCACAAATGGGTTCTGAGCTGTCAGAGTGATCCTTTTCTTCACACATACCCCAAACAAAAATTTTGCACAGAGCTATCGATACCCCCAAGAAGCATGAAAAATACAGGTTTCCTGACAAGGAAGAAAACATGATAATTGATGACTGAGATAGGCTGCCCTTCTCTGGAGGTTTTTAATTACCACCTTTCATTTACATAACACTTGAAACCTCTCCAAGAGCTTTCAGGTACATCATCGCATTGTTTTCTCAGCACAACCCTGCAAGGAGAGAGCAAATATTACAATCATCACTTCCAAGAATAAGCCACCAAGAATGAGAGAGGTGACGTGATTTGATGAGTCACACAGCTTGTTATGGATGGATCTAGTGCTAGAACTCAGGACATCTAACTCCTAGTCTATTATTTTTTTCTACCATGCTTCCATTATTCTACTGGCTAGAAAGATCTGGTGTGGCTTCTCGTAAAGGCCTAAGATGTATGCAGTGGTATCAAAATTAGTTTTATAAGCATTCCTAACATAAGCATTTGTCATTTTTCCATGAGACACATCAAAAAGACTATGGTTTTTGCTAGAAAAGATACAACGGGTGGGATGGTGGGTCTCCATTCCAGCAAAGCCTGCTGGCTTTGGAGTCAACTCAATCATTTGCTAGCTAAGCATCCATTAACCTCATTTTCCTATAAAAACCTCCTGTTCCTATAAAATAAGCATGATAATAGAACCTTTCTCGTGGAGTTACTGCAAGGATTGGAAGAAATGATGCATGTAAAGCATTTAGCATCATGCCTGGCACGTAGTAAGCGCTCAACAAATGGTTGCTGCTATTTTTAGAGTTGTTGGTATTGTCACCACCATCATCATCATTATTATTATAGATCATGGTGAGTGTAATTCTGAACTCTGTGGGTAAGAAGCTCCAAATACTGCCAAGATGTCATTTGGGGGTTATATTGGCCTGTACTTTTTGGCCCTGACTCAAATAATGAGGTTTGCAATTTCATTGACTGGGTGTGCTAATTAGAAGCTTTTTAGAGATTTCTCTTGTCCATTGAGGCCACTAAATAATCTCCACATGGGTCAAGCTCTGTAATCACCCCGTTGCCTCATTGATTATACAAGTCAGCAGTTGGAGGCCATGATGGAAGATCTATGGCGAACAGAAGGAAAAGAGTCTAAAGACCCCAAATCGAGCTTGTCTGTGGGCTGGTGCATTTCTTTCATCACACTCAAAACTCATCTTTTATTACATGATAATTAAATAATAGGACATTTTCCTAACCAGCATCCTGCCCATTTTTAAATACATCTTTTATTAGTTGGTAGAGCTTATAAAATATTCATCAACACAAGCTACTGCAGTTTTTTTTTCTGCTGACCTAACCTCAGAGCTGCTCAAGTGGAAATTAGATTTTTTTTTTTGTTAAGTCGCTGAAACTGTCTGCATTTGCTAGATTTCCTAAGGAGCAGGAAAAAAGTAATTCCGTAGGTTTAATAAGGGCAACATACATTCTTATTCCAAAAAGACACACAAAAAGGGGGCAGAAATGCTATTGAGTGAGGATAATTGATATTGTAGCACAGTGTTCTGCCAAAGCTCATTGTGTTTTGAATGGGTGCACAGGTTCTTTGAATCCCTACCGAGAATAGCTTGTGTGTCTTTCACATCTTACCTTGAATTAAGGAAGACTTTTAGAGACCTTGTGAAATGTAAGATGCTTGTGATGTTAATCAGCAAAAACAGAAATCTGATTGCACTTTCAAGAAGCACAAGAGAGAGATATTGTGGTCTTATGGTTTTTGCTCCTAACTTAAAAGTAGGAAAACCTAGTAACTGTGCTTTGTCTGCACTGTTTTCAATTCATGCACATATTCCCTCTTCTTTTCCTGCTCTTTTTCCCTCACAACCTTTTGCTCCTTTATTTCTCTCTTAATTAAAAAGTTCAGGGTTCCAGAAGGTTATGAGTTTGTTACTGAAAGCTTTGCTTGTTTTTTTGTGAGGATTATAACGCCAGGACCTCAATGTACCCTCTCCATAAATCCATGTCTTGCCTCAGTATCCGAACTTTGCTGCAGATACTTTTTAATGAGAATGTTCATCAAAACACTAAAAATAGACTCGCACACTCAATCTCACCAAGCAAGTCTCTGACTCCTCTACCAGCCTGCCCACCTCCATGACACTCATCATACACGCCCAGCATCTCAACCACGATACTAAGCCCAAGTTTAGTTTCCCTATTTTAATTAGGGTTTAAATTTCTCTCATTAAAGAAGAAGGAAATCAGCATAGCATTTATGTCACTGAAGGGAAGGCAACTTTTAGCTACACAAAAGAGCTTGAAACTCCTTTATGTTAACAATTACTGCACCAAGTTTTCTTGCAGAGATGTGTTTCCTCCCCACTCAGACACTAATTTTATGATAATTGAAATTTATATTATTGATTTTAAGAAAACTGAACCATGTGAAATTAAAGTGTACTACATTATTATCTTAATGGTCAAGTCTTCTGTTTGTAATTTGAGGTCCTGGGGGGCCCACACCAATAATCTGCTTGAAACTTTTCTATCTCTGAAGTAACCTTAGCAACAGGATAGTGTCCAAGTGGTCTTTCCACTGATATACTTTCCATTTGATTGGAATGTTTATCTCTGGTTTGAGATAAAATAGAAGTGGTGGTAACTGCCATGCCCTATTGATAAAGCTTTCCTTTACCTCTTCAGTCTCCCGTTCTCATGTCACTTTCTCTCCCTTTTCCCTCTAGAAGCTTCAGAAATGGAGAATCCATGCTCATGATTTCCACTCAGTGACCTACAAGTATTTTGAACAGCTTCAGACTTACTACACTGGGTCAAAAACCCAGATGCCCTCCAAGCATTAGGTCTGATGTTTTGTCACCAGAAGCAACCTAAAACAATGGGCCTGCAGTGATTACACCATCCAGTTGTCTGAGTAGAACTGAGGAGATAAGCCCACTTCTGTCCTGTAAGACCTCTGAACTTGACATATCAACACTAAATTTGGTTCAGATTTTGTTCAGATGAGCTGGGACCATTAATCTTCACGCCCAAGAGCAAATTCTCCATCATATATGCCAAGTACATTGATAGCCATAATTCTTTTTTCTAAAATGCTATCAAATCAATGGGTGTCTTATAATCTATGACATCTTAAATCACTGAAATCAGTTCCTTCCTCTGGTTAACTTCAGAGCCATCTGGAATTATCACTCAAAGGTCTGATTGTCTCCCAGGATTTTTAAGTCCTTTAAGCTTCTATGATGAAGACACTCAACCAACTCTGTAAATGAAGTCTCACTTTTGGACTCTGTGGCTAATCCAGTTCCCTCTATTCTCTAAAATCTCAGCAAATACAAGCCACCCTGATTATATCCAACAATGGTAACTGAACTCTTATTTGTATTATTTCCTTTAGCAACATTGTCCCACCATTACCTGCTTGTTCCAAGGTTCCTGTAAGTCAATAAATGTTATCTCACCTCTACTGAGTATTCAGCAGGTGTTAGGTGTTTTCAGGCACAGGAAGAAAAAAGAACTTCATTGAACTTTTTTACATTTATTTTTAATGTTTCTCTCTCTCTCTTTTTAATTTTATTTATTTATTCATGAGAGACAGAGAGAGAGGCAGACACACAGGCAGAGGGAGAAGCAAGCTCCATGCAGGGAGCCCGACCTGGGACTCGATCCCGGGTCTCCAGGATAATGCCATAGGCCGAAGGTGGCACCAAACCGCTGAGCCATCCGGGCTGCCCTATTTTTATTTTGAATTGATATGGCAGAGGATATTATAATCTCTTCAGCACTTATGTCATCTTAACAACATAAGTCTTACCTGTCTTTTGCCTATTACCAGATCCTCATGGCATCCCAAGATACAGGTCTCTTGGGGCACTCCCTATTACCTATATCATTGCTACAGCAGCCCTCACTGAACTTGGCTTAGGCTTTCTCCTATTTCTTGCTGATGGGACCATTGTCCCATCCTTTGCTTCACCCTTGGATGTCTGTTGGATTTTCAGGACCCACAATGGTCATTTGCTTTGGGCAGCCTTGGTTGTTTCCCATCTAGACTGAGGGAAGGAGCTCAGTGTAAAAGTTAAAAGTATAGATGTAATGTCATAGGGACCTTGGGGAGGTTATTTCATCATTTCTCTGAACTTCAATTTTATCTTAAAAAGAGGATAATAGTAGTAACTACCATTACTATTCTATGAGTATTAAATAAGAAAGTGCAAATAAATACCTGAACACAGTTTCTATCATATGAAGTATACTATTATCGGTAGCAATTATTAACTAATATTATTAGGTGACTTGCCCAAAGACAGAGAGCATGTTGGTGACAAAATTCTAAGCCACCTACCTGCCTTGCTTTATTTCCAGAGATGAGCTAATGTTGTAGATCTGTTGTCCAAAGTAGGAAGTTCTCTGTCCTGAAGCTCTCTGATCACTGAAAGGGCACAAAAGATACTTTGGAAGTGCCAACTCTGGGTCTCCCTTCCCTTTCTCAGGGCAAAAGTTGTTATGGGAGAGAGTGATTAAACTTACTCTGTATTGGTCACACTGAGGAAAACTTGGATCTACTGGAGAAAATCATAATGTGGCTTATGGAAATAAAATTATTCTAATCACTTACGGTCTGTGACAATGAACCAGAACACTGCATAAGATGACATGCCCCCATCACTGAAAGTGTTCAAGCTAGGATAAATGGTATAGCTTAATCTCTAAGCTTCTTTCCAACCCTGAGGTTCTAACGATTAGGAAACAAGGCAGCCTCTCAGAGTTTATTCGTTCATTCAACATTAACTATCAAAGAATATAGCATGAGTTTTGTTTTGGTTTGGAGATGTCCAAAGCACTTCTTTAACCACTGTGGAAGAAAAACCAAGGGGTGAGTTTCTATCTTAAGTACCAGAAATGAAACTATAATTTGTATAGTTTTAAAGAACAAAGGAGCTCTTCTCTGGATTGCCAAAGAATTAAAATCTAGTAAATTCACCATTGATGTATTTATTTCTGAGGTGAGCAACAATAAGTTCAATTTACGAACTACAACTATTTGCTACATTAGCCTTGTTTTATGAATTTCCATCATTATCAAAGTCAGACATGCTTTCTAAAACTTGGTGTCTGTACCAATCTTCAGCTGGGTAAAGACAGAGTCTTTAGAAAAGAGCTTAACAATGGAATTCATATATTTTTACATCGTGCAGCAAGAAATATAAAAAAGAAAATTATCACTCATGATAAAGGAGAAAAATGGCTCAACGTAATCCTACCTCAGCATTTCTCCTTAGTTAACTGGTAGCCTGACAAGGCTTTTGTTTAGTGTACCAGGTCATAAATAGAGCTTCCACAACAGGACAAGAAAGGATTCTCAGCACATTTCCCAAAAATAAAGTACTCTTACAGCTCAAATATTTGCACTATGTTTTCCTTTCATGGAAAGCTGGTTTCATTATTAAAGAGATAATCAAATTCCTAATTTCATATTTTATTTTTTCAAAGAATGAATTTGTAGCAGAAGTGGTTACTCTCTTCCGAGATCCCTCGCCCCTACTTTTATGAACTAGAATCCCTGAGCTTCATCTGGATCCTTGGATGCCGAGAGAGAGACTCAGTTTCCAGGCCTCCTCACAGCAAGGTGTCACCATGTGACTAATTTTGTTTAATGGAATGTGAGGGAAAATGATCACGGGTTCAACTTCCAGCTTGTGCTTTCAAGGGAAGGGTCATGCCCACCCATTCTCCTTCTCCTCTTGCCCTTGGCTAGAATGCCAGGAACTCATGCCACCATCTTGGACCACAAGTTACAAGTCATGAGCAAGCAGAACAGAGCAATAAGACAAAGTCTCTACAATGACCTACAAGGCCCTATGTGATCCAGTCTTGCATAACCTCTCTGGCCTCAGCTCCCACTGCTCTCCCACTGATCACTCTGCCTTCTTTGCTGTTCCCAACAAACCAGACACTCTCTTGCCACAGGGCTTTTGTATTTGCTAAACATTCTCCCCAACTATCCTCATAGCTTGCTCCCTCACTCTCTCCAGGTCTTTACTCAAATACCACCTTTCTAGTGAGATTTTCTTAGGCCGTCTTACCTAGGATTTCAACAGAATCCACACCTCCAGACTCTTCCTCCCCTGCCCCTTCCTTTATTTTCCCCTATAGCCTTACATAGCCTGTTATACATGTTATTTTTCATTATGTTCAGGTACTTATCCACCCCACTAGAATATCAACTCTATAAGGACAGGGATGTCCTCTGTTATGTTCATACTGGTTCCTCAGTATCTGGAACAGTGCCTGGAATATAGCAGATGCCTAATGAATCTGCATTGAATGTATTTAAGGGATAGAAGGGGTACAAATCCCTGACATTGTAGAGCAGCCATATGACCTCAAGCTCAGACAAAGTAAACTACTGTTGTAAGTTCACTATTACTGTTGGTCAGACGGAGGTAGGGCCTCTCCAAAATGGATGACCTAAGGCTAAAAGGTGGGGTCACCCTTTCCCCAGATGTCACCTCAGATAAGTTCCTAAAACTCGTCAAGTCACAAACAACTCGTGACCTACCGAGACCCACCTAAAAGAAGAACACCAGAATCAGCCAAAAACAAGAACATGCACCCTGCCTCGCCTTCTCACATAAAACCACATGTCCCTAATCACCCCTTTTTTTTTTTTCTTAACTTGCACAAGCATAAAAAACACACACCCTTCCCCTCCTAGGCGCGACTTCCCGGACTCGGGCCTCCTCTCTGGGTCACGGAACCTCGCTCGGGAGGGCTCCCCATTGAAGCACTCTTGAACTACTGCCTGGCTCGGCTGTCTTTAATTTTCTCCGCTGGTCATTAAAAGAAAACCTAACAACTACCCTCTTTGTTACAACAGCCAAACCAACACTCAGTTAATACAGAGACAGTAATCCCCTCCTTCAGCAGAGATGAGCTAATGCCTTACTATGGCATCGTGCTCACCGTCCTGGTGGTACTCTTCCCAAAGGGTACACTGCTGAGCTTGGACAGTCGCAGCCCCTACTCTCAAGGAAGACATTACTCACAGAATCACACCAACAAATATCAAATTACAAGTGAGACAAAGGAGTGGTGGCAATGAGAACCAATAAAGGGCAAATTTGACCTGGAGGAGGAGCCATGATGAAAAGTTACAGGAAGGGCTGATATTCAGAGGGGGAGAAGCCTGTCCTTGGGAAGGTGGTGTGGGAACAATCTAACCAGGCAGAGGAAGAGCAGATGTCAAATCCATGTGGTGGGAGGAAGTGTAGCATATTACAGACTTGGGGAGTCCTGCTGGCTGGGTGCATTATTTGAAAGATCCTGAGAGGTCAGAGCTGAGGAGTTATTACCTTTTCTCACGAACAACAGAAGCCCTGGACGTTTTTCAGGCGGGAAGGTAACATGAGTGATACCCGCCTCCTGGCTTTCAGAAACAACCCTGGAACCTCATTGCCTCTCTCCAGCAGAGTCACCCCAGTCCCCTCTGAGAAGAAGAAAGTCTAGAAACCTCCGGAATGGGAGCCTTGCTTCTGTCATAGCTCTTTTATTCAGCGCCTCACAAATGAGTTGCAAGAACTTGCCCTGGAGACAACAGGGATGCAAATGCAGACGACATAGAATTATAATAGCATAAACATTATGAACAATGCCAACCAGTTGGGCCCCCCATGGAGATATAATCCCCACGTTCCTTTCCGAATTGTCTTTATGGAAATTTCATAAAATGTGTCATTATTAAAACTGAGTGGCAATTATTTCTTTCTTTGGTTCATCAGTTGTGGGAGGAAAATTAATTGTGTTCCCCTTCTTTTCTGGAGTTCATCACATAGAAACAAGGCAACAAGGATTGACAGGCCTGGGGCCTCTGTTGATGGAAAGAAGGCAGGAGAACTTGGGGGACATTAGCACAGATGTGGCATTCGAGGTGGGAGCGGTTAAGAGAGTGGTAGCGGCAGATGCGGCCCCGCTAACAAGTGTGCTCAGGAAGCCGAAGTCATTACGGTATGTTGACATAACATTTGCCAGCTTCACAGGGGCCATCATTGTAAATTAGATTTAATATTGATCAGGCCGTTCACAATCAGGGCCAGGAGAAAATTGGACTCAGAGTTCTTAGTCAAAATTGGCTCTTAAGACCCTGCTTTCTAATTAACATAGGAGAGCAGAAATCCAGGGCCTGCCTGGCTGACCCAGTGTGGCAGTAACTGTTCTCCTAGTCCCTGAGGGCAGTGTGCAAGGGACAGCCATCCCTCTCTTCTGCTTTCCCTCCCTGAGGGGTGGGGGGAGTAGCAAGGGGGGGGGCAGGGAGGGAATGGGTGGGTGGGCTGTGGGAAGGAGACCTGGGTTTCAGAGCACAGATGGCTGTGTTGCTCTTCTCAATCTTCCTCGGAAAGCTGAGAGACTTTTTGGAGAAATCTGGTTTGCCTTTCTTCTAGTTTTTAAAATAAGCAATGTTTTGAAGTTCATTCAGGGTTAGGAATTCCGAGAAGTCATTCATAATGCCTCCCACCACCCCTGGCCTGGAGTCACCCTTTGAGGCAGCGTGGGGGACGAGCCTTGCACTATCTGACCTTGGACAAATGATTTGACGGCTCTGAACTCCAATTCGTTCTTCTATAAAATAAGAATAAGAATAATACCTCCCTCAAAGGGTTGCTGTGGGGACCAAATGGAATAATGCATTTATTATACATTCAGCAAGTATCAGCTCTATTTTGCAGCATTGTTGTTAGATGCTACTTATTACCATTCTTGGGATCTGGTTTGTCCTGTTAGACAATATTAATATCATCACCAAAAATAAGAGTATGACATCTAATTTTTTGACTTTAAAAATAACTGGCCAGGACAAGTCCAACGCAAGCAGCCCCCAGGCCTGTGCTTCCCGCTCTGGACTCCAGCTCCAATCCAGAGGCTTTAAGGGTCCCTGAACTTCAAGGTTCTCCTTTTTTTTTCTTTTTCTTTTCTTTTTTTTTTTTTTTTTTTTTTTTTTTTTGGCACCCCTTCCCTGTGAACTTCACACAGTCCTAACACTTCTCAAAGCTTTACATCCCCTTTCATGGACTTCCCAGACAGGAGCTTATTGGAATCAGAGATTCATCTCATTTATCTTTGGATCTCTGACATTTTGGATCTCTGACATTTTGGATCTCTGACACAAAACTGAGCCAAAACATAAATGAGTCAAGGGAAGGTCCTGGGGCATGAAACCTAAGGTGGCAGTCGCTCTTGGGCACCAACTCCACACTTCGACCAACCCAAGAGGGAACAAACACCTCCTTGACTTGTGTGCCCTACAAGCCTCACTTGTGTCACCTGGCTCCTGGCTTTGCTAGTTGCTTAATCAAGATGACATGAATAAACGAATGAAATAGGAAAAGGATTCCCCCAAACATCCTCTTGCCCAAACTCCCCAGCCCTGGGCCCCTCCACACTGCTGCTCCTTCGCCTGTGTGGATACACACGGGAAGGGAAGATTTTGAAGCAAGAAAGATTTTAAGAATCTACCTTGCCAACAATAACTGCAAAAAGGCCCATTTCTTAAAACCCAAACAGCAGTTCCAGATTTATCTCACTTGCCCAGAGTTCCTACTCTAAGCTTCACGGAGTTATGGGTCTTCAGAATTAATTGTAAAACTCAAGTCTGGCCAGAAGCCTCTGCTGCCATTAAGTAAAAGGCTAACCAGGGAACTGAAAGAAAAAACAAGTCCCAGGGCTCAGCTCCCCATTTATTAATTTACAAAGCCTGCTTCCTCCTGATCCCTCAAAATATCTTCAGATCTACATTCCTGTGGGATTTTCTTTTCTGTCCCCCAGGACCATTACTTGCACAACAGATACCTTTCTGTAGAGAAAAATATATATATATTTCACCTTGAGTGTGACCCCTCATTCAATTCTAGCCTCTGCCTTCAACTTCAAGAGCTCTCTTTCCTTGGAGCCAGAAGGCACCCAATCCGTCCCTTGCACTTCCCATTTTAGTGAGCTTATCTACTCTTGGACACCAAACTGCAGCTATAAAATTTGTTTATGGAATAAGACCATGTATCAAAAATTTTCATAATTTTGTTGTAAGTATAATGCACACGATCAAATATGCATATACGAAAAGGTAGCTAGAGAATAATAAACCACTAAAATCTCAACTGTTTACCATGCATTTACCGTGTACCAAACCTTATTTCATTTTATCCTGCTGCTAATTAACTCAGTTCTCTCTCTTATAAAATGTGCTATGTGTGGGGCACTCAGGTGGCTCACTGGATGAGTTTCTGCCTTTGGTTCAGGTCATGATCCAGGGATCCTTGGGTCCTGGAATTGAGTCGTGCATCAGGCTCTCCGCAGGGGGCCTGCTTCTCCTTCTGCCTGTGTCTCTGCCTCTCTCTGTGTGTCTTTCATGAATAAATAAATACAATATTCTAAATAAAAATGTGCTATGTGAACTGCTTTTCTGCTATCTTCTTTAAATTTGAAGGTATCATTGCAGTGTTTCTTGGGTTACTGGTGCTCTGAGAGACCCAGGGCCTGACTTAACAGCACACTGGGATGGACATCTGTCATCTTTTTTTCTCACTCAACATCCATCCCCCTGTCTCTAGAAACCCCATCCCCATTTTCTTTTGGAAACCACGTCTCCCCTTCTCACAGACCATGTGCTTCTGGTGGGACTGACCCTTCACTTCAGTGGTTTCAGAGAACGGTTATGGATTTCCCATCCGGCCCATCAGAATGGCACCATGTTTTCTTAGGTCCTGTGAGCACACCATCTGCAGGCATGCAGTTGAAGCCCAGATGATGAAACGCAGCAGACCAAGACTACTAGCTGGAATTACAGGAAAAGAGATTCCTTTTCTGCCTGCAATGGCCATCAGCTGGGAATCACTGAGCAGCCACTTTGCCTTCATGCAGGAAGACCCTGCCTGCAGAAAGCAGACTTGGAGCTGGGGGGAGAAATGTTCCCAAACATCCTGTGTGTCCTTCTGGAGCCATTTATACAAGAAGTTGGACTTTAGAGTTATGTAAACCAATTTGTTTTCACTCAAGCCAATATGTGATATATGAGATGCTCATCCACAGCAGTCACTAAAGCAATGATTCAAATCAATTGGAGAGCGGTGACTTCCATAATAATGCAGCCACTTGGCCCCGACTGGCTATGCCCCTGCCTTCACAATCAGATCTGTCGGGCACTCGCTCCAGTGATCAGTCCAGACTGACCCCCAAACAGGCTGCTGTACCGCCTGCCCTGAGTATGTCAGGGTGAGGCGGAGTAGATCTGCCCCTTCCAGAGAGAGGAATGTCAACTCAGGGAGTATCAGGCTTCTGATGATTCCCTCCTAATGGGACTGACCTGCACAAAACAAAACAAAAAACACAAACAAAAAGCAAGGTTTTTTTGGGTTTTGTGGGGTGGTTTTTTTTTTTTTTGGCGGGTAAGATAGGTCCTCTAGTTAAATACTGGAGTGGCAAGAGCAAGGACCCAAACCCGGGGAGGTTTTGTTTTGCTCTCCGGGAGGGTGGAAATTAGGTGAGCTGCACCTTCACCCCCAGGGGCTGCAGAGGCTGAGGAAAGTCGAAATGAGCCAGGAGCCGGCGTGCTGGGCAGGGGGCAGCAGCCGGCCTGGGCAGGCGGCCACCTCGAACTGTAGGAGCAATAAAGCTCACACTGCAGGCGACGGGACGCTTGGCACAAGTCGAATGTTGCCCAAATGAGATGCTCTGAGTTTTTCATCTTCTCACTGGATCAATAAGACAGAGGCCAAAGACAGAGGCACTGCTGAAACAGCATCTACGTAAATAAATCCTCAGCCCATGCAGCAGATTCCTCCAGAAGGTTCTGGAAGCACGGTGGTAGCAAAGGGCACAGTCGCACCCCTACGTGACCTGCAGGCAGAGGAGCTCAGCCCCCCCTCGTGTGTTTAGCAGACTGCTGGTTCTACTGAGGTCTTCCTCCAAAAGGGTGTCTTTTCTTTCCCTCTGCTTCCTCAAACTGAAGCATCTCCCACTGAAGAGCAGCAGCATTAGGGAGAGAGGCAACGCTGGATCAAGTAACACATTTTTAATGATGTGAAACAAAGCTTTAATCACCATAGTTATTTACAAAATAATGTCTTCCTTGCATTTGGTTTAATAGCACTTTGTCCACGGCTTTCATTAAAACAACTACCCATCTGACTTACTGGAAGATTATATTAAATGTCAGAAGAGCTCCCCAGACTCATAAAGTGGTTCCTCGCCAATCAGGATTTTAATTTTGGAGGGGGAAATAATAAATACAATAATTATTGAACACTGTGACATTAACTGATAAAGATTCCTGCTTCCCTTGAATTATCAATTTCACGTTGGCATAAAAAATAGATTAGTGACAATTTAATCCCACATCTGGTGACCTTTAAGTAATGTTGTAACACTTCACAGCTTTGTCATTAGAATGTCATCAGCCTTCTCTCCAAAAGAAATGATACCTAAATGCTTGTTTCAGAACTGTCTCCAAAGTTTGCTAATGTTTAATATCTGGTAACAAGACCCAGATGCACCAGGCAACTTCGTCAGTAGCAATTTTTAAAATAATCCTATTATAATTTACCGTATGACAGAAATTAGGTAGAGTCAAAAACTCATAAAGCCATAATATCCACTGCAGCTGGGAGACAGACACACTGCCACACCTTCCAGGTGGGGGGGTGCATTGGGATCAGCGTTGGGGGTGTCAGTTGGCCAAACCCATCAAGACTTTAAATACTCATCCCTTTCTAATCAAAATCTCACTTCCAGAATCCCAATCTATAAAAATATTTATACAAAAGACTGTTCATTACAGCGTGGCTTATAGATAGTATCAACCACCTACAAAAATATTTCTTAAAAAAATTAAATTTCCATTAAAGAAGGAATACTTAACTAGATGGCTACCCCCACATAATGGTGTCTGGCACGGTCACTAAAAAAGAACGAGCTGCCAAACATATGGACAGTTTAAGTTCTCCTTGCTGTACTGTCAACGGCCCACACCTGACCCATCGGGGACTCTGCTTGGCCTCGTTTCAGGAGCCCCCAAGAGCCCAGCTGCTGCACCACCCGGCCCCTCTAGGCCCCCTGCCAAGCACCCCCCCCCCAACCGCTCACCTGAGGGACTGCAGCCACCTCCTGACAGGTCTCCCGCTGCCACCTCTTCTCCAGAAGGTCTATGAGGGCAGAGCTGCCAAAGTGATCTTTTCAGATAATTCAGATCGAGTCTCATCAAGCTTGATGGCGAAACCTTATAGTGACTCCCCTTCTACTCAACATAAAACCTAAAGTCCTCACAGCAGTGTAGAGGCCCTATAGGATCAACCATCCCCACCCCAACCATTACCCCTGGGTCTTCACACCCTCTTCCCGCCCCGCTCCCATCTTCCCTCACTCTGCTCTAGTCTGACTTCCCCTCTGTGCCTCAATCACGCAGAATCCTCAGGACCTTTGCACTGTCCATTCCCTCTGCCTAGAGCACTCTTCCCAAGAGACACAGGCGTCCTCCCTGACCTCGTTCAAATCTCGGTTCCAGTGCCACTTTCTTAATAAGGCCTATCGTGACCACTGTATATGAAATTGCACAGCGTCATCTCCCTGGCACCTCTAATCTCGTTTTCCTTGCTATCCGTTTTCTTTCCTCACAGTGCTCACTGTGTTCTGATCTGCTGTGTAACTTACTTTCCTGCTCTATCAGTTCCTTATTGTCCACACCCCTCCTCTGCCCTAGAATGCAAACACCACATTGGATCTTTGTTTTGCTCACAGATGTACCCCAAGTACCTGGCCTATAGCAGATGCTCAATAAACATTTGCTAAACAGATGCATGAATGACATAATGAATAATCTCCTCAGTGCTATCTCCTTCTGAGCCCTAAACTGGGTGCTTCACATATATTATCTCTTTTAACCCTTCCACCAATGCCAGATAAAGCAAAAAGGGCAGGAGGGAGAGGTGAGGTATCATAATTCCCATTCTGCAGCTGAAGAAAACTGAAAACCAGGAGAGTAATAACTCACTAAGGTCACATTATTTCTAATAAGCAGCAGAGTGGGTGGAGGAGGGGGAGAAGACTGAATGCAAATCTGTCCACCTACCAAAGGGAGATCTTAACCACTTTGCCCTACCGCTTCTCCTAAAGCGGCGCCAACCAATTAAAAAGCTACCTATCCACTCAGCCTGTCGCCCCACTCTTCTTTGGACACTGACTATTTAGATGAATGTCACCAAATTGAGCAGTGTTTTATCTTCTATACATAAAAATTAAGTGTGGTCTGGGCGAAATGATGGATGAGGCCATAAGTCTTTAAGTTCCCTTTAAGCTTTTTGACTTTATTAAGTTCCAAACCACATCTTGCTTCTGGGAATGGTGTTTTGGTTTGTTTATTTTCACCGTGAGGAACTGTATGTCTCCCTCTTGCCCAGCTTATTAGCTTTAGTCATAAACAACAACCAGTGAAACAGGAGGCCACGTGGGGTTTTGTTTGTTTGTTTGTTTGTTCTTAATGAGATAGAACCCAGCACGGGACTCTTTGGTATTTTGGAAATTTTTTAATGTCAGCATATTTGCTTTCAGATCTGTGAATACAATTTTGTTCTGGAGGTTCTTGCTTTATGAGTGAGATTAATTTTAGTTAGAGTAGACCATCTTAAATTTAGTATAATATGTGAAGAAATAATTTATCTTCCATAAACTAAACAGGTTTTTAAAAAAAAAACTGGTAAATTATCTAGGATCTAGGTGGTAAAATTAAACTGAAGTATTTTAAAGACAAACCCTCACTGATTTTTTATAATTTGTGTAGGATCGGTGATGTTAATGCTAACCTCACAGTTCTCAGTGTTGATCTGGAGCCTCCGTTGCGTGGGTAACAGAGCAGAATCTGTGGGTGCCCCACCCCTATCTTTCTGAACCATACCAGTTCCTACATGTCAGCCTGATTTCTAATGGCTAGCATCTGCGTCTTTTGCCTGAGACATTTCTTTGGTTTCCTGAGCCTCTTCTGTGCAAGCCCACAGACAAGAGCGTCAGGAAATTTGTACCCCTGGCAACAGCTCTCAGCTACTGGGGGAGGGGACTGGCATATAAATATTCCACTCCCTCACCCTATAGGATAATTCTGGGTTACTTACCCTATGCGGCTTCATTAGCTGCCCTCCTTTGCCTATCCTAATTCTCCACTCCACACCAGTGTCTCCTGGGATCACCTCCCAAGTAACCTTGTATCTGAATCCTTGTATCAGGATCTGCTTCTCTGAAACCAAAACCAAGACAGTTCCTTTATTTGGGGCTTAGCTGTAAGTCTAATGAATTAGTAGTAGTAGTAGTAGTAGTAGTAGTAGTAGTAGTAGTAGTAGGAGTAGTAGTAGTAGTATTTCCTTCTTCAGTGAATAATTATTGAGCACCTACTATGTTCCAGGCATTATTCTTAGCACTGGGCATTTGGCAATGATGAAATAAACAAAAACCTCTGTCTTCATGGAGTTTACATTCTTGTGAGGGAAAAACAATGACCAAAAAAATTTTTTTAAATGTCCTATAAGGCAGATTATGATGGGTACGGGAGGAACATAAAGAGAAGGACCATGACAGGGAATTCCAGCAGCCGAGGCAAGCAGTGAGAACGGGAGGGCAGAGAATGGCCAGATAAAAGGGCAAATATAAACAAAGATCTGAGAGAAGCGGGGCACAACCAGGGAGGAAAAACGTTAGCCGAGGCAGGAGGAAACAGGTGCAGAGGGGACCAGACCTGGAATGTTCCAAAACCAGCAGGGCTCCTGGAGCAGGGTCAAGAAGGGAGAAGATGACAGAAGATGAATCATCTCTGCTACTGTTATTGTTACTGTTGCCATTACTGGCAGTACCGCAGCTTACTAGGCTTCTCTTGTTTCTACGTTTTATGATGAAAATTACGGAAAAATTGGAAGATTTTATAGTGAACACCTGTGTACTCACTATCCGAATTTGCTATACTTGATTTTTCATACCTCTACCCTTCCATCCACGTATCAAGCCATCTTTTTAACGCATGTCAAAGGATCTGCAGACATTTAACATCTGGTCGTTATATAGATATTGTTTGTGACTCTGACAACACCCTTGCAAGGTGGATGCTATACCCCCATTTTATGGATGAGGAGACTGAGCTTCAAAGAGGAAGAACAGCTCAACTGAGGCAGCACCACAAACACGTGGCTGAGTAGGGATTCCAGTCTGGGTTTGTTCAATGCCAATGCTCACATTTTTTTCTGCTATGACACATATGCTGCCCTTGGCCAATAGACTCATGTTGAAGAATAAATAAGGAGGCAAGCAGCTCTGCTCTTCTCTGAAGGAAGATGTTTCCCTTCACTATTTCCCCTTCACCTGAATGGCAGGGATCCAGTGATATGCTGCTAAATGTTCACCAATCAGCTCTATGGCTACGGGTACAAAGAAGGGGGAAGCCTGGTATGCGACATTTGCCAATTTCTGGGGTATAAAGACTCCAACCATGGCTGATTTTAAGCTACCAACCTGACATCAGGTTGCAAGATCTTGTGAGTTAATACAAGGTGGCTCCCGCACACCCCTGCAGACCATAAAATAAAGTATTTTTCTGTAGATGACAAATATCACTGGCCTTTGGGACCAGCACCAGATTCAGGATCAATGCCTGGTGCTCGTTCCCAATGAGTACTCAGTAAATACTGGTGCTGGTGGTAAGGTTAAGGATCTACAGCTCTCTACCCATGCCCACACATAGCAGCAAACCTCTACACACTCGTGCACGCATGCACACACACACATACAAGCATGTGCATTTTCTCTCTAGCATGGATAGTGATGCATTTAAATAATGAATATATAACATACTGTATAAAGCAAACTTCCCCCAAAAAAGTAAACATGGGGCAGCCCACGTGGCTCAGTGGTTTAGCACAGCCTTCAGCCCAGGGCATGATCTTGGAGACCCAGGATCGAGTCCCACCTCAGGCTCCCTGCATGGAGCCTGCTTCTCCCTCTGCCTGTGTCTCTGCCTCTTCTCTCTGTCTCTCATGAATAAATAAAATCTTTAAAAAAAAAAAAAAAGTAAACATGCCCCTTTCTCCATGTCATTTCTAGCACTGGTCCATTTTTCCTGCTCTTCTCTTTGTCACATCACTTCTGCATCTCCTTGCACTGTTGACCATGCTCTTCCTTGGCAGGAGCAATCATAGCACACCCTGATGCCACAAAATACCTTCTTACATGGCTTGAGGTTATAAATCACATAGCAAACACTCTACACTTCGGAGGTTGCCTTTTCTCCTCCTTTTGTGCTTCCTCTTTGCTTAAAAACCAAAAGATCTCTGACCTTCAGAGCATTTCCCTCACTGCCCCTTGACGAGGTTCTGTGTGCTCATTTTCATCATGCCATCATTCCACTTGAAAGCTTGATCCTTTTTATCTCACCTTCTCCCACCCCTGACTACTCTCCACCTTCTTCACCCAAATTTCCCTCTGCACCTTTCCCCAGGGGCCCCATACCCCTAAGGTAACATTCCCAAACCCCAGAACAGGGTGAGGGCATTTACATCGACTTTGGTAGATGGTTCCAGGTTGAGCTTTGAAAACAGAGGCCTTTCTATATGGTATCTGTATGGCATCTCCCCCTCCCCCACCATCTCCTCACTCCTTACCCCACACATACATACATATTCCTGCCCAGTGCAGGCCACAGCCCCAGGCCCAGCAGGCTGTAGAGCAAATAACAATCATCTCTAACAGAATTGGCACGAATGAGGTCTGACACTTAACAACTTCAAAGCATTTTTTATAGTATGGCAAATCCCATTACCATGCAACAAAGAACAGCTAATTGTTAAGAATTAATAATAAGAAATAAGTATAGATAATGGTTTAGCTGACACTGTCATATTTTAGTACAATATGTTCTGAAATATTTGCTCCTTTGGGTTGTGAATGTGCTATTTTTGTCACTAATAGGCCTATAGAAGCCTAGTGGAAATTAGTTTTCTCAAAGAAAGTTGTGTATTCTGAGATTTCTCTGATAAGGGGAAGGGGTCAATGTGCCTGTAGTTTCTGTGCTTCATTAAAATTCTGCTTCCGTACTGCATAATGTGAGTAATATTAATTTTCTAAACATTCGTGTACAGCAGCTGCTAATTTCCATAACAGTGTTCCTATTCTACAGGCATTTTAAAAGGGGGAAAGGAGATGACTACTGACTTTCTGCCAAAATGAAAGGCTCATCCTAACCCACTTCTGAATCATTCCAGACAAAAAGAAGGACAATATTAGGAATGCTAGCTTCTCATTCATGAGGCTGTCTGGATTCAAACATCACCACCTTAGACCCAGGGCTGGTGCACCTGGAATGAAGTATGAGCTCATTTGCTGGGTCCACTTTACCTGTAAACACCTTTGAGATGGCCCAGTTCATGTGACCTAGACTGGCTAATAATCTGAGCATGTCTGCAGCCCTAAGTCATCCTAGGCACCAGCTGCTTCCCCTTCCCTCTGGTCCATGCCATTGAAGTCCCAGATAGAGTGCAGCTAAGGCTGTACACACTGCTTCTGGGAGGGCAGCACAGCTGAGAACTGTGGACGCCTTGTGCTTCAGAGGCTTGCTCTCAGAGTATCCTCCCTCTACCCTTCTCCAGAAAACACTGGGATGCCCGGGCTCGTGGTCAGAATATAATTTAAATGTTTTAGTTGTATACAATCTCAGGCTGGAGCTTCCCTTCTTCTGCCCTCTACTGAAAGGAAGAGGAAGGGTCACAAACTTGAACACCATTAGTCTCCCTTTAACTCTCCTGTAGTCACGTCCTTTGGACGATATTACCCAACTTTGTGTTCATTCACCTCCACAATCCACAATCCATCATTCTTACCTTCAAACTCTAGCCTCAATTTATCCCCCTAACCTTACCTTCCACTCTCCTTCCCAAGATCCCACCACATCAGTCTACATGGCCACTCCCCCAATAAATCATGTCAAGTCACTCCTCCAAGTCTTTACCCAAACTGTCACCTCTGGCTGGATAGCCCACCCACTTCAATACTGGTAAAACTGTACTCTTCATCCCTTTCTAATCTCACTGACTAAGTTAAACCCTCCTCAGCTTTTGCCCAACCCATCAACTGGGTTTTACTCATCTTTATATATGCTGTGCTCATGACATTGTAGGCACTCAATAAATCTTTGAGTGGAAGTTTCCCTCAAAATGTACCTGCACAAGGATATGTAAAAATAGGTGATCATAAATTTTGTCAAGTCATATACACTCAAAGTTAGAGTCACTGTGGGTAAAACTAAGCATACTGCAGAAAAGAACAGGGGTTCATACAAGGATGGGTCAGACCCCAGAAGTGGCATCTAATTTCATGCTTGGCACTTTCCCCTACATTGTCCTCTCCTCCACCTTTCTGACTTCTCCCCAACTGAGTTGGTCCCAGTACTGTCATTCCATTCCCTTACCATGAAATCGTTCCTTCTCCCTTTCATAAAGCTCACATAGCTGATCCCCAGAGTCACTGCCTTCTTAAAATCTGTCAAAATCATTCTAGATGCAAAATGGAAAGAATAAACTAAGTAGATGTGACCCAATAGTGAAAACTCCACAGGTGGCAGTAGTAAGAAATGCAAAAGTACTGTTCTCAGGTCTGCCTTTATGCAAGATTCCTTGACTAAATTATTTTTCCTTAACTCTAAACGTGCTACTAGCCTTAATACACACTAAAATTGGCAAGGACTCTCTACAAACAATATCCCTTGGAAGCCAACTAAGTAACTGAGGACATGTTAATATTAATATCAGAGCTTCAAATTCATCAATAGAGTCATGATAAAACTAGGTCCCAAGTAATAAAAGTAAGAGATGTACTTCATCTTTGTT
This sequence comes from Vulpes lagopus, assembly GCF_018345385.1. Lineage (NCBI taxonomy): Eukaryota > Metazoa > Chordata > Mammalia > Carnivora > Canidae > Vulpes > Vulpes lagopus. The sequence goes on along the minus strand of NC_054846.1, from coordinate 26,570,032 downwards.
TGGTGAAATCTCCATCAGTGTTGACTGTTAATGAGAGGTGATGGATTATTCTGTTTTTTAATTGACTACCGTTTCATAATACACAGAATGTAAACACCCATTTAAAAAGCACTTAGAGTATGAGTAAGAAAAAGTTGAGAGTGAAGAATGAGGCTCCCAAAAAGCTAGATCTAAAGGATCAGGCATTCACTTGGCTAAGAAGGTGTCTGAAGGAGAGATGGGTCAACTTCATGAAGACTGTGAAGGAAATGAGCCCAGCGACTATGGAAAGAATGTCCTCCACCCAAAGTGCTTCCCCCAGTAAGCACTTGCTTATGGTAATATGCATTTGCTGAATGAACAAATGAATCTAGGTTTAAAAAAATTCAAGCTTTTCAATGTATATAATTTAACCAGTTGTTTTAGTAATATTTTTCAAAATTTTGCAAGAAAAGTTTATTAAGCATTCATAAATACCTAGGTAGAAACAATATTAAGATGACAACTAATTACATTGTTTAAATCCTGTTCAGCAAAAGACATTTGAGAACTTACCGTGTCCCCAGGCTGTACATAACACTCTAAGGAATACTAAGGTAAACTGGAGGCGGTCCCTGCCATGTGGATAAGTATCTGGTGACAATCTCTCAAGCAGGCAGGGCAGTAATACCTCTTCGGTGACCAGAGAAACAGACCTGCCCAACGTTATATCCCCAATACCCCTAACAGGGCCTTGAATTACATTATTGAAGATTGTTTTCTTTGAGCGTTGAAGGTTAATTGAGTCTCTTAGCAAAAGTCAAAAACCCTGGGATGGGTACCTTCTTAATCCATTACCACCTGAGATTGGACCCAAGGGTTAGGCACAGAGGATGGAGATGCAATGAGGAAGAATTTCCAGAAATGAAGAAAGGAGGCACCTAAGAGCATCACTAATTCACTATATTTATAATTTTCCTCATTTTTTCCCATGTCTTAAACAAGGAAACTGGTACAGAAAATCCATACCAGATTGTATTAGCATCAGCAAATGCCTTTTCCAGTTCCTCATAATTGGGTTTCCGAGCTCAACACCTGCGTTTTCTATCCTGAGCCAGTTCTAACGGTAATAGGCAGTGCTACTTGGGTGCTTAGCCTGGATCAGCCAGTATTCTAAGAGCTTTACAAGCATTATCTCAGTTAGACTATACCCATCCTATTCCCATTGTACAGGTGATAACTAAGGATCAGAGAAGTTAACTAACCTGTTGCAATCACCTAGATCTAAACTGCAGAGCCAGGATTTTAATTTATTTAAATTCAACTCCAGAGCCCAAATTCTTAATTTCAATACTATAACACCCACAATTCAGGCTGAAATCTTACAATAGCCCTATAACACTGACCTAAGAAACAATGGTCCCATACTAACCTGGGTACAAGGTTCAGTTCAAACTTGGTCCAGTGGAAACTTGGACCTTAGTGTCTTCATTGAAAAATAGTTTAAAAAATGCAAGATCATGTGAAATAGAGTTAATAAAATATATGAGATCATGTGAAAATCAGATGAGTTTATGAAGGAAGTGTTTGGCACAAAGTAAGGATGCCATAAGTAGTAGCTATAAACTAAAAATTTCCTCTGGATGCATCTTTGTTCTGTGATGCTCCTCTTGGCCTAGGGTCACTCAAACCTCCACTCCCTGACTTTCACACCATCTAGTTGTCAATGGTTCTCAGCCTATACATTCAAATCTCCTGGGGATAAATACGTACATACATACATACATGTATATGTACGTGTAATTTATATACACTATATGTATGTGTGTATACATATGCATATATATGTACTGTGTGTGTGTATATATATATATAGATATACACATAAATGTCCAGGGTTGGAGCCTGGACATCTATTTTTTTACCACTTTCCTAGTGACTCTAATGTGTAGCAGGGTTGAAATCCAATGCAAATGAAAAATTTCTAGAAAGGGCCAAGGCCAAGGATCTTTGGAGTTAAAACAGCAAGAAAAAGGATATTTCTTAGTAAGTTAAAAGTTCTAGTGCCCAAGTGACATGGGATCCAACTTTGGGATTTGAATTTGAATTTATGTAGGCTCCACACCCAACATGGAGCCCAACATGGGGCTTGAACTCAGGACCCTAAGATCAAGACCTGAGCTGAGATCATCAGCTGCTTAACCAACTGAACCATCCAGGTGTCCCACCCCCCTTGGCTTATTAATAAAAATTCCTAGCCATACTCAGGACCTGGACTCTGAGCTTGACTCTGCTCTCAGTTGCCACCTTTCCACAATCTAGAGCCCCTGACATGAGGCCTTGATTACCACTGGGACATGTCCCAGTCCCTCATGTTTTCACTAGCCCTGGTTAGAGGCTGAGGTAATCCTCTAATACCATGCCTTCACTCCCGTAGCTGACCTTCCAGCATCAGCCCCACATGCAGGACAGATGTCCCACTTCTATCTACCCCACAAGCATGGCAAGGAGCAGCAGCTCAGTCTTACATCAAGTAAAGTCGCCTTTAAGTTCTGGGCTGAGACAAGATTCCTAGAATGAGTCTCTTTCTCCAAAAGCAAAAATAAATTCATACTAAGCTTCGTTGAGGACTATACAGCTTGATCACACACTCACAATTCAAAACCCTGTCCTTGCCCACCCTGAGTTCAGCTGACAAGTCCATTAGCCTCCCCAGATGGGCCTGCTGCCCTCGAAACGCAGGAGTCAAATATTCCCTCCCCTGTTCTTCTCCAGGTTCTACAGTTCCTTATTCATTATTTTTCCAAACTATGAAAGACCCACAGAGAAAAACATGTTCACTACTCACCCCCTGCCTTGAATTGGTAATCCAAACAGTTAACAAATGGTCCAGATGCAAATAAGAGGTTTACATATTTTTCACAAGATGGCCTCATTTACACACTTGTCACTCAAAAGAGGCTGAGCTTATATATTCACCAAACTTGGCAGCATTTCACTCTGTGACTGAAAACAAACATGATAAATTTCTCCTCCAGAGATAATTTTGGTGATGTGTATAGGCCACTGAAAATGAGAATGTTATGACTTTAGTGCTGTGATAATATATGGTAGTAATTATATTAACAAGGGAAATTACACCCTTTTTCCGCAATTTCAGCTCATACCACCCACATGAATAGTGGGCAACAGCAAAAAAAATGCTGAAATGGTTCTAGCAAGAGAGGCGGAGCAATATTTGTTGAATTTAGAACCTACTTTAATCACTATTTAAAGATGTGTTGAGTGCCCAATATGTGCCAGGCACCATGTAAGCACAGTGGGTTAATGAATGCAACATGGCCCAGAACTTACAAAGGAAATAGGACATGTACATAAATTACTGTAATACCAGGTGGAAAGTGGGAGGTGACAAAAGAGAGGTGTAGATAGAGTTCTATGAGAATTGAAAGAAGAAGCTGTCACTTCTAGACAAAACTATGATGAACTCTGGCCTGTGCAGAAAGCAATCAGACACCAAAGAGGTGATGGGTCAGCAGCACTCTGCAGGTTTCCAGCATTGAGATAAACGACAGCCAATTAACACTGAAAATTCTGCCCAGTGACCTGGCTCCAAAGAACATCCCCCAGAATGCTACATAGCTCAATAACCATGAAAGCAAACCCCATGTTCTATAGCTCCGGAAATCCTTCTAAAGAGTCTTTCACCAGAACTTATAACTGTATGGATTGATGAACTATAGAGATTAAATGCATGAGTAAAATTCCATAATTCATTTTGAGATTTTATTGGAACCAAATCCAAGATATGCACTCTATTCTACCATTCGATCAGCTTTAGTTCCATTCCTCCCATGTGCAAGAAGATATAGGAGATTCCAAAGAGAATTAAGACGCGGGCAAGACCCTGAAGGCAACTGGAATTTCATAGAGGAAAGGGAAGCATATAAAATAATTGTAAAGGTGATCTGCTGCTTTATCAACATGATTTGTTGGAAGGAGTATGTAGTTTCAAATCACACAAACTTGAGCTGAATTCCTACTTTGCAGCCTACCGGCTCTGTAACCTAAAAAAGAATGAATGACTCTCCAGGTTAACATTCTTTTATTTGTATGGTATTTAAATCATGGGACTGTGTTAGGGATTAAATGATATAATACCATGAAAACATTTTGTCTAATGCCTACAGATGTCTACTGAATCTGCTGAATAATATAAGTCGGGGAAACAGGAAGTGTCAGGAGACAGTTATAAATAAGAACATAAAGTTATTCTCAAGGGGGACGCCTGGGTGGCTCAGCGGTTGAGCATCTGCCTTTGGCTCAGGACGTGATCTTGGAGTCCCAGGATCAAGTCTCTCATCGGGTTCCCTGCATGGAGCCTGCTTCTCCTCCCTCTACCTGTGTCTCTGCCTCTCTTTCTGTGTCTCTCATGAATAAACAAATTAAATCTTTTTTTTAAAAAAAAAAAGTTATTCTCAAGGAAAGAGCTTGTCTCCAAGTTGGAGGGGCCAGGTGGTCTTCGTGAAGAAGGTCATTTGAACAGGATCCCAAAGGGAGTGGTTTCTCACAATGTGATCTACTTTGGCTGGTGGGGTTGGAGTAAGCAAGCTTGTACAAAGAAATGACATTGGATTTTTAGATTTAAAATGTTGTATGTGAAAATACTTGGCTCACTGATTGACTCTAGGCAAATCAGTAACTTAACACATATAATCCCCCAAATACCAGACCATATCACTGAAAATCCAGTGGTGCCCAGGCCAAGGAGCACTAGAAGAGGCAGAGTAGGACAATTCTTCCAGAACATTAAAAAAAAAAAAAAAAAGCTTGAAAAAGCTGGCATAAAATTTATAAAATATTTTTTTATTTCAAACAAAAGACCTACCCTTCCTATAATTATTGAAGGGCAAATGCTATGACTCATTGGGAAACAGAACTCAGAAGCATAGTGAAAGAATAAAATACCACAGTCAAATGGAGTTTACTCTGGAATTGTAAGGACTTCAAGGATTAAATATTAGGAATCTATTTTTAAAATTCAGTTTAGCTAAAAGGATTAAAGAGGAAGCATATTATCATCTCTATGGATACTAAAAAGTTATTTGATAAAACATAATACCTATTCCTAATTTTAAAAGCAAAATATGATAGAACGTGGATAGATGCTTCGTTAATATGTTAAATATATAAATACATACTTCAACCCAAAAGCTAATATCACAATTAACGGAGAGATATTAGAAGATTCCCATTCAAGTCTGCAACAAGTTCACTTGTGCCACTTCTATTTCATACTCTCCTGGAGCACCTGGCTAGTCAATGAATGCTGGCTCAAAACCTCAAGAGTTCCCTGGGTAAAAATTGAAACTGGCCCCAAGGTCCAGGAGAGGCCAAAGAGGCAGACCCATCTAGACTGGTAGGTGGCAGGTTTAATAACAAGGTAAACTTACATCCAAGGCTTTCCCGGAGGGCCACAAGATAGGCAGATCTCTATATCTGCCCACTAAATCTTAAAAGTATCTATGAAGGGCTTACCTGGATTCAATCATGTATACCATCTCGATGGTCTCAACACATTACTGTCTCAAGGCTGTGTCTTTGGAGCAGCTTCTCATGCCTCCAGGGGAGGGGGTAAGGAGCCTCTGACTGTCCAGGTCCAGCTCAAAAGTCAATTGGCAGCCATGTCCTCTCAGTGACCTCCTCCAACAATGAAATTAGGTAACTGAAAGAAGAGAAAAATTATAAAAGAGAAAGTAAGATTATCATGTTTTGCAAGTAAGATAATTACTTGGAAACCCACGAAAATCAACTGAGAATAATTGAGAGAATAGTGTTTGTAAGTAGAAAATGTAATAAAGTAATGCTCCCAAAAATTAATATATAGAAATCAACAACCTTTATCTACACACATAACAATTAGAAGAAATAATGGGAGAAAATTCTCTTATTTACAAAAGTAACACAAAAATGTAAAATACCTATGGATAAACTTAACAAGAAATGTACAGGAGCTATACAAAACAGTTTTAAAGTACTTAAAAAATAAGTTCCACAAAAACAATTTAAGCTAATAGAAAGGCATTCTACATTCTTGAAAGTCTTAATTATCATAAAGATGTTAATTCTCATCAAGTTAATTTAAAAATTTACACAAACCCAAAAACCCACCAAGGAGATTTCTTTTGGAACTAATAGAACTAGTTCTAAATTTAGTGAGAAAAAAATAGAATATTATGGGGGGGTGAGTAATTAAAAAAAAAAGGATATTTATCTCATAAATTCTACAAAAAAAAGTCCCAGAGATCAAAGATTTAAAGGGGGAAAATAGAGGCGCTTGTGTGGTTCAGTTGGTTAAGTGTATGACTCTTGATTTTGGCTCAGGTCATGATCACAGGGTCATGGTTTTGAGCACAAAGATTCTCCATGCTTGAGATTCTCTCTCCTCCTCCTCCTTCTGCCCCTCCCCACTGTTTGTGTTCTCTCTCTCCCTCTTTTTACATAAATACATACATACATACATAATACAGGTGAAAAATAAAACCATAAAAGAAATAGAAGAGAAGATGGGAGGTATTTTATTTCTTAGTTTCTATTATCATCAAGTAGGGAAGGCCTTTTTAAAGTATGATTTTTAAAATCCCAGGGGTCACAAATGATTAATGAGTTTAGCTACATAAGAATATTTGAAATCTTTATATGGAATAGTGCAAAAAAAAAGTAGAAAACATGGGAAAAATTTTGCAACTCAGAACAAAATATGATTTTCCTAATATGTGAAAAACATCAACAAATCAATAAGAAAGAGATGAATAACCCATAAGAAAAATGGACAAAGGACATGAAGTAGTTGACTAGACCAAAAACATGGATAGCAATGTAAATATATGAAAAGCTGCTTATCTTGTCCATAATAAGAGAAATGTAAATTCAAAATACAATAGATTTCTTTACCTAACAGATTGGCAAAGATCGGTAATGTTTGATAAAAACACTCTGTTGACAAGGATGTGAGGGAACTGCTATTTTCTTATATTTCTGATGCTATTGTAAATTGCCACAGTCACTGAGGAGAGGAATTTGGCAAACTCTATCAAAAATTAAAATGCCTGTGCCCTTTGATACAACAACTGAACCCCCAAGGATCCTGGAGACAGTATAAAGAAAGGGCTGTATGTTCAGAGGCATGTACTACAGTATGAAATCTTTAGCATGAGCAATGGGGGTCACTCTTGACTGCTTGAGAAGCCTCTGTTTATCACATCCACACAATGGAAGTGTTAACAAGTATGACAGCACCTTTGTCACACAGGATCTGACACTCAGGACCACAGGCATCCACTGTAACTCTAGGCATCTGTCCCTATGCTTAACACAGTTCAGGTCCCAAGGAAAAGCTTCTCCATGTTTCTCACCCCATCGCTTTAAAATAAAAGGCAAGTCCATCCAAATACAGTGGAAATTTATAGGTGGTCCTAACTGCCAGCCTCAGCATGACCACTGTTTTGGAGAACGGGAAAGATGTGGCTGTAGAAGCTGTTTAGGCAAGGCCAGAGACAAATTACAGAGTCAAATGTTCCCCTCAGATCACAGGAATGCAGCCGATTCTTGCATTCTTCAACAAGGCTAGGCAAACACTTTCTTACTTTGTGTGTTTCGCTTTTTTTTTTTATTTTAAAGTTCAAATTATGACAGTACCCAAAGAGTTTCTGGGTAATGGCTGATTGACATTGCCCAATATAAACAATTAATATTACTTCCAATTGTGGCGTGATATGGATTCCTCACAGTCAATACATACATGTCGAATGAATGAACAAACCAATCATAAAGGGGAAACTAGCCAATGAGTGTTTCACTAATTACCCCTTTGTATATATTGTATTTTTGAACCCCATACATGTTCTAATTTGGCATGGGGCATGGGGGTGGTGAGGAGGGGTGTTGGGAAGGGTGGAAATCCAATTACAGATAAATGTTAGCATTTCAAGTAGTTTTTTTTTTTTTTTTCATTTCAAGTAGTTCTGATATTAACATCTCAGAACCAAACACCATCCGATTTTTCTGTCTGGCTCTTTACAGTTAATCATATTCTGTTGTATGCACAGCATAGCTCATTCAAGGTAAGTAGAGAAAATGTCATTATCTCTAATTTATATATTAAAAACCTGCCCGAAGTCAAATAACTGCTGCTAAAATCTGTCCACTTTTCAGAGGCCACACGGCTATTGTAAAAACGCTTTCGTGGGTGACCCTTTCCTTTGTTCAGGACAGACAGCTCTCTTCTATGGGGCGGACAGCAGCCTTACTACTCGAAATGGTTGGAATCCATTATTATGGAATCCACCAATGTTGAGCTTGTGGCCAGTTCCAAATGCACAGTTTATGAAGAGAGAGAGGAAGCGAATCTTGTCTCTTCTGTTGTTTATTTTCAGAGTATCTTGTGTTTATTTTTTTTCTTGTGTTTAGTAATAAACTGTTATATAATCATAGTGAAATGTAATAGGATTTGCCTGAAAATTCTCTTAGGTAACAAAATTTCTGAAAAAAAAATCTTGCTTTACTTTCTTTTTCTTTTTAACTCTTTAATCCACTTCCCTATGGCGTTTGTTTGTTTGTTTGTTTTTTCAGAGAAATCATGTTTATTACGCTCATTCTGACTTTTTTTCCAATGTTACATTAGTCTCTGGTATACCACATAGTGGTTCAACAAGTCTCTATGATTATGCTATCATCACTACAAGCGCAGATACCATATACCATACAACTCCATTATAACACCATTTACTACATTCCCTGTGCGGTACTTTCATCCCTGAGACTTATTCCTTCCCTGTCTAGAAGCCTGTACCTCCCACTCCCTGTGACCTTATATTTTAAACATTGCACTTTTTTAAGACTACATTACCACATTTTCCTTAATTCCATAATCTTTTCAACTCCCTCATCCTCCATGCACTGTGCTTTTGTATCCTTTTATTTTCAAGTCCTTTTCATGTTTTCTACCTTTTGTTTTATTTCCCTGGGAGCTCTTATTGTCATCTTAGTCTTTATTTTTAGGTTTCTACGCTGAACCGTAACCCAACCGTGAGGAAATAGAAAGGGCCACAGCCATGCTGAGTGGAAGTGGCAGACAGGGGTGAAGGAGGAGAAAAGGAAAAAGACTAGACAAAGTCCTAATTGTCTTTCTGGTCTCCAGGATATAATAATATCTTTGAAGATGAAAAATGGAACATTTACATCTATATAGGTACCTATATAAAAATGTGACTTGCAGAACATAGAAATGCCAAGAAAACAGGTTCCTGTAATTAGAATCTTAGTTCAATGTCCAATAGATTGAGTCAAATTTACTTTGAAGGCATGAGAGAGAGCATCTCCCTATAGAAGCCAAACTTGACAAATTAACTCTTTATCTTGAAACTACCTCACCAGTCTAAGTGAAATTCGGAATTGCTTTGTTAATGTTGATTTAGATAAAGCAAGCCCACGCTCCTTACAGATCTCCAAAGCAAGGTATCTATTTGATAAATCAGTAAAAATAGCCACAGTATGACTCCCAGGCAGAAAGATCAACAAACAATCAATATTAAAAATTTTGACGAATAGCTGTTCCTATCTCTATTTAACAGGCATTTTCATGTTTCAGATCGAGCTATTTACTCTCCCTCTTTCCTTGGAGCTCATTCTGGTTGATTTATCTTTCAAGTGTCTGTCTCTAGTCTATCTATAATTCTACCCCAACTATCCCATAACCCCCGGAGCATCGACATACAGATCAAAAATAAACAATTGAAATAAGAGATGAATTTCTATCGAATGTGAACATGTATATTTTATAAAGTTTTTAGTGGCTTTGCGGCAAACTAAAGTAAATCTGAAAGTTTCATCTTCCAAAAACATTAAGAGAAAAAGTGATGAAGTTGTGTGTATGTGCATGGGTATCTGTGCATGTGGGCGTGATTGTGTGCATTCGTGTACATGTGTGTATGTGTGCCATGAAGGAGTAAAAAGGAGGAAAATCAGTGAAACAGACAATTTTCTACACAGCATTAAATGCTTGGTGACATGTAAATATGTATAATTAGATTTTTTATTTAAAAAATGAAAATCTGTATATAACGTATAGCAAATGTGAGCAGCTTCCCCTTGGCCTGAAACTCTTTGTTTTCATTTACTCCTTTTCCTTTCCTTGCTTGCCAGCTTTTGCCTTCATTTTGCTTTGCCTATCTGGTATTTCCTAGATGTCTGTTCAGTTTAATTTATCCAAATGTCATACTCAATAAGTTGTTGAATTTCCACTCCATTCCTGCTGAATTATTGTATTACTTTTAAATAACTTGCATCTGCTCTTGATTCTCCCATCTGCTTCTCTTCCTCTTCACTTTCTCATCAGGAGTCCTGGCTCTAGGTTAGGGATGTTGGCCAGGCACTCCCGATTTTCCAATTTTGAACCACTGACACAAAGTTAGTCATCCTTTCTGAATCTCTCTGAAAAAAAGCTGGCCCTAGGCAAATTCGTAAAGTAGGTCAGGTATGAGTGCCACCACACACACTTTTAGTACTTTCTCAGTCGTGTTTGCCAGCCTCCTGCAGAGGCCTTCCACACTCTGAACCTTCTGGTTTTTTTCCTTTTAACTCCCATCCATCAAAAGGTACATGCCCAGTGTCCCTTTCCCCATTGCGTCATTTCTAGGAGAAATCCGGTAGGAAAGTTCCACCAACATGTTACTCCTAGGCAATAAAAATGTAATATTTCATCCTCCACAGAATGAGTTTCAAGATTTATGTTTCTGTGTTCTGTTATTAATACAGGTATGTGGGGCAGGACCAGAAAAGGAACCAGCTGTAACTGATTTGAGGACTTATAAGCAGAGTTGGCTGCTCTCTTAAAGTCTAGAATTTGATGGAATTTTTTAAAAGTAAGAAAACTATCATTCCCCAAGCTTTTACTATGTGACAGATACAAGCTAAATTTCATGCCTATTTTAACCAATGAAAAGCTAGGATACTTGCCCAAGGTGAAAAAATCATATGGCTATAAGAAGGAGAGATGGGGTATATGGCTGCAAGAGGTACAAATACTGGGTATAACCAAGCCACAGAGCCCAATGCTCTGCCCACTACACCATGACTCTGCTTGGGCTTAGGGTCATAGATTGTTAGCTCTCCTCTGTTTGGGGGTTCCAGTCATGCAACATATGTTAAGTGAACACATTTTATGTGTCAAGACAAGGCTGGAAATGAGAAACAGTTCAGCATGGGTGGTGAGCTATTGCAAGAGCATAAAGTCTGGACCACAGACATGACCCAAGAATGATCACCAGGGACACTATTTTCAAGGCTTTGTAGTATATGCTATGGGACTCAGATTTGACATCAAAGATATTGGAGAGCCTTTAAGGGTTCTAAGGAAGGGATGACATGGACAGAGTTGAATTCTAGATTCATCATTTTAGAACAAGATACATTCAGGTGTTGTGAGGGACGAACCCGGACAGGGATGACTAGCTTGGAAGCTAGATTGCCGTCACCTAGGCAAGAGATGATAGTGGGCTCAAATACAGCAATGGAGAGAGGGAAACTATAGTCAAAAGGTAAAATCGTTGACATGGTGATCATTTGATAGAAGGAATAGAGGAGAGAAAGTAATCAAAGATGTCCCTTTTTCCTTTATATTTGTTCTGACGTCCCACATTCTTTTTCTAACTCGAAACTATTGTAATAAACTGGAGTGCCTGAGAGCAGATTCCCAAGCTGAATTTATAAATGTTTGAGGGTTGCAAAATTATGCCTAACTTAACCAGTAATGCATTTGGTAAGCATTGTTTATGACCACAAAATATTGCACCCACACAATTAAAGTATAGTTTAGTGTGAAAAAAGGCCTGAGATTCTCTTATTTGGAAAACTGTCTTTTCCTACCTCAAGAGGTGTTCCTGACAGACACAGTCTTCATAATTCTTGATTATGTTTACAGCAATTTGATTTTAGAAATCATTCTAAAGACAGATATTTCCATAGTAAATATTCCCAGCTGCTGTCTTTGGAAGGAGTAATTTGATCAGTGGTACTGTGTTGAATTGCATTACAATTGGTTTCTTCAAATAATGTATATTACCTATATAAAGAAAAAAAGAAATAATAAACTAATGTCTACTTGATCTGCTTGGTACAAAAGTAATGGCAGGATGGGGTTAATAAGTTGTTTGTGGAGAAATAACAGGAACTGATGAGCTCTCAAGTTTTGATGTTTATTAAAGAGTTTATTGGAATCTCATAGAGCAGTAAAAAATGATCTAATAAAACAAATAAGATTAAGCAGTTCCAGTAAACAAAATTATAATAAAATTCCAGAAGCATAGATGCAAACCATTTTTATTTTTTTAATTCTTGCAAAAAAACCTCATATTAATATTTCTAAATCTTATAAAGAGTTTTAGAATTAGGATCCCATTTGGAATGGGCATAACTGCTCAAATCATGATCATGTTATTTATGAATTAATTTAATGGACCACTTAGTCACATTTGCAAACTTTTTAAAGGAAAATTACTTTTCCTGGCCTGAGATAAGGGGAAAACTACTGAAAATCGATCAACAAATAAATGATGTATGCCGGCACTGTTTTGTTGGAAAATGAAAAACAAGTAAACAGGCTAGAGTTGAAGAGAAGAGGTAGGGGTTGGGTTAGGGGGAAAAAAAAATATCCCAAGGAAGAAAAGCTTGCTGAACCAACTTATTAGACCTTGGGAGATGTTACCAGCAGCCTCCTTTCTTGCCAATCTTTCTAAAGTGAGCAAAAGGCAGCAGAGCAATTATAAGCAGACAGGGCCATGAACAGCCTCCAGGGATTCTCATAGCTAACATGGCCCAGAAGCAGAAAAATGATTATTTTGGCCAAAACAAGGTCCTGGGTAACAAAGCAACCATCCTGAAAGAAGAGCTAAATGGACAGGAACAAAGTACATCTCAGTGGCAAAGGTGTGTAGCCATGTCCCCACAGGACACTACACGTGACAGTAGGATCTTCTCTATGCACAGCTAAAATAAGAGATCAAACACTCCTCAAGTACTCTGGGGTTGTATGAGGCCTCCCACCCCAGAACCTAGAGGACGATAATAATGTATTGACTAATATTGAGTTTCTACAACTCAGGCAAAGTGGGGATTTTAGCAGAACTAAAATAAGTTGAAATACAGGAAAATGAAAGTGTTATGTCTTGCCCACCTCCATAGAAACCTAGGGTTCACACCGGCTACCTGTGGGAATCCTTGTGCAAACAGATCTGAGATCTGCACCAAGGTGCAGATCACCTCAGTCATCTCTGGTTGCTATAATGAGCACCAAGGGTTTAAAAGCCAAATTATTTTGAGATGTTCAGCCAGATGTGCAGCATGAGGTGCACTGGAGGCAACTATTGATTGGAAAACTACTGAGGGGCTCTGAGGAGAGGGAGTTTGAAAGAGTGCTACAGAATGTTTGAACTCTCCTGGGCAGACACACATGGATTGGTAGAAGGGAAGAAGAGAAGGTGACTGCAGCCTGGTAAGAGATCAAGGGAATTTCTTGAATAATTTTTAAAATCTCATCTAGGTCCCTAAATTTCTGAGCCTCTTTCTGGATGGGGAAAGGCGTTACAATTTAGTTGTTGGTTGCCCTCACACACACCAGATGAATACACTGAAAACCTAACCCCTAATGGGATAGTATTGGAAGGTGGAGCTTGAGAGTGGTAATTAGTTATAGATGAAGTCCTGAGGATGAAGCTCCATAATGGGATTACTGTCCTCATAAGAGGAGAACACAACTAGCACGTGCTCTTGGTCTCTCTGCCATTTGAGGATACAGTGAGAAAGCAGCCATCGATCAATGATGGAGAGAATCTTCACCAAGAACCCAACCTTGCTGGAACCTCGAACTTGGACTTTCAGCCTCCAGAACTCTGAGAAATAAATGTCTGTTGTTTAAGCCACCCAGTACAATATTCTGTGATAGCAGCCCCAACTGAGACCAAGGGCAACTCCAGACATGACACATGAGTCTTGCAGTTGGTGCAAATAAAAACTTAGACTGAGGTTCCTATCTGCTTTCCTGAAATTGAGCTTAGAATTCTTATCTCTGGGCTTCCTGGAACCCAAAAGAAATGAGAAATATGAGTAAATTATGGGGTTCACAAGGTTTTTTTTTTTAAAAAAAAAAAAAGCATATCTTTTAAATTATGGCAGTTTTGCTAGACACCAATAAAAAAATAAAGAAATATATTATTTATATCCTCATTCTATGGATACTGCTCAGCATAAGACACAGTTCTCCCTATGACAGTTTCACAGAAAATATAGATGGGATTTCCATGATTTTTTCTTGTTTCAACCCTTAGTAAAATCTTAGATCTTAATATTGTCACTCATCTTCACTATGTTTATGTACCCATATTTTCTGTCAGGTTAAGCTTTCTGCTGGGATAAGGTCTGTGACTTACAGAAACCAAATTCCTAGCACAGTAGCACATGTGAAGCTTTCACTAATGTGTAATTCCTTTGACAAAGAGGGGATACCAACCCAAACTAATAAACCCCAAATATATAAACTTTAGGGATCTCAGTCATCTCAGGCTGCTATAACAAAAGGTGCCAGCAGACTCAGTTCTTGAAGAGGGCTCTCTTCCTGGCTTGTAGATGGCCACCTTCTCACTGTAGATTCATATGATGCAAAGAGGAAGCCCTGGCATCTTTTCTTCTACTTATAAGGGCACTGAACCCATCACAGGGGCTCTCTCCTCATAACCTCATCTAATTCTAATCATCTTCCAAAGGCCCACCTCCTAACACTATTACACTGGGAGTCAGGCCCTCAATATACGAAAGTTGGAGCAGATATAAACATACAGCCAATAATGGGATCTAACTTGAACTATGGACAAAACCTAAACCACCTAGAGTCTTGTAAGGACATATTAATACATGCTAAACAGAAGCTTATCATATCTACAATTTCTTTTCTAGGTATATAGGAATGTTTCCTTATTTTGCCCTAGGGCTATGAGAGTCTCCTTACATTTCTAGATTTTTTTTTTTTTTTAAGTTGTGACTCTTTGGTTCATTTACAGAATAAGATTTGTGGAGTCAGGGCAAAAGCATCTAAGTGTCTTTGAAATGAAGCCCAATCTCTAAACCAAGGTTTGAATGTGTAAAGGACTCTATGTTCAAACTCCTATCAGTTACACAGCATGGACAGGGACCAGCCAGCATGGGTGTCAGCTGTAAGCAAGTGATAGAATTATCTGAGTGTATGTCAGTGAAATATCCGTGGGTTACCAAAAGGTTTAAAACACAAAGTGCTGGGGATCCCTGGGTGGCGCAGCGGTTTGGGGCCTGCCTTTGGCCCAGGGCGCGATCCTGGAGACCCGGGATCGAATCCCACATCAGGCTCCCAGAGCATGGAGCCTGCTTCTCCCTCCGCCTGTGTCTCTGCCTCTCTCTCTCTCTCTGTGACTATCATAAATAAATAAAAATTAAAAAAAAAAAAGAACACAAAGTGCTCAGGGTGCCTAGGCAGCTCAGTCGCTTGAGCGTCTGACTCTGATTTCAGTTCAGGTCATGATTTCAGGGTCTTGAGATTGAGCCCTACATCAGGCTCCTCACTTGGCATGGAGTCTGCTTGAGATTCTCTCTTTCCCTCTGCCTTTACCCCTCCTCTCTCTCTCTATTAAAATAAATAAATAAAATCTTTTTTTAAAAAATTAAGTGCTCAATAGATGATGAATAAGTAAATAAGTTAACCAATTGTGATTTTATTCATGCAGAGCTTGAAGGCAGTTTAACACCGCCTTCAGCCCAGGGCCTGATCCTGGAGACCTCGGATAGAGTCCCACGTCAGGCTCCTGAAGCATGAAGCCTGCTTCTCCCCCTGCCTGTGTCTCTGCCTTTCTCTCTCTCTCCCTCTCTCTCTCCCTCTCTCTCTCTCTCTGTGTGTCTTTCATGAATAAGTAAATAACACCTTTAAAAAAAACACTTTATGATAATTTAAGGTCTTTGTTCAGGTAAAAATTGATTTTTTTTTTTACTATTGAAACCACCTATCCAATAAATTTATATGTGTAATTTGAACCTCAAAAGGCATTTGGATTTCCCCAATACAATTAAATGTAGGGACTAATGAGGCAGTGACAATATTTCCTTTATACAAATAATTTTTCAATTATACAGGACAGTGGCATCTAATGACTGCCACTGACACAAAATCACTGGGCAGCCCGCTTCTATTTTATGCAGCAAGGTTAGCAATTATTCTGTAACACTTAATTTCCTGTTACTAATGCTTTCCCAGAAGCACTTAAGCATGATGGCCTTATGAATATAGTTATTAGTGGAACTGCGTTTGGTGTTTGGATTCTTTTGGAAATCTGATAAAGATAATATTCCTCCAAAGGTTACTGTCCAGATTACAAGTCATTTTATCAGCAGGCCTGAGTTCTAGCCAGCTGTCATTAAGAGTGTCTCGTTAGCCAGTGAAGGACTTTGTAGCTGGGTCAGGGCTGTTGAAGACTGGGGCAAGGTTGCTAAGGTAACGAATCTGTCCAAAGACTTCTCTCAGCATCAACCTTTCATCTTGTTAAATTTATATAAGCAAAGAACTGTGAGGAGAATGCTAATAGACCAAATGACAGAAACAGTTGCACGAAGATATTTTTAAGCTTGATAGGTGTGTGTTTAAGCTCTTTTATAAAGATACAACAATAGTGTGGGTTTAGAGATGTTCATGGAAATGAGCTAAATCACCCTGGGTCCATATATTGTTTACATTAGCATGTGAAATATGAGGCTCTACAAAGCAGAATTTAACTCAACAATGCACACGGGCTGGGAGCCTGCTTGGTACCTGAATTTATTTTTCAGCATAATGTTTGAGTCTGAGAAGAATTAAATTCTAAGGAAAGTGAAGCTTAATATGTCTTCCAAAGAGTCCGGACTCGGTGAGCGAGAGAAACTTCAATTCTTGCATTAAGGAGTGATGGCTAGGTGGAGGGAGGCTGTTATATTAAAAATATATAGGACACCAAACACTAACAGGGTCATGTCAAAAGGATATAAAGAGGGCAGCCCCGGTGGCTCAGCAGTTTAGCGCCGCCTTCAGCCCAGGGCGTGATTTTGGAGTCCCGGGATCAAATCCCACGCCCGGCTCCCTGCATGGAGCTTCTCCCTCTGCCTGTGTCTCTGCCTCTCTCTCTGTGCATCTCTCATGAATAAATAAATAAAATCTTTAAAAAAAGAAAAAAGAATATAAAGAGCCAACTTAAAGGGCTCCCTCTGGCCTAACACGGATATTCAAACATCAAAAAGAATAATAATAGCAATGGATCAAAACATCAAAATATACAAAATTCCATAAGTTCATAATGATAATGGGGGAGAAAAGCACATCTCACTGTGTATATTAGGGGTTGCTAAGACTCCAACTCATTACTGAAAATTGACAAATAATACGAAAGCATGAAATATATACCCTCACCTTTCCTGCATGAATTGTATTTCTATATAACCAAATAGCCAATGAGAATATTTTTTAAAAATAATTCTAGGGGCATCTGGGTGGCTCAACCAGTTAAGCCTCTGACTCTTGATTTTGGCTCAGGTCATGATCTCAAGGTCGTGACATGGAGCCTGCCTAAGATTCTTCTTTCCCTCTCCCTCTGCCCCTCCGCCCACCCTGTTCAAGTATGTTCTGTCTCTAAAAATAAATAAATAAATAAATCCAGAAAAAAATAGGGTTAAAAATCATCACTTTGCAACTCTTAATGAATGATGGGGCTTGACAACATATACCAACGAATCCCAAAATTATTAGGTGAAATGTTAGTGGAGAACTTAACAATGGAACGATTATGTTGACAACCCCTGAACTCACTAATCAATCACAACATCATTAGCGATGGGACAATCAGACATGAGGTGTCTCACAATGTCATGTAATAGGAAGTACACACATCACCTATGAAATAGTCTTGCTTCAGGATATTGAACCTGAATCTAATCAACCCTCTAGTTCTAACCACAAGGAATAGAAAAAAAGGATTCTTTAAAAACACTCCAAAAATTGGAACATCTTAAAGAAAAATGACCCAGTTTCTCTAACCAATGAATAATATGAAAAGAAAGTGGGGAGGAGAGCCACTTTAGAATAAAAGAGCCTTAAGAGGGGCAGTTAAGTGACCTACTCTTGGTTTCATTTTAGGCCGTGATCTCAGAGTCGTGAGATTAAGCCCCAAGTGGGGCTCTGCACTAAGCACAGAATCTGCTTGAGTTTCTCTACCCTTCCCCTTTGTGCACGCTCTCTCTCTCTCTCTCTCAATCAAATAAATAAATAAACCTAAAAAAAAAAAAAGCCTTAAGAGATATAACAAATAGAAAAGGTAGATCTTTTTTAAATTCTGAGTTAAACAAATCAAATATAAAACCACATCTTTGAGAATATTAGAAGAAATTGGATGTAACTGAGAATTATATATAAAATTATTGTTATTTCTGTTACATATTATAATATTTGCTGGTTATGTCTGGAAATGTTCTTAGCAGTTAAAGATGCACATAAGTGAAATAAAATGGTGTCCAAAATTTGCCTTAAAATTCCAGAGAGAAAAAGTGGGTAAGCTGGATAAAACAGGTTGGCAAAATGTCAAAATTCTGAAAACAAAACACCTATGGAAAACTGGGTGCCTGAATTACAGTGTTGGAACTGATAGACTAATATTTTTTAAAAACTCCAACAATGGAGAACCAGTAGCACTCTCTGTTGCTTATGCAAAATAATCTTACTTCTGGCAACACTCTGTGTTGAATAGAGTCAGCCAAACCATCAAGTTTAAAAGTTTATGTTTATCCTAGCCTTTCTTCTGAAAGACAGGTTAGTCCCTAAGGATAGTCTGAACTCTGAAAATTGTCCTTATGTAAAATATGAACAAAAGATGAAATTGATATCTTGAAAATACTATCCTCAGAAAAAGTTAAATGATTTGGTAAAATTCAGGAAAGCATAGTATCTAACTACTGGCAGTTATCTCTGAGGATCCTAAGCTAGTTTGAGCTGCTAGTTTCAGCTGCTACCAAGCAACTAAGACAACATCCACACCATGGCAGACTTTTAGGTTTCTGTCAACAGCAGGAAGACTTGAAGAATGGAAGGCTAGAACTACATGGCCACTCTTCCTATTAAGATAAACTGAAATTACATAATAAGTATTTATGAGATATTATTTAAGAACAAAAGAGCTTTTAAAGAATTAAGGAATTATTTATAATGTGAGAGTGATAATATATAAGGAGTTCCTACACATCAATAAAAACATGAAGAGTCCAAAAGAAAAATAAGCCAAGGACACAAAATCAACTGGGTGAAATATAAATGGCCAATAAATGTTTCAAAAATCATTTTAAGCATTTGAAATCAACCTCAACAATAATCAACGAATGCAGATTAAGACAAGAAAATACCACTTTTGTCTATAAAATTGGCAAATGTTCTCAATGAGAAACCACAGCCCTGTCATTTCTACCTGCTGGCCCCACCAAGAGCCCTAGGGAGGAAACTTATTGGTAGCTGGCCACTAAGTGTGGAAAGCTTTATCACTCAAGTTGCTATACTTAGCATTTCATTTTGCCTCACAACCATTCCAGCAGTGCCAACACCTCTATCTTTAACCCCTTGCTAAAACTAAAACTCAAGCAACATTGCGCCCCTGTGCCCTTCTCTTCTCTATCAATGGTACCCCATCAGAAATATCCTGCCACTGAAAGACTCATTCATCTAGCCTGACTTCCATTCCAATAAGTGCTTAATCTACTGGGTTACAATTCTTCCATAACCTTAGGCTCCTATTTCCAGGACATTTTTTTAGGAAGCAATAATAAAAAGTGGTTCACCACTTCTGAAGGTTAACTTGGTAAAATATATCAACGTCACTGTCCTTGAATCAACAATTCTACTTCCTGGAATTAATCCAAAAGAAATATGTATGAATATGGACAAAAATTTAGATAAGAGAAAGTCCATTCTATTGATGTTTATAATGGTAAAATTTGAAAATAACCTGGATATCCAATAATAAGAACTGGTTATTTCAATGATACAAACTATGAGTAGAAAATGACTATGTTGTCATTAAAGCTACCCAGACAAATATGAAATGATTCAAAATGTGTTTATATTATACTGTTAAGCAGATAAAGTTATTATAGTAGTATGCATTATATGTGCATATGTAAATGAATGCAAAATATCTACCAATAAAATGCACTCTCAAATGGAAACTGATATGCTCTTTGATTAATGGGATTTAAGTTATTTCTATTACTTTCTTTTTTTATTAGTCAATATTCTCTAAAGTTTTTAGGGTGAACACGTAAGGATAGGAGCTATTTTTTAAGCATGAAAAGAAAGAACTTTCTAAGCACTAACTTCTACTACTCCAACTGTGCTCAATTGTTCTCTCACTCAATCTAGGTTTATTGTACCCTATTTCCTCACTGATAGAACATAACAGGGAAACCACAGCCCTGTCATTTCTACCTGCTGGCCCCACTAAGAGCCCTAGGGAGGAGACTTATTGGTAGCTGGCCACTAAGTGTGGAAAGCTTTATCACTCAAGTTGCTATACTTAGCATTTCATTTTGCCTCACAACCATTCCAGCAGTACCAACACCTCTATCTTTAACCCCTTGCTAAAACTAAAACTCAAGCAACATGGCGCCCCTGTGCCCTTCTCTTCTCTATCAATGGTCCCCCATCAGAAATATCCTGCCACTGAAAGACTCATTCATCTAGCCTGACTTCCATTCCAATAAGTGCTTAATCTACTGGGTTACAATTCTTCCATAACCTTAGGCTCCTATTTCCAGGACAAATCTACATTACTTCTTAGCTGCATCCATTTGGGGCTCTTAAAGGCATAATGTCTTTTTCTCCCCTTTGGTAAATTTGTTTTAAATACTGGAGTTTAATAAACAGTTTTTAAACATAGAAAATAATTGTTTTCTCATTGAGGTTATTCTATATCCAAGTAAAGACATAATTTTAAACCTCTATCCTGCTAATGAAAAAGCTGTTATTAAGGTCATAGAAATCAGCCAAATCGGACATTGTACAAAGTGGATTAAAGAAATTTAATCATTGCCTTCTGGGATCTTATAATTTCAGGCAAATCATTTACATTTGTATACTGTGAATGTACCACCTCATACACTCATTCAGTAAGCATTTGTTGAGTGGCTACTAACGGCCAGGGACACATCTTCTATCCAAGTTCTGGGCATACAAAAATGAATAGGCATGGACACAATTTGAGGAGTCTGTGGATTCGACAGGGGCATAGACAGGTAAGTAAGTGATACAATCCAGTGGATGAGTACATTAATGGAAATGTGGAATGTTTCCCCCACAGGGACTAGAAATCACTTAATACTCAGGGGACTTTTTCAAATGAAGTGTTACTCTGAGTGTTAGTAGATAATAGACAATAAAATGGTTCCTGAATCTTGAAACAGGCTAGGTTAAATGGAGTTAAATATGCTTCTTTGCTACATAACTTATCAAAGCTTTAAATATCTAATGTTTATTGTGGATTTCCAAGAATGAATTTCTAAGAATACATTTCCCAAACGTATCTGACCACATATCCCTTTCTTCACAGATCATCTTCATTAAGAGCTTTAAAGTTTACAAAGGGCTTTTCCATAATTTATGGTTGCATGTGTCCAAGGTTGTAAGTTTCTTGGAAGGAGAAACCAGAGACATCTGTGAGACCAGAAATGGAAGCATATCGTATTCATCTTTGTGTCTCCAAAGTCCATCACAGAATCCAACATCTAATGGCTGATTAATTTATGACTCAGTGCACCTTTCAAGTTGAGACATCACAACCTAGGGGGAGTGGTATAAACATATCTTATCCTCATTTTATAGAAAAGAAAATACATCCCAGGGACATTAAGTGACTCAACCAAGATTATAGAGTAAACTAGTGATACAACCAGGATTAGAAGCCAGATCCACTCCCAAGTCCAGTGCCCCTTTTCTTATAATTGTATGACTATATCATTTAGATTTTCTAGATAGTCTAAATTTCAGATATTCTGTGCCACTTTTAAACCAGGCCAGGTAATATCCTGGGTTTTGTTTGGAAAACATCCTCCATAAGTACAATTCTTTGTGTTTTATAGACATAAAAGAATAAACATATATCTAATAATTGCAGAAATATAAAACAGTCATGACATTAGTGAAATCCACATGATCTTGAGTACGTATGATTAAATAAGATGCCCTTGAGCGACACTTTGGTTATTTTGGGGAAAAGAATGCTCATAATAATAAGGTCCATTTTCAGTTCATGTTCTAGATGGGAACAGTCACAGCCTGGCAAAGATGTTGAGAAGTCCCTACCGCATAGACAGCACCCAAAGAGAGAAGATGCCCTCAAGAGCTGGACGTAGGTCCCTCAGACACACAAAGCACTGGCCAGTCATCCCACAGCTAACAAGCCTGCTGGCATCCCGAAACTACATGTCAGGAAAGCATATAAACAAAAATGAGACCAAAACGGAGTAATAAACTCACTGAAGCAAGAAGTCTCTGAAACAGCCCAGACCTCGTAGTGTAATAGAAGATCCTCCATATCAAACCAGCACTAGGACTATTTACTTCCTTAGCCACACAAATTCAGAATTACTGCTGACCACTGAGTAAGGAAGGCAAAGGTGGCCATCAGAATGATCTCTGTTCTGGAGTCAGAGACTCTCTGAGTTAGAAACCTGCCTCTGCTCTGATACTTGGCCAAGTTATCTCTAAAATCTTCATCCATAAAGTGGGAATAATGATTTTACCCTCCTCACAGCATTACTGAGGTTTATATGAGATAAAAGGACCAAGTGTTTACCAGGGAGCCAAGAACATAGTAAGGGCTCAATAGAACTTTTATTCTAAAAAGCTATTATTCTTATTTATTAATAGTTTTATTATCATAACACATGACCCACATTAGGCTAAATGCAATTGTTCCCATTACTGAATTTAGATCAGTCATGCTCACGTGAGTCCTTTTGTTTTCTCCTTAAAGTTCTCAGTTCAAGAACCTTTCCATGAAACAACAGAGAAATGAAAGCAAGTGGATCCTCTATATAAATGGCACCATAATCACTCAGGGACCAGGATGGGTAAAACCACAGAAGTAGGCTCGTTAGAGAACTCTGCTTCCACAAAGCTTGTCTCCATGTAGGAATTCCAAATTATAAATAGGTATTGGGCCAAATGACTAAGACTTCAAACTGATCTGGGACAACATCGTTATACTGAGTGCAAACAGCCTCTGTCTGCTATTCTCCTCAGTCAAGATCATCTTACTCTTTGAGGATGATTATAATCATCCATAAGGAAGCGGGCTAGGATCACATTAGGTTTCTTGAGCTACAAAACTTTGCCCCACCTTAAACACGCCATTTCTTTATCTTAGTCTCCTTATCTGAATAGAAGCCTGTGACAAAATTTTAACAAAGAAAAAGGAAGGTAACAGGTTGATGAGCATTGCCTTGATCAGTCAGCAGCTAATTCCTGCTGGGCCTTTTCAATCTAAGCCGTGTATTGACTAATAAGCACCCCTCCTGTCACATGCAATGGCTTGCGCACATCACAGAGTGATTTGCAAGTTAATATATATTAAAATCACATATGCCCACACACATTACTTCTGTGTGTGTCAGGGGACCTCAAGAGATAATACATCCATCTTCATTTGTGACAGTGTATGCACCCATAGTTCATAAATGGTGATAAATGAATTGTCATACTGTCCCAATGGCATAATACACTTATCCCCTATTCCTGCCATATTAATACACGTTCATTTCAGCACCAGTCAAATCTCAAAAATGAGCGATCCAACATCTGCCTCCTATTGGTAACCACAGAAGAATGCTAATTCACCCAGCAGAAGACAGGAACCAAAAAAGTAGTAATAATAATCTCAACTCCTTATGCCTCTCTGAGATGAACTGAGATGGAATATGCTTACTTGGATTATATTTCAGTAAATCCAGGAAGAGATCACCCTTGGCATCTGACCCACCCTGAAACATGGGCCGATGCAGCAGGGAGGGAGGGTAAAGCAGGTTGATGAATGTGCCTGTGAACTGTTTTTAAACCAGTAAACCAGTCTAATTGATGTGTTTATCACTTTAGCTTCTGTCTTGTATTAAGTGATTATTCATTAATTATTGCCATCCTTGCCTTGCTGTATACAACCACCTCTCCAATTTTTCAGAAGCTAACAGTAGTTTGCAACAACTCTACTCATCGCATTTTAAAGAATACAAAATACCTCACAGCCTGCAGCACCTGCACCGGGTGGTGGCTGGCAGATGGGGATAGACCCTGTGGCTGTTAAACTTCAAGGCTGGAAGGGAACTTCGAGGTTATGGACTCCATCTCCTCCCCAACGTCTGCCTGTCTCCTCTTCCCGCTCTCTCAGCCTCCCCACCCCCACTCTTTCCCTCTGTGCCTCAAAGCTTCTCAGTTTGTTTGGCTGGTAAAATAATATTTAGGACAAAAGAAATCAGACAAATGTCTAAATGAGGCATTACTGTATTAAGAATGAATTCTGTTAACTGGTTCTCACTAAGAAAGATGACGGCACTAATTAGTTGTTTCCAAATTTTTCTGATCATGCAGTCTATGGGTAAATTTAGGGGCATCTGGCTGATTCAGCCTGTAGAGTGTGTGACTCTTGATCTCAGGGTTGTGAGTTCAAGCCCCAGGATGGGTGTAGAGACTACTTAAAATCTTAAAAAAAAAAAATTAAAGCACACGCCATATGTATAAATAACTCCTGTACATACAGGGCTACTGATACACTGTGTATGTTTAAACTGATATCAAAAGGAGAAAAAATAGGAATAGATACGCTATGCTATTTTTCTCTTTTCACGTGCACTCAGCTTGAAGACCACAGACTCAGATGAGCCACATCCTTTCCTGAGCATTTCCCAGATCCTGAATGGCTCATTTTGTTACTGCGGGTGTTGAACAGACCCTTGGATGCACTCCTTTTGGTCAGAATTCTGCAGACACAGCATAGATTTTGTTTAATCCCTTGTTTGCCTGAGGTACCCATTCCAAAGCAATCTTCTGTTTTTAGTAAGTTTGGAAGGAAACCTACTTGGAAAACAGGACTCCAATCTTCTGCAACTACACATTAAAAGTGAACGTTTTCTCAATCACCTCTCTATTTGAGACTAACAGGTGGCCCTGGGACAAGGCCAGGGCCAACTTGAGGTTCCATCAAAAGCAAACAAAGAACAGGTGAAGCTTCTCAAAGGGGTGGTCTCTGGGGCCACTGTCTGCACAACTCTCAGAGAAAAAAAAATGCTGGAGGAAACACTGAACTGACACAGTCAGTGATTTATAATCTCTCATTCCCATAAAATGACTCTCGTTATTCTTGGGGGTTTAGACTCTGAAGCGAGCTGTAATGGGCCACTGGGCTAAAAATGAAGTGCAGATTTATTTCTATAATCAACACCAGCCAAACCCTTCCCTGGGAAATAACTAACTTGGCTTTTAAAGTGCTAGGATACCTTTAGAATGCTTGAGATTTATCTTTGGGATTGAGTGCTTGTGTTGCTCTGGGAAATTCTAACTATTTGAGTTGTAGATGCCCCGATCAGTGTGCTGGGGAGTGCTGGAAAGACAACAGAGAAATGAGCTCCGCTTCCCTTTCACGCCCAGTCCTGAGAAAATTCTTGTGCCTAAGAGATGGCGGTAGGTAAACAGCAATTACAAACACATCAAAATCTGAACCAAGAGACTCCCCGATACAGCTGCTGTCCAGGAGACCAAATAAGTTCAGCCTCAATGTAAATTTAAATTCTGAAATTGAATTTGACTCATGGTAGCCACAACACTCAAGACTCTTGGCTGGAAGCGGAGTGCTTCCCTTGCTGTTCAAAGAATCATTGAAGTCAGAAAATATTCAGATATAATTACATAGCCATAAATCTCAAGGGGTAAGGTAAAGGATACATACAAAAGAGTAAAACAAATAACCAAACTAGATATAAACCACAGGATCCTTAGTGTAATGCTAGCTGGAAGCATATTATAATACTGCCCTTGCTCTGCACATAGGTGATCAAGCAGCCACCGCTGTTCTCACTAATGCCTCCTGGCAGATGTCTTAACTCATAACAAATTCATTCATTGCCTACATGCATGCAAATGTCCTTTTCCTGACTTCCTTCTGCTGCATCTTTAATGCATCTTCCCAACTCTTGACTTTGTACAACAGCAAAGGATACTTCAGGCAAAATCCCTGGAACTGAAAACTGCAAGCATCATTGGTGGAATTACCATCATGTTCAGAGCAGTTCTCCAAAAACTGGAGAACTTTAGAACTGGAAAGATTCTGGGGGAACATTTACACACCCCCTTGTGAACAAAAACCTTGAAATCCAATGGAAATAAGTGAGTTACCCACAGTCACCCAAGCAGTCAGTGGCAGCCTTAGGAGTAAAATCCAGTTCTTCCTCATACCAATGAGAATAGCAAATGTTAACAAGTCAGGAAACGACAGGTTTCCTCAAGGAAACCGAGGATGCAGAGGTTGGCGAGGATGCAGAGAAAAGGGAACCCTGCTTATGCTGTTGTTGGGAATGCAAGCTGGTACAACCACTCTAGAGAAAAGTGTGGAGGTTCCTCAAAAAGAGGAAAATAGAGCTACCCTACGACCCAGCAATTGCACTACTGGGTATTTACCCCAAAGATATTTACGTAATGATCCAAAGGGACACCTGCACCCCAATGTTTACAGCAGCACTGTCCACAGTAGCCACCACTATACAATGGAATACTACTCAGCCATCAGAAAAATGAAATATTCCCATTTGCAATGATGTGAATAGAACTAGAGGGCATTATGCTGAGTGAAATAAGTCAGTCAGAGAAGGACAATTATCCTATGATCTCACTCATATGTGGATTGTAAGAATCAAACAGAGGATTATAGCAGAAGAGAGGAAAAAATGAAATGACAAAATCAGAGAGGGAGACAAATCATAAGATACTCTTAATCATAGGAAACAAACTGAGGGTCACTGGAGGGGCAGGGGCTGGAGAGATGGGGTAACTGGGTGATGGGCATTAAGGAGGGCATGTGATGGAATGAGCACTGGGTGTTACATAAGACTGATGAATCACTGATCTCTACCTCTGAAACCAATAATACATTATATGGTAATTAATTGAATTTAAAAAAAAATTTTTTAAATCCCATTCTTCTAGTTCTGCCATGATGCCTCCTTAAAATACTTTAAAGGACTACAGACCCTGAGGAATGACAGAAGAAGAAAGATATCTCTTTGCTTTGAATGGGTCAAAGGTCTGAGCAGGTCAGAAACTGTTTCCACCGACCAGAGTTTCAGCCCGTAATGAGATAGATCACTCGTATTTGCTTGGAAATGGCCTTTCTCTCACTGGCCAATTCATTTTTTCAATGATTTATGATGATTCTCAAAGAGAATGCTTTTCCTACAAGAGGAACTAATATGCTGAACTTAAAATATTTGCACTAATTAAAACAAAGTGGGATTGGTCAGAGACATTAATCAGAGGGCCCACAGGGATAGGAATATATTGGACAAATTATGTGAAAATCTGGTCAAAATACTGAGGAAGGTGCACTCTGTTGTTTATGTGATTGCAAACTAGAGGAAGGATATTCTCCTTTAAATCTAGCCTGTGGGGGCCAATGACGACTGGGAAATCATAACCATAATAAGACCCCTCAATGGCTCTGAAGGCCCTTCCAGAGAAACTCCAAAGTCAGTTATTAATATGGTGGATAAAACTCTTCCTTATCTGATCCTACCTTCCTCATTTCTTTCCTCCATTGTTTTCTTCTATCCATCCACACTGGACTTCTCTCAGTCCTCTAGGTCTGTGCCAGTGCTCGTGCTCTGTGGACAGAGGTGGCATCGCTCACCTCAGTTCTTCACTCTTCCCTGTGTCTACACTCTCTGTCCTGTGGCTTTGCAGTTTCTCTCACTAATGGACAAGAGAATATCTTCCCACTGCTTAAAGTTGCGTTCATCCATGTACCTTTCTTTGGCCAACAGACTGAGGCAGGAGTAACATGCGCCGGTTCTGCTCAGAGGCCTTAAGAGGACTTGTGTAGTTCCACTCGCCTTCATTGCTTCTGCTACAGCCATGGAAGAATAGACCTGGGTCAGCCTGCTGGTCCCAGGGTGAGGATGAGACACATACAGAGCAGAGCCACCCAGGGGAGCTTCATCAACCAAGCCCAGACCAGATCATCTATTCCCCTGTGACCCATGGACAGGTGAGCACACCCAGAAAAGATCTGCTGAGCTGCTCAGCCTAGGTGAGCCAACCTGCAGATGCCTGAGAAACTACAAATGGTCCCGTCCTAAGCCACTGATTTGGAGGCCAGCTTGTTATACAGCAACAGTATTTTCCCCACCGTAGCAGTTATCAAGCCTTGTTGCAATCCTTGGATTAATTTTCTCTGCCTTGAGGATTGTATATTCCAACACAATTGAAATTATGCTTATCTTATTATATTATTTCAAGTTTCAGGATGGCCTATTAGCACACAGTAGATACCCATTAAATAAATGGTTGTTGAATGAATTCCTTTTCACTGCACACGGCTTTCTCCTGCCATCCTTCAGTCTCTCTCTCCAGCCCTGACAGCAGACTGCCCATCTGCACTTTTCAAAGCCCTCCCGCAGCAGGTACAGCATTTGAACCTGACAACCACTCTGCAAAGCAAATTATGCTTATTTGATCACATGCTAGACAGAGTGATTGTGAATACAAGGCCCTATTTTGCTCATCTATTATTGTTTATCTCATTGTGGTTTTTACAGTCAGTCCTAAACAGATGGATGAACATTCACAAATAAAGCATATTCTTACACTGGCATCACATTCTCTGTTCCTCCAAATCTCTCCAACCTGTATAAATTAGATTCAGAGGAGTCAGACGTTGAATATGTGAACACCGTTTGGAATTAAGATCCCGTTCTTCTGTAAGTGGTTATTGGGAACCTGAATACAGTAGTGAAAACTGCACTTAAATCATCAAAGACCATCTCGTGCACCTGTTTCCACATGGTGCTTTGGAAAAGAGGGAGATGCAGAGAATTTAACAATCCTTTGAATCCCTTGTGCTTTGATACCACATCCCAACTCTTCACTTGCATTGAAGGTTCATAATTGTAAGCGTTTGGCATTGTCAGAGGCTCAGCTAACCATGAACTTAAAAAAAAAAAAAAAGGAGATTTGATTCCTTTAGCTTTTTTTTTTTTACTTTTTTTTTTGTTATTATGGTAACAATGTGAATATACTCAATACCACTGAACTGTATATTCATTCAGCCCATCTTTGCTACTGTCTGAACCCAAAGTCCTTAACCTCTATGTCCTTTAACATAAGAGAAACTGATTATGTTGGAGAGGGAAACTGCTAGTCTCTACCACTGGAGAGCCATACTTTCCTCATCCATAGTCTCTCCTTCATGGTCTTCCTCCCACAGAAGAGGGGAGTTACAGACAAGTACCCTTTGTGCTACAACATTCCAATCAACCATGAAGACTAAAACTCTCTTGACACAACCACCAGCACCAAAACGTGAGCTAAAGAGAAAAATCATTAACACTTCACTCTGTGAGCCAGCTCTCCCATGAAAAGAGCAATGTATCCTTAGCATTTGTTGAAACATACCCTCGTTTTCTGGAAATTATTGTTGCAATGGCCGGAATCATACCAAGAAATTTCCAAAAATACCTAATATCTTCTTGGAGCATATACATGAGTCTAAAAAGGATAGGGAAATTCTATCTCCTAGGGAAATACCAGCCCCTCTACAACTCTCTGAGCTGGTTCTGTTAGTAAATGACCAATGAAATTACAAAGACCTTCACTAGGAAACAGACTCTTCCCATGTGCTCCGTGCTCACTGGCTAGGGAAACAGTCCAGGGCTTGGTGTGCTCCCAAATCACCTGCAGAGCATGGGAGAGAGGTTTTGATTCTATCACTCTCGGCCTAGCATCTACATCTTAAACAAGCCCCTCGTTACTGGTCTGGGGACAGTGCTTAAGAAATGCGCCCATCCCTTTCCTGGAACCAAAACAGAGTCGATGAAAAAGATCTCTTTCCCCAGGATCCCATGAATCCTGTGTGGAACCTGGAAACAATGATGGCATCTAAATGTCAGAGTGTGAGCGTGAGGATTAAAATAGATAATGCATGTGAGACTCAAAACTTGGCCCCGCCTATCAAACATCCTTAACAAATGCGAGCTCTTATTGTTATTATGCAGATGTTTTTGCATGTTGATTCCTGAGGTACAAACAAGCCACCAACTTCTTCCAACCCTACATGCAAGAGGGTTAAAAAAAAAAAATCAGATCTGTTTTTCCCTCCCCTGTTTGCCTTGTGAATTCCTGCTTTTTAAAGATTCTTTTCAAATAATGCCTCTTCAAAGGAGTCTCCCCACCTTGCACAGAGCTCAGCCCTCCCCTCCCTGAGGTCACTGGAGCACTCACACTTTCCCCCATTACAGCGTTTATTATATGGCACTAGGACACTTTGCTGACTTGTCTGTCTCCCCGCCAGGTTGTGACTGGCTTCAGAAGAGGTCCCACCATTCCTCTAAATAAGTTTTTCTGGGTATTGATTGGCCACTCCATAGTGCCCAGTACAGTGCCTAGAACACATATGCACTCAGTACATGTTCGAGGAAAAGCAAAGGAACAGACACTGATACTTCGGCCAGAAGTCGTGAATGTGATGATGGGTCTGACATACTGAAAGAAGCAGATAGGGTGAAAAGTCCAAGCAGGGAAACCAAAGTCTGTGTTCAGAATGTAAAGAAGGGAATAGACCCATGTAGGGTCTTGGTGTGTAAGTAGGGGCACAGAGCAGTTAGGGGCACAGGCTCTGGAGCCAGCCCACCTGAGCTTTGGCCCAGGCTCCCTGCCTCACTAGCTATGCCACCTGGGACCAGTCACAAGTGAGCCTCAGTGTCCTCATTTGTGAAACAGGAATAATAACACTGATAACCCCACAGGATTCGTGTGAAGGGCAAGCAAATCCAATCATAATAAGAACTATGCGCCTGGCACATTAAGTCCAGAAAATGTTAACTGTCATTGTTGTTACTAATGGTCAAAACTACAGGTTCCGGAATCAGACAGATCTGAATTTAAATCCATGTTTTGGGAGCCAGTGGAATATGTGACTCTTGACCTAAGGGTCGCAAGTACAAGCCCCACACTAGGTGTAGAGCTTACATTAAAAAAAAAATACTAATGGGGCGCCTGGGTGGGTCAGTGAAGCATCTGCCTTCGCTCAGCTCAGGTCATGATCCTGAGGTCCTGGGGTCCAGCCTGCTTCTCTCTCTGCCTTGGCCTGCTGCCCCCCCCACCCCAACTCTCTCTGTATCAATTAAATAAATAAAATCTTTCAAAATAATGATAATAATAGTGAATTAATCCATGTTCTAGCAACTACCAGATGAGCGACCTTGGGCAATTTAGTCAAATTTTATAAACTTCAGTTTCCCCCTCTACAATGTGGCAATAATACCTGTATCAGGAAAATAATATACTTTAAAGTGGCTAGCACCATGCTGTCCTGCACCTATTCAGTTCTCCATAAAGGGTCATTTTCAGGAAGGCAGCAGTTACCATACAAAGCTCAAACTGGGGAAGGGGGCAGAGAAAGGAATCTGGACAGAACAGAGAGAGGTGTCATGGGGACAGTCCAAAGAAATGGTGTCATAGGTCTACTGAAAGAGGCCTGGTTGCCTTGTACCCTGCTTAACGCTTGTGGACAAGGCCCTAGATCACTGCCACATCCCAAAGTGATGCAAGACTCTTGGTGGCCTGACATCCTCCTCCACACCTCAGGTTGGGCATCCTTGGCAATCCCATAGCTCACTGAGACTGTTCTACTCTGTTCTTTTTTAAAAAAATATTTTATTTATTTATTCATGAGACACAGAGAGAGGCAGAGACATAGAGCAGTCTCCCTACAGGGAGCCCAATGTGAGACTCAATCCCAGGACGCCAGGATCACGACCTGAGCCAAAAGCAAATGCTCAACTGCTGAGCCACCCAGGCGTCCCTTCTACTCTGTTCTTAAAGGTTATCTAGGTGGGTAGATAAGACCTCCCTTCCCTTGGCATCCTTACTACCTGGCATATCAAGGAATCCAATAATGTCCAGTGAGTTACCACTGGCCACTATCCAGTACTGATAAGAGGCTGATTGCTCTGGAAGAGTCTTGATTCTAACAATTGGGGTCTATAATCCTCACTGTAATTCTTATGTCTTATTCTCACTTGTATCATTTCTTTTACTTTAAAACTTTTGGAATCATCTTGCCTCAGCCACAAAGTAAACCAGCTTAAAGTCCACAACCTTGGACTGTATCAAGATATTTTTTTTAAGATTTTATTTATTTATTCATGAGAGACCCAGAGAGAGAGGCTGAGACACAGGCAGAGGGAGAAGCAGGCTCCCTGCAGGGAGCCCGGTGTGGGACCCGATCCCAGGACCCAAGGTCATGCCCTGAGCTGAAAGCAGATGCTCAACTGCTGAGCCACCCAGGTGCCCCAAAATTTCCGAGGTCCACAAGTCTCAGAGAAAGGTCAAACTGCCTTCTGTCCCCTTCCCACTCCACTCCCTGCTCCTCCAACAAAACCTACAAATTCTCACTAGTAGTACATTGACCATTAAAAATGGCAATTTTTTCTAAATATAGATTTTTAACCCATTCTCCTACAGCAGAGAGGAAGAAAGTAAACAGTGTTTCAAAAAAAAAAAAAACAGTGTTTCATAATCATATATACATACAGCCCAAGAAAACTTAGTTCCTCTTAGTGAAGTCGATCTCTGTGTTTGCAAAAACTCAATTTGCAGCCTGGAAAGTGATATTTATTTGAAGAAGCTTATTGCCGAAAGTGAATCATAAATCTGCTGGCTGTTGAGACTTCAAGGCAGGAAGAACAAAGGCAATTATTAGTCTGAATGTTCCACTGACGATATGAAATCTTTGTCTTTCAAAGCATTTGTTTAAGTAAGAAAAAGTTTGCCTAGCCTGGAGAACATTCTATTGTGGGATATGAAACTCCTGAAACCTCCGAAGCTTATTTATATATTTGCTAGGCTTCTCTCTGCCAACTTTCTCCTCTCCCAGAGCGTCCGTTAATGCTAAGAAAAGCCTCCAAAAAGCACACATTATAAGCAGAGAAAAATCTTAATGAATGTAATATATTTGGCAAATCTGTTCTATCTATCAAGGAGATTTCCTTCCTCTCTTCATCATGCATTTCTTTTCTTTGTTTCTTTTTTTTTTTTCTTTTAATGTCTTTCATCTTGATTCATCTTAGGGAGTTTATTCTCCCCTCCTCTCAAAAATAAAAAAATAAAAATAGAAACTCAAGCCACCTTTCAACTTCCTTTCTCTCGCTGTCATTTTCTATTCCTTCCTACCTATTCAAAAAAAATTTTTTTTCTTCCTTTTGGGAATCTGGGGAAAGCGAGAGGACCTTAGGAGCCCTGTGCTAATTTCCCTTCCATTGCTCAACCAGAGGGGAGGCAGCCGTTGCAAAACCCAGCTCCCAATATGCACATGTGGGCAGTGCACTTTATAGATGGTCCTTGGCCAATGTGCATGCCAAGATCGCCTCCCCTTGCCGCCCAGCATACTCCTTCCCTCAGCTGCTGTGTGCTCACGAGCTGTTAGGCCATCCGAATATAGACCTGAACAGCCCCACATCAGCTGTCAGCTGTCGAGAGAAGTTTCCATCACCCGAAGCATTCTAAATCCAGAAGACTTAGGAGTTACGTGGACAATCTCCTCCTAACATTAGTGAGGTGAGATGCGACTCAAATGCATTTGCGCATCTTCGTACATGGAGGAGAATTGGATTCTCCTCCCCACTGAAGCTGTGCTACCTGAGGCACACCCGTGACCCGAGATTCTCTTCACACCTTGCTAATTGAGGGCATGGTGTCGGGGCTGGCAGCACTGGCATCATCCAGGACTTTGTTAAAAGCGTAGCATCGACGGCCCTCTCCCTCCACCTACTGAAACAGAAAGTTCCTCTTAACCAGATCTCCAGGTGGCTCCCATGCTCAACAGGGTTTAAAAAGCTCTGTTAACACCAAGCGTATACAAGGCCCCTGGGGTTTGGGTTGGAGATGTGAGAGGGGCTGCACCTGCTAAGCCTGCTGCTTCTCCTGTGCCATTCCTTCTAGGGGGGTTTGTAACTCTGGGGTGTCCCAGGCCCCCCACCCATTCCCCATCCCAGTTTGTCTTCCCTTCTCTATCTGTTGCTACTCTGGACTGCTGGGGCCCTGGTCTCTGCAACTGCAGGTGACACTTGCACACAGGCTGACCATGCTGCTCCCTCCCTGCAGGCTTGGCCGTACCTGTGTAAGTTGTTGTCAGGGAGACTGATGTCAGGGAGACTTGACATTTACAGTTCCTTTCCCAGAGAGGAGCACAAGACATTTCGTGGAAGCTGCGTGTAATCCCCCTCAATCCCCTGCAGAAGGGAAGGGGGAATGCATCTTAAAATAATCCCATTTGAGTCACCCTACCTATACGATATTCTCTCCCCTTTTTGAGTGGATGGAAAACAAGTAAAGATGTGTGTGCATGCAATGTTTTTGCATTTAGAAAAGACATCTAGGTTTAAGCAACTTCTGAAACAACTTCAGATTTTTCGTGGAATTTCTTCCAAGTCCATGATGATGGGCACTGATCTGGGCATCCCATGGCCCACGCTGCAAACCCTGGCTGTGTGCCCGAAGCCAGTAACCCCAGGCACCTGTGTTCCCACAGGTGCAAGGGTGGGAGGCCACGCGTAAAGAATGGGTCCCTTGAGCTCTGTGCCAGCTTCACATTGAAGACACAAACTCAGACCATATCATTAGCCTTTCAACAGGTACCCTCCACCCCAATGCAGCAAAAACTATTTCTCCAAACACATACCTGTACATCTTAGTCCTCTTTTTCTCTGCGTTTCTTATACTGCCAAGCAGCCTCCAATTCTAGGCCATTCGTTTGGAGTCATGCATTCTTCCTTTCTTTTCTTTCAGGCAGACAAGAATGTGGCAGGACAGCTGCTAGCTGGTGCAGACAGTGAGCTTCTCCCAGACATCAAGGGTTCCAGGCAATTTGTTGTGCTTTTGTTTCTCTGAATAACCTAACATGGTTCCGAATGACCTGCCAAGTGTATCTGCTTGACACTCAGCACCTGAGCCCAGTGAAGAGCACAGTGTCTGGAAGCTTCCAGAGGATCACGTCTCCTGTGGGGTTGTTGTTGGGCATCACACCTCCTCCCCGCAGCACTTGTGAGAGATGTCGGAGTGTGTGCTTTCTGACAGGGGCATCAGGCCTAGGGTTTTTTAAATACCTGCGAGAACAATGGCAAAACCAGAAATACATTCTCCTTCTCCCTTAACATGGCCATAGACGGTTTCTCACTGGCTTCCTAGAAGTGCACAAGTGAGAAAGTTGGAAATGGGCAGCTAAGAAATAGGACTGGACTCCTAGGAGAGGCCCCCGTTTTATTGAATGAACCATCTGGTCCTCTGGAAATGTCTGGGGTGGCCTCTATAAGAACACAGTCACCCCCGCCCCAAAACCAGCACTGAGCCATGGGACGTTAGCAAACTCTATGACCCCTGCTTCTCTCAGGATGCCCCCACCTTCACCAGACTGAAATAAGAGGCTTCTCTCCTAGCCGCAGAATGCAACACGGCCTCTCAGAAATGAAACTTTATATCTAAGATTCCTTTTAGTTTAAACTAAAAATAGTTCATTAAATTAGTTAACTCAGTTAATTCATCTGCAACAGAGATCACAGGTAGGTGCTCCCAACAAGGAGGCATGCCATTGTTTTACTGAGTTCCAACAGGGAGGTGTAGCTTAGACTCTGGTCTAGTATGTGACTTTTCTGTGAGTCTCATGGGTTTGGGAAAAAGAAATCCAATTTGAATATTTTAAGATCCTTAGAAAGATCTGGTTGGTAACAGGGTGTGACTTGCTACCCACAGATTAACTCAAATGGAAAATAAGGTCAGTGTAAGTGACCCTCGTGCGTATTTCTGGACTAGGCCCAAAATGGAATGTTCTTCTCTCACAGTGCGTTTTCTAACACCACTCTTTACTGAAGAACAAAATCTAAGAACATACTTCGTTTTTAGTCCTTAGTCCTAATTCTGCCCATATTTAGCTACCAGATTGGATGGCATGCAATCTGAAATTACTGCGATCTTGATTCTGTGCAACAAATATTTGCTGTCCCTGCTGAGGGCTTGGGAGCACCACAGAGAATACCAAAGTGTGAAACTCAGTTTCCTACATGAGGGTGTGCCCTGCAGAAAGCCAGGCTGGCCTCTTCTCACCTGAAAGTCAGCCTTACCCTGGAGTATTCTTCAAAGAAATACAGTCAGAAATAACCAAGAAGAAATTTTTTATCTTTCTGTAACCTATTAAAATTGTCCAGAGACCCCACTCTTAACACACAGAAAAACTGATTGATACCAGCTTTTCCTGCCAGTTTTTATGTACAGAAGAATCTCGTTTGTGTGTATTCACATGCCTCGCACCTGCCCCCAATGACACTCTTTTCCCTCTCCGAGCTCCCAAAACCTCTCAAACTCAGCTCCCACAAAACGTCTTCTCTGTCTCCCCTCCCACAATCTGCATCTACTACTTTTCTCCTGTCAGTATTTTTCTGATATTTTCAGCATAAACCTGGCAGGTTTTTCCCAACTTCTCCAGTCTCTCCATCATCCACACGTAGTAAGTGCTTGGCCCAGGAGCCCTCCCAGCGAAACATGGTTGTCCTGGGAGAGGCAACAAGAACTTCTGGCAAGCTGAGGGCAGAGGGGATGTGATAAATATATTTAAATGATAGTTTTTTCCTATTATGAGGGAACTAATAGTTCCTTGAACACTGCCCAGTATGAACTTTATTGATAAAACAGACATAGTCCCTGCCTTCAAGGAGCTTAACTGTCTCCAGGAGAAGGTAATTCCCAATAATTGAATAATTACTCGATTATTCAATTGAGTCCTGTAGAGACCAGTAGGTTTCTAATCCAGATGTCCCTAATGATGTAAATTAAAGAGGTCATATACCATTCCACATCCAGTGTTAAGTGCAGAGACCTCTTCAAAGCGTCTGCAAAGTTTTCCCAGGGAGAGCAAGATGGGAGAATGAGGTATATTTTCCTACCTCTGCTGACTCTCTCGTCTCTGCTCTATGCCTTGAGGTCAATCCTTTATCTCCCTGATTCCCCCACTGAAGCAACAAGGGAAAAAAGCCTGTGATGTGTAGCAAAACTTTTCCTGAAGTTTTCTAGGTCACTGTCAGAGATTTACATTCCTGCATGACACAGTAAATAATCTAAAGCTACATAGTAGTCATCTCATCCTATAAATCCCTTTGGCCACCATGATACAGGGGATTGCTCATGGGTTTCTGTACTCAGATTAGCACTCAGTCATTGACCATCTTGCTGTTTCACATGTGTGTGAAATGCACATGTGTGCGTCTGTGCACGCACACACACACACACACACACATACTCAGTAATTCTAAATTTCTCTTACTCTATTATACACAGAAATTCAGTTATTTTCTTCCCTTGGACCCAGACTCAGTTCTAGGCCTAGCCCTACACAACCAAACCCTTCAGGTAGTCAGATAAGCAAAAGAGCTGGCTACATGTTCAAAAGCAAAAAGAACCACAAATGTATACAGTCTGTCCTCCAATAGGATCTACCCTCTTATTGAGTAACAAAAAAAAAAAAAAAAATCACACCAACACTGAATGATATAAAAATTGTCCCTTTCTGTGTAATGACCAAATACTCTCTAACACCCACTAGAATATAAGTGTCAAAAGAGCACTATGTCTCTTTCTTTGCTATATCCAGGATCCAGCACAATTCTATTTCAACAAGTGTGTTTTTTAAATAATTTATTGAAATCTCTCCCAGTGCTGACATTCTGTGATCCTTTAATATTTGCAATTCTTTATTTTTTTCATTTCATACGTTTCTCACATATGGAGGAAAAATAGGAAAAAAGTCTTAGTCCAAAGAGTTAAAGCATTAAATTTGTTTTATTACTGTATTGGGATTACTATAGCTAGGAATAACTGAAGAACTAGCTTAAAGGGTTTAAATAATAAAGAAATGTATTATTCCACTGAATACAAACTCCAAAGATGATATTGTCCCAGGATTAACCAAGTCAGCTGCTTGGCAACATCATTAATATTCAGGTTCTTTTCATCTTTCTACTCTGCCATCTTCAGTGAGGCCCTTAAGAACATCTTCTCATAGCTGCAAAATGGCTGTAGCTACACCAAAGGTCACATTTACACTTGACAAAGTCCTTCTCTGGGTCCTTCATTAGGAACAAAGATACCCTTCCCAAAAGCCAGTCTGTGGACCTCACCTCACATTTCACTGGCCAAAATCACATTCCATTGCTCAGTCATAAGCCAACTGATGGCAAGGGAGATAAAAGCAGCATGGCTGCCTGAGACTAATCAGGATTCAACCTTTGGAATTGGACACCAGAGTCCCAGAAGATCCCAAAGTTTCTGAAGAAGATGGCCACTTTTTACCTGAATAAAATTAGGGTGGTTACAAAAATAAAGAAAGGCATGTCGCTGGCAGTCAACCAACAGCATATGCCATAATTACTACGGTAAAAAGGCCATTCCAAACGTGATTAGAATTATTTGGATGAATATAAATGGATTTATGTTATTTCATTTCCAAATGAAAGAAACGTTTTTCAGATTGCATCACTGATAAACCCAAAATTGTCAATATTGATTCATCAATCTCTTTTTCTACAAACTTTTCATCGTAGCTTATGTCCAAAGTAGTCGGGAGTAATAGAGGCAAAAATTGTTAATGTCTCCCTTACTTTCATCATCTAGGATTCCTGTTTTAATTGAAAACTTTCTGAGGGATGTATTCCCATCCTCTATGCCATGACCAAACAAACAAAACAACACATGCAATGGATTTCACCAAACTCAAAGAAGTTATTATTTATTTCAAATGCCATACAACCCATCCTGTTAGAAATACTCATTATCTTGTAGAAGTTTCTCTCCTGGATACCAAAATAGAACACACAGACTTAGTTGCTAATTCTAGTGACCACAGCAAACAGTGATGGACACTGAGGCTGTAAGTACCAAGTGTCAGGCCATATAGTGGAGATCCATAGATAGTGGAGATCCATAGCTAGTGAAGATCCATAGAGCAAGACAACATACCCTTCTATATCTCCACTGTCCTTGATAAGTCAAAGATTCTTCTAGATGCAAGTGACAAAAATCTGACCTAAGCCATCTTAAAAGCAAGACTTTTACTGATTTATCAAGACATTCTCTGTGATTCTCCATAGAAAGGAAATTTCTTCCTAATTCAAATTTTTGTATCATTTTCTTTTAGGACTTTTTTTTGAAAGAACAAAAAGTTTAAAAGCTTTCTACTTGCCAAATAGCACAGCATGATAAATATTATAGCACCCAAATTACCATCAGCAGAGTCCCAGTAGCTCACATCTGCTTGTGGAGTTCCCTTTACAATCAATCAGGTGTATTGAAAAGGTCTTTGTGATGCAGAAGGGAACAAAAGTCACCTGTGTTTTTCAGTTTACTCTAATTTGTACACAAGATATAATTTGC
Organism: Vulpes lagopus; assembly: GCF_018345385.1. Taxonomy (NCBI): domain Eukaryota; kingdom Metazoa; phylum Chordata; class Mammalia; order Carnivora; family Canidae; genus Vulpes; species Vulpes lagopus. Next base: position 26,530,266 of record NC_054846.1, on the reverse strand, counting down.
TACACCACAGGTCTCTTGCTCAAAGAGATTCAAAACAACAAAAGCAAAAATAATCACTACTATTCTGAGACTGAGATAAGTGATAAAGAATCTAGCTGTGATCAGCTGGGAGTTACATTAAATCTAAACCATACAAAAGGAGCAAAGATTTTTAGTGAAGGAAAATGCCTTAAAGCTTATCCACTGTAACCTCTCATTTCATAGACGATAAGGCCAGTGGCCTTGTAGTTAACATGGCCAATTGGATACCTAAGTTGATTTTCATTCCCTTTTTATACCCAATTAGACTATTAGTGAAGGAACACAAAAGGTGTAAGCCCTCTAGGCAAAGAGAACAGGAGAGGAGATACATAGTAGACAAGAAACCATAGTGGGATAGATGAGTGATGGTCACCAGCTTAGCAGACAGAGAAACATGGAAATTAAGTGCCTCCAGAGGAAAATCCAATGATGAGAAAACATGCTTGTGCCTCTAACCTCAAGAAAGGCATAGGAATTAGTGACACCAGTTATCTCTGCAGAGGTGAGGGATGGGAATAAAGATCCAGAAAATTGATTAAAAGTCAGGATAAGGAGTTGGTACTTTTCCAAAGTCCCCTTCCCAAATCTACTCAGCCATGAGATTGCTCATTCTCCACTCGGGCGGAGAAGTGGGAGATTTCCAATCCAGAAATACTGAACCAGAGAAGCTGCATGCTAAGGCAATGGAAGGAGGGATGAAGTACAACAGAGAATCACACTGAATTAATAACAATGACAATGATAGTAAAAATGGGTAACTCACTGAACACTCATTATGTTTCAAATACTTTAGGCATGGTATTTGTAATTAATCACTTAAGCCTAACAACTATCCCATAAATAGATACTGGTAGTATCTTAATTTGGCAAATGAATAAACAGGTAAAACAAGTCACAAGTGACAGAGAAGAACTTTGAAACCAGCCAGTCTGACTTTAGCATATAATTATTAACCACCATACGGGGATGATCATACCCTAGTTGTGGGTTCCAGAAAGCCATGATACAGACATACAGCTCTAACAGTGAATTTGAGTTTTCTTCATTGCAGAAGTTGAAGAACCACAGAAAAGGCTTACAAGTCCTACCTGATCAAAGTGACCAGTCAGCCCAACCCAACAAGCACATGAAGTTTTTATTCAACTTTTTAGAACCTTTCAATTTAATATGAACAGACAGCCAGGGACACCCTACTTTTGAGGAAAGTCTGTAATGTGAAAAAGAAGAACCAAAATAAATTGAAGAAAGGCAATTCATAGAAAACAAAAAAACATCCAGAAAAAAAAATTTTTTAACTAGAATATCCTCAAAGAAATAAAAACAATCATATCCCAGAAACAAATGAAGGATGCTATTTTAAAATATATATATATGTATATATAATAAGAAAAGAAATCTTTTAATTTTTTAAAAAATGACACCAGAAATTTTAAAATTTAAAACGAAAAATCAGAAGTCAAAGATGAAGAAATTAGAAATTAAATAGATAAATACACAGAGGAAAAATAAGAAATCTGTATAATCAATCTAGAATTCTAATATTTTATTAGTAAGAGTTCCACAAAGAACTGACACACACACAGAGAGAAATGAGAAAAGAGAAAATTAGCAAAGAAATAATACAAGAAAATTTCCCAAAACTGAAAAAAAACTTTGAAAATGATCTATTGAGTATCCAGCACAATGGACAATAAGAAAAAATTCCAAAGTATGTCATTTTAAATTTCAGGATATCAGGGATGAAGAAAAGATCAAAAGAAACTTCAGATAGAAAAAAAAAAAACAAAGAATTAAGAAGCAGAATGACATTAGATCTCTCAAGAGGAACTCTAGACATTAGTAGACTGAGAAGAAATAGCTTCATAATCAGAATTCTAAGGGAAAAGTATTTCTAAACTAGCTTTTGCTATTTCTCCAACCTCTCTTGCTCTGCCCTGTTCAATCCAATCAAACTTGCAACCAGCTTCAAATCTAGAAGAAATTAAGTAAATCCCCAGGGGCACACAGATTGGCCTACGCTAGACTTCCTGGGGATGTCAGTGTCAGCCAACCCTGTAACCCCACCACTGTGGCTGTCACCATTCCAAGGAATGCACTCTGGGCAACTTTTCTATGGGGGTTTTTATCATTTGTTGCAGACCCAGACTATTCCACCTCTATGATAGTTTTCCAAAATCTGCTCTTTGGAGGCTAGTAAATTAATTTCTCTATTTTCTATTGTTATCCTAACCAATTACCACAAACACAATGATATATAACAGCACAAATTTATTATCTATCTCACAGTTCTGTACATTAGCCCAGCTAGACTAGACTGGTATCTCAGCCGTGGGTCTCACAAGGCTGAAGTCAAGGTGTAGGCCAACCTGAACACTTTTTCTGGAGACTCTGGAAGAGAATCTGCTTCTGGACACATTCACTTGGTTGGTAGAACTCAGTCCCTTGTGAACATGGGACTGAGGTCCCCACTTCCTTGCAGTCTGTCAACCAGAAACATCTCTCAGCCCCTACATGTTTCCCTTTTCTTTTTGCACATAGCCCCCTACACTCAGGGCCACAGCAACAGCATGTGAAGTCCTTGGACTCTTGCTGACTTCTCCTTCTGCTCTATCTCTTCCGCCTCCAGCCAAAGAATGTTCTCTGCTTTTAAGAGTTCATGTGATTAGACTGGGGCCATCCAGATAACCCGGGATGATCTCCCTATATTGAGGTATGTAACCCTAATATATCTGCAAAATCCCTTTCATATTTTGTAATCCCTCATTACAAAATATCTTCACAGTTTTTGGGATTAGGACATAGATATCTTGGGGGAACCATTCTGCCTACCACAGTTCCTAAAGAAAATAAACTCAGTTTACTATGGCAATAGACAAATCTATTAGTCCCCAGCCCCTCACATTGGAATGGAAACATCCAAAATCTCAACATGTATGTGATAAGAGTAGCAGTTACTAATACAACAAAATTTGAGTGCTTAGTGTGTGAAAACACTGGTAGACCTTGGGAAGTCCCCTGGAAAACACTGCAAGATAAACTGAAGGATTTTCAAAAGCACAGCAATGGGGCACCAACCCAGCCTTCAGGATGGGGGAAGATTTCTTGAAGGAAATAATACTGAAGTGAATTTTCAAAGATCAGTTGGAATTAGCCAGGAGAGCTGTGGGAATTGGGAAGGTAGAAGGGGGGGGAGCAAAAAAATATAAACATTCATGCATATTTACATGCAAATATTTTAGAATACAAGATAAACAGCTAGAAAGTAAGAATTCTTCTCTTACTAACATTGTAGGATTTTCTGGACAGAGTTCCTAAAGAATGGTGTGACTATGAAAGAAAACTCTATCTTCTCTAATAATTTGAAAATGCACTATATTCACACATCATTCTAATATTTTCTGAAGATTTGCATATATGTCACTTTATATTTCATCAGCCCTATGAGGTGAGAAAAGCAAATATTGTTATTCCCATTTCATGGATATGAAATACAGAGTTCAGAGGAATTAGGAACTTAATCAGGGGTGATCCACCTGCCTCCTGACAGGACTCCAATCAGAAACCAGACCACCGGGATCCCTGGGTGGCGCAGCGGTTTGGCGCCTGCCTTTGGCCCAGGGCGCGATCCTGGAGACCCGGGATCGAATCCCAATCCCACGTCGGGCTCCCGGTGCATGGAGCCTGCTTCTCCCTCCGCCTGTGTCTCTGCCTCTCTCTATCTCTCTGTGACTATCATAAATAAATTTAAAAAAAAAAAAAAAAAGAAACCAGACCACCCAGTTAGAAAATCCAGTATTTATTTCACTGCAGTGGGCCACATCTACTTTACAAGTTCTGTGGAATTTATTTAGCCCTTTGCTTCATTTTTAAATGCATGTGATATAATTATGGATTTATAAAATACCTGAAAAGCCACCAACTGATTCTTAATTTTTGCCTTTAAGCTTACTGCACAAAAAGGGAGCAAAATTATACCCTTACTTAGACACTATTGCTTTGTTGATTTTGTTTCCCAAAATGAATAATTTTTGTTGTTCTACTATAGTCATTAAAGGAAACAGAAGATCTGATCCACAGAAACATTGTGATGGTGGCAGGGAAGCATCCTAGAGGACGTGCAGGCTATTGATATTCTCTCCTCAAGCCCGAAACTCTCTGGAGATCCATGAGAAACACTGAATCACAACGAAGACTGGAAAACAAATTGATAGAATCAGAGATGGTTGCAGACACGTAAATAGCTTTTCACGCTGTTGCCGTTTCAGTTGGTTATACTTCAGTTTTGCAAATTGATGGGGGGGAAATCTAGTTTTATTTCAGTATGTTTAACTTTTCAGTTAAAGGCCAAAGAGTAAGTTTCTACACTCAAAATGGTTCCTTTGGCTGCTTTATTAAAAATCACAAAGCTCCTTCCCCCCGAAAGAGGCCCATTCATTATATTGTGATGTTAGGAGCAAACTCAAAGGAGAATGTGTGACTTTCTTTGTACAGAAGTTTTAATATTTTCATAAAGATCCTCTCTTCAGCTCCTCAAGCATTTGCCTTTCATTTTGTTTTATTGAATTAGGCTGCAAAGCACTCGAGCATGAAGCTCTTTGTCATCTCTAACCAGGCTTCCATCGATTCCACGTATCTATATGCCTCGTCTTGGTGTATTAATCTATACATCTATTGCACTGAAAGAGAGAACTCTCTAATTTATTATGTAAAAGGATAAGCTATCTCCACAGTCCATTTGCATGCAGGTATGCTTAAAAAGTAGATTTGTTTCCTCAGACCCAGAGCTGGCTTCTTTAGGGGCATTAAACCAAGGGAAAAATGAAATTATATTGTGATTTTTACGGTGGATTCTACTACAACCATGACAAAATCAGGCCAATATCTTGGCTTCTATTTCTTTAAATATAAGCACATTTGAATACAAAGAATTCTAGGTCAGTATAAGCAAACCCCTGCACATACACACCCTCAAAAATGCAAATCACACGATTAATTCACCACCTGCCTCTCATTTGGGTTGGATTGCCCACAGCCCAAGCAGAGGATTTGCTGGGATGGTGAAGGGCTTTATGTGAGTGGCCCCAAAATTTTATTTTTCTCCTAAATATTATTCCTCTAAGTATTACTGAGAGAAATATATTAAATAGGCAATAACATAATCAAGAATTTCAGAGTCAGAAGACCTTAGCTATTGTCTATAACACATTGTCAGCTTAATCTTTCTTCAGTGTCCTTGCATCTGAAGCAACATTAATATGTACTCAAGGCCCTCTCCTTAGTTGCAGAAAGTTTTCAGGTATGTTTTTAAGCTTCTCTTTTACTTTATTCCAATTCAGAACCATCTTCTCTTCTAAGAATAGATACCTGGTTTATCCATCCCACAAGTATTTATTGAGTGTCTCCTCTGTACAAGCCACTACTCTGTGTGCTGGAGGTGTAGTGGTGAACAAGTCAGATGAGATCCCTACTGTCATGAAAGATGGACAGTAACCATGTGAATACATTAGAAAACTTCAAAGCAGTAAGGGCTACTAAGAAAATTCAATATGACAATGTAAAGATGCTGGCTGATGGAGCAACATTAGAAGGGGGTAGTCATCAAAGACTTGAGATGAGACCTGAATGCAGTTTAAGGATAGAGTATTCTAGGCAAGGCAACAGCAAATGCAAAGGCCTGGGCTAGAAATGAGACCTGAGGGCAGTTCACTCTAGCTGGATAGAAAAACAATACATCCACCATTCACTAAGCCTCTGTTCAGTAGGGCCCAGGAATACAGAGGTAAAAACCTTCATTTCTATCCTCAAAGAGCTCAGTCTAATGGCAAAGATGGGCAAACAATTTGAATATAATGCAGTAAGTACTATGACAGCAGTATTCATTTGATGCTATGGGACAGGAAAGGAGAGATGGGGTAGAGTTGTGGAAACAGTCATAAGTTAGGTGCCAGCCAATGTGGGTTTTCAAGCTGGATCAACCATTAATTAGCATGAACCTTGGCAGGTGAAATTTGCTCATATATTCATGTACTCAATCAGTCAACAAATGTTGAATAAGCATCATATTCCAGAACTATGCTTTTGTAGGGGATCTACATTAGTTAGGACGCTTTTGGTCAAGAGGAACAGAAAGTCAACTCAAAAAGCTCAAAATGGCTTAAACAAAAGAGATTCCTCTATTTACATAACTGAAAAATCCAGGAGTTTGGCTTCAAGTATGGGCTAATCCAAGTACTCGTCCAATAAATCCATCTCTCTCTCTCTCCTTTTTTTTCCCTCTCTCTCTCTTTTTCTCTCTCTCCACTCCAGATCTTAACGCTAATTTTTGTTTATTGTCTTCAGTCTATGGAAGGAAAATTCATATGGCTGATATATATCCTCCCAACTTCAAGTCCAGAAGAAAAGAAAAAAAGTTTCTCACTCCTCGGCAGTTCCAGCAAATGTCCTAAAATTGATGAGACAGCTTTAGTCACACTTCCATTCCCAGAACAGTCTTGGGAATTCTTGTTCCAACTGACTGGGCCTGGTCACATTCTATCCTGGGAGTTCAGGAATCTAGTCAACCTACCTGAACCAAATGGACTAAGCTGGAGGGAGGGATGATTCTCCAGGATATAGATTACAATACCAGAAAACAGGGTGAATGAAAGAAAACTGGATAGGCAAAACTCACAAATGTCTACTACAGGACCCAAGGTTAAATGGACATTGTCCCTGAATCAAAGAACTCACAACTTTGTGGAAGAAATGAACTATTCTCCCCCAAATCATAATATAATGTGATACCTGCCCTATTAGCTCTTCATATTTAAGCTTCAGTGGTATCTTTAACTCTTGCCAATATTGAGCATGTGAACTCTTTCTTTTGTATCCCCCTCCCTGCAGGACACATTCCTCAGATTCTTCTCCACCTGTGCAATGGGATTCCCAATGTTTTCCCACAAATACTGTTCCTCCTTTCCCTATCTTTCCCTCAGTTTTTCTATAGGTCCTTCTAATCTAACACTGAAGAATATATGTTTAAAATCAATAATTTTACTTTCTTGAATTTTTCAAAAAGACAAATTTAAATAGCAACCATATCATCCTGTCCCACAACCCAAAACTGAATAATACCTTTTGATGTTTCCCCTTTACCCACAGCATGTATACATAAGGCATTTCTTCCCCCGCTGTACCTACCTACTGTTTCTCAACCTAAGAAGTACAAAACTGTGAGCCTCCAATTACAGATAACCTTGCTTACATTTTGTACATAATTAAAATGTTCCTGCCCTTTGCAATTGCATTCCATCTCTCAGCTTGATTTCTGTAATTGGTCCCACATCTTAAAGGGGCTCTGTTCAACATTTGGTATTTGATAGATCCCATGGGTCTTTGTTGCTGACAACAATGCTGCCATCTCTATGCTTGGTTTATAGTCAGATACATATGTGTCCCTAATTGCCTTATTGTTAATGGAGATTTGATGAGGAAAGTTTTCAGATTTTCTAAGACATTCATCATAAAATAACTCCCTATCCCAGAATTGTACTCAAAACTGTTAAGTCATTTTAAGATAGCCTGGCTGGAGTATGAGTTTTGTCCATCCCTATATTTGTTGAATATAAAAATCAATAATGCTACCACTCTGCACATTTATCTAATGTAATAATCAATACTAATACCTTTCCTGATATTTACTTAATATAATAATCAATAACAATACTGTTTATTTATTTGATGCCATTGATCAAGGAAGAAGACCAAATCTATGTGTTTTATCCACCCTATGTACATTCAGACTGGACCATCCACTGCTAACACCTCCCCTCTTCCCACTCTAGATTTGTGCAGAGAGCATCTTTCCTTTCCTTGCTGTGAAAGGTGATGGTCAATAAACTACCATTTTGTGTGTGAGAGGCAGCCAGAAACTAAGCCTGTCTCTACATTATTCTAGGTACTGTAAAGGAAACAAGGAAATATAATATGATTTACTTCACATTCATTAAAGCTATATTAGCAGCTGCAACAGATAACTCCCAAAATCTAAGTAGATAGGATAACTTAATAAGTTACATTATAAGTTGCTTGCCTACCATCTAACAGTATAATGTGGTTCTTTCTGGTTGGTGGAATGCTTCCATACAATACTTCAGAGATGTAGGCTTCTTCCATATTACAGGTCCATCCTCTCCTAGAATCTCATAATCCTCTGCATTCAGCCAGCATGTGGGAAAAGAGCCTGGAAGACCATGTGTAAGATGTTTTAGTCAATAAATAAGTCAGACTTAGATGCAGCATTCATTCTTTGGCTCAGAAACTCAGTCCATGTCTAACTGCAAGGCAAGGCAAGCTGAGAATATGGCCTAGCTATATGCCCAAGAGGAAGGAAAAGGATTTGGTAAATGGTTAGCCAGTCTCTGACACCACCCCATCCTTGAGTTGCTTATAATTCAAAGAGGAAGAAAAGAGGAAACAAATGAAATAATTAAATACTATACACATGATGAAAAGGGAGAATCATTAGAGACTGTATTAGTCAATGAAGGCCTTCCAAGGAGAGACTTTAAAAATAGAATTTGGAGATAAACAGTCAGGGCCATCCCAAGAAATAAAACATTACATTATATGTAATAGAAGAGGTTGAGAGATAGGAATGAATTGAGCAGAGGAATAGGAGGGCCCGTTCAGACAATTTTACAGAGTCTATGCCAGGAAATAGAAAACAACACACCTGGCTAAGGAGACTAGGATAAAACTGCTTTGACTTGGACCATGCTTCTCCCACCTTGAACACATTTGCATTGCATTAGGATTCCTCTGGCCCAGCCAAAGAGCCCAGTGTACACTACCATCTTTTTCTGAGTAATCTCTAAATCTCAGCTGACATTTAAAGTTTGAGTGGAAAATGTTGGCATTACCAAGAGGGTATCCTTCACTAATTTTGAGTTTCTCAAAGAACAACAATAAAAACAAACAAACAAACAACAAATTCTAAGAGACTATGATTAACCCAAGTAACCATCACACCTGCTGATTAAACTACAAGTCTTTTTAATACTATAAACTAAGAAGTCATTGAGAATCAGACACTCCAGTTGAGGACACATAAGAATAGATAATTAAATATCTTGACCATGGCCATGAAGTTACCATAAAATCTAAATAGCAATTAAAAGCCAGTAGTTTTCTCTTTGGTTTAATTCCCTAAATACCCACAGAATTAAGGGACCACCACTCTATTCAAATCCTCCCTACAAATTAGGAAGTTCCTAAAGGTTAATTTACACATGGTCCCAATAGAAGTCTTTATGGGTATGTGCTTCTACACCTTTTGGGGAGAATTCTGTGATTGCCATGGGAACGTACTTCTGCTCCCATCTGCTCTGATACTTGCTCCAATAATCCAATGTGCTCCAACATGCATCTTATTACAATGAAACCCACATCTTCAACTCCAACATGTTTTGTACTACATGGTATAGTACACAAATCAGGACTGTCCTGTCCCCTTGTAGAAGTTTTAAAGCAATGGTTATTTAGGGGATTTTTTTAAAGATTTTATTTATTTATTCATGAGAGACACAGAGAGAGTCAGAGACACAGGCAGAGGGAGAAGCAGGCTTGCCATGGGGAGCCCAGTGTGGAACTTGATCCCAGGACCCTGGGATCAGGCCCTGAGCCAAACACAGATGCTCAACCACTGAGCCTCCTGGGTGTCCCCCTTTAGCAGATTTCAAATAATTTTAAAAATCCAAAGGAAACTATGGCTCCTGCCCCCGTCCCTGGAAAAATTCACATAAGCGTAGGAGGGATTTCAGTTATATGTGAGGGAGGCATTCCTAAGAACCTCTTATAATTGAAAATCCCTATTTTTTTAGCAATAATTTCCCATAGGAACACCATAGACTCCAATGGGGCAGCACAGCACAGTGGTAAAGACTATCTCTCCCTATACCAACTCAAACTTACCCATTTTACAGATAAGGAAAAGAATGCATGGAGATGTTAGGCAACTTATTATCATCCCCTGTCCCTAGGAAGTGACAGATGAGGCCTTGAAGCAAGCAATCTACCTCGAATGGACCTTGAACATATCCATAACCACAATGAGATACTATCTCCATTCCCCATCCCTGTTTTACTATTATACCCCTTTTATTTAAGAAAGAAAGAAACAAACTCTTATTGATACTCCTATGCTCCTGCCACTAGCCCTTGAGAGTACTGAGTACTGAGTATTACACATCACTAGTACTCAATCTCCTACCCACATACTTTGATCAGGCTAGCAGTGGAGTTTACCTTCATACAAACTTAGGAAAAATTCCTTACTTTCAAAAACTTAGGTAGATGTGGCACCAAATGTGGTGCCTTCCCTTTCCTAAACACAAGCCAGGCTACTTGGTTTCTTCTAATGCTAATGAATAAACCATCAATATGGAGGTCCCATATTTCTTTATTTCAATCTTACTGACTTTCAGGCCATACATTAAGACAAAGTCCTCCTGGGCCTAGTATTGTTTTACACTCTCCAGACACTGCCACACAAATAGCAGTCTTCTTCTCTTAATTTGTTACAGCTCTAGACTCCCTAAGATTCGCAGTTAGACAAAGCACTAGTCAGGAAAAGACGATAATCAAAGATCTTTCAGTTCAAGTTGACAAAACTCTTTAGTGTTCAATTTAAATGTCTTCCTCTGGGTTGTATATGAGGCTATAGTTCAGGGTCATATCAAACTAAATTAGGAGGTAAATATTTTTATTGATTTGCTTATTTTCTGCAATCTTAAGCAATCTGACACCTCACACTTGAGTAGGTCAATTGTGTTGTAATTCATAACAAACCTAAACACCATTTAACACTTTTAAATTTTAATCCGTATGTATAGGTTAAAAGAAATATTTATCAAGAGTTTCCTCCCAAGAGCTGATAGGTGTCTTTATATTATTCCAGACTGGATATCTAGCTGCAATGACGGGGGGGGGGGGGGGAGGGGGCTTAAGGTGATTTTCACCCCACCATTATCTCTGTTGGTACTTCTCAATCTACTCCAAATAAACACATATTATAAGTAAAATCATCATTTTTATGTTTAATACAATGTAAAGGCCATACCAGATTTCTATCAGCCTACCCCCCCTCAAGCTATTCCAAATAAACATGCAAATCTAGTAAAAGCATTGTGTTTGCTATGTAAATTGCAAATGCAACTTTAATATAGTTTCCTTGACAGGCTCTACCACCTTTCAAAGAGAAATTTTGAGGCTCCTGTTGGCATCAAACACTCTTTCCTTTTTAATTGCTAACCTTGGCTTCTTCTTAAGTTTTTATTTAAATTCCAGTTAGTTAACATACAGTGTTATATTAGCTTCAGGAGTACAATATAGTGATTTGTCACTTTCATACAACACCCAGTGCTCATCACAAGTGCACTCCTTAATCCCCATCACTTATTTAACCCATTCCCCCCATCCACCTCCTTTCTGGTAACCATCAGTTTGTTCTCTATATTTAAGAATCTATTTCTTGGTTTGCCTTTCTCTCTTTTTTTCCCCTTTACTCATTTGTTTGGTTTTAAATTCCACTTATGAGTGAAATCATAGGATATTTGTCTTTTTTCTGACTGACTCGACTGCTTAGCATAATACTTTCTAGTTCCATTCATGTCATTATAAATGGCAAGATTTCATTCATTTTCGTGGCTAAGTAATATTCCATTGTGCATATATACCACAATTTCTTTATCCATTCATCAGTTGATAGACACCTGGGCTGTTTCCATAATGTGGCTATTGTAAGATAATGCTCCTAGTTTAATAGGAATAGTTTTTGAGGAACCTCCACGCTGTTTTCCAAAGTGGCTTTACCAGTCTGCATTCCCACCAACAGTACAAGAGATTCCCCTTTCTCCACATCCTCACCAATACCTCTTGTTTCTTGGGCACCAAACACCCTTAATAGTAACTTTATAGTTTAATTCCAAATTTTTCTGACCTAAAACTATTGGGTGTCACACCTGAATTTCAACATTATTTAAGTGATGTGAAAATTTATAGCCAAAAAACACATATAACTAGTCCAGAACTACTGAAAACCAGAGCCCTAGCAAAGACTTTGGTGAAATTACCCCATAGCCCCATAGAGGTGTCTCCTCAACTCAAAGTACAAATAAGGCTCCCTTAGGAGACAAATTTAACTGAAGAAGAGTTCATAATACAAAACTGTAAAACACATGGAAATCCATAGAGAAAGCAAACACAATAAATGGGGAAATTTACAGCTGACAAGACGTGAAAGAGCAATCAAAAGTGAGATCTTTAGGGATACCTTGGTGGCTCAGTCAGTTAGATGTCTGCCTTTAGCTCAGGTCATGATCCCAGAGTCCTGGAATTGAGTCCTATATTGCATTTCCTGCTCAACAGGGAGCCTGTTTCTCCCTCTCCCTCTGCCACTCCCCCTGCTTGTGCTGTCTTATGCACATGCACTCACTCTCTCTCAAATAAATAAAATCTTCTTTTAAAAAGTGAGAACTACAAAGGACAAGGCACCTAGATTAAGCACCTGCCTTCAACTCAGGTCATGATCCCAGGGTCCTGGGATTGAGCTCCACATTGGGCTCCCTGCTCAGTGGGGAGTCTGCTTTTCTATCTTCCTCTGACTCTTCCTTGGCTTATGCATACGCTCCCACTCTCTCCCTTATACTCTCTCATTCTCTCTCTCTCTCTCTCTCTCTCTCAAATAAATAAACAATATTTTTAAAAATAAACTACAAAGGACAAAATGAGAAGCTTTAGTACATATATAATAGGGGTTTCAGGAAGAGGAAAAAGTTAATTGGAAAGAAGCAATATTCAAAGAGATAATGGTAAAGATATTTCCAAGAATGAATAAAAACATGAGTTATCAGATTTTAAAAGATATAGCGAGGTTCTTAGCATGATGTTTTTTAAATTATGCATCATAGTGAAACTTCAATGAATCAAAAATAGAGACAGTGTTTAAAGCTACCTGGGAAAAAAGTCTATCTGCAAATCAGCAATCAGACTGACAGTAGGGTTATCATCAGCAGAAACGATTCCAGAAAACAAAGGGAAAACATATTCAATGTTCTGAGTAAAATAACTGTCAACTTAGAATTCTCTACCCAGTGAAACTAACTTACAAAAGAATGAGAGTTAAATGAAGACATTTTTAGACATACAAAGAATAAAGGATTCTGCTACTCGGAGACCCTCCCTCTCTACTAAAAGAACCACCAAAAGCTGATCTTAAGCAAAACAGCAAAAGAGCAAAAAATGGAGTGGAATGCAAGAAACAATAGTGAAAAAAAGGAATTTGGTTTTCATTTGCAAAACTAAATACATCATCATAAGGGTTGTCTAATAACACAGTAAGGCTAAGATATGAGAATGATCACATGAAAGATGGGATGAGTTCAAAGAAAAATTCAAACATTCTAAGATTCTTGGATTTTTTCAGGAAAAATGATAGAGGGAAAATAAACCAACTAGTGTAAGGGAGAAAAGATTATGCCATAGCTGAGTTTGGATCATGAGTGGAGGAAAGGTAGTTAAAATTTCTTTTTTCCTAAAGTTTCTGACAATGAGATTATATCCTTCTCATTTGATTAATATAAACTGGTTTGAAGGTATTTTTAAATATTTTTTTCTTCTCATTAGAAGATATTAATATTTTTCTAGAAATTGAGACAATGGCTCTAGTCCAGAAATGGACTCTCTTTACCTATTTATGAGCCAGTTCACACAGAATTAATTGTACTATTTAGTCTCCAAGATTAATATTTATTTCTGAGAGTGACCCAAACTCTGCAATCTTCCACATGAATGTAGATAAATTAGCTCAGGAATTCATGTACTATGCAAATCAAAAATAAAAATATATATTTGTCCTAAAAAATTGAAAGTCCTAAATGCCCCAAAAGAAGTATCTCTTATAATCACCTGAAAAATTTTCTCAAATACTCCTTTTACAGTTCCTTCATAGCAGTGGGGAAGGGGCACCTTAAATAATAAGTGTTAATTATAATTTATGCATTAATAATTATCAGGATCAGTGCTGCCTTATCCCCAAGGAATTAACTTGGAAAGTTGACCCTATTCTACTCTCACCTGAGGGGGAAAAAATGTGCATCTGGTACTCTGGGAATTTATTGTACTAACTAACCACTATTGCCTCAAAAAATCATTTTTATTCAAACACGAGTTGCTAAAAACAATTTTGCTTTTTTTATTTGGTTCTTTTGAGAGACTAAATTGGACCTCACAAAGACAGCTATTAAGGTCTGAATAGAAAATGTTTAGATTAAATATCATCCTCACACTCAAGAATCGTTGTAATTGGTCCATTAAACAGCAGCATTGCAGTGTGGTCTATATTTTTATTTGCTTCATTACTTAAAACTAAATAGTAGTTATTAGCTACATTACCATGGTTAAAGATTCTACAGCTTACATTGTTGATGTTGAAATTTAGCTTCATATCAACTCATTGAACATCTTCTATTTGTTTAAAATTAAGTGATAGATGATGGTTGGACTGAATTCTTTGCTCTTATATCAAGTTTTTTGTTGTTTTTTTTTTTTTTTTTGTAAGAAATTTGGAAAGAATCCAGTGAAAAGGGTGTTTGTATTAGTCAAAATATAACAGGTTCTGAGCAATAACAATTCCAAAAATCTCAAGAAAAACAAAGGTTTATTTTTCTCTTGTGCTACACACCCATTGTTGGTTGGCCATGGATCTGCCCTCACACCTTCCCTCTAGGAACCAGAATGACAGAAAAACCTCTTTCTGGGACAACGCAGATCTTTATAGCAGGGAGAAAATAAAGAAACAGTAAAGCATGAGATGGCTACATAAGGTTCTGTTGGAAGTGCCACACATCAGGATCAGGGCCTCCACTCTTATTTTATTGGCCAGAGCATGTCACATGACCGAGCCTGCCTCAACAAGAAAGAAAATGTATAATCCTCCCCCAGGAAGAGACACCACAAGGAGGGGCACCAAAATACATGATACATAGTAATATGACACACCACAATGGCCATGCTAATATTTTTCATAAAAATGAGAAAAAAAAATCACTTCAGTGTACTGAAGTTTCTCAAGGCGATATTGGTCCTGTGTCTTCATTGAAGAGAAAAAGGGACTCTCATTTAAGAAAAAGATTCCAGGTAAGTTATTTATTGACGTGAACAACTAGACAGTAAAACAAAGAATGAAAAGGTTATTCTCACTTGAAAAACAAATTTAGGTACAAGGCTACAAAAATTAATTTTTGTATTTTCAACAAGGAATGAGAGGAAAAGAATGTCCACTGTAACAAGAACTGTACTTATGTATGTATGTATGTATGTATGTAAGAGAGAACTTTAAAGGACATGATCATTTATGAAAAGAAATTTTCCAGAGAGGTCTCCTAAGAGCTGAAAGAAGCTTGTATTTCAATTTTGTTTTGCATACAGGATGGAAAATATGCTTAAGAGGCAGAGGCTAAAAAAAAGTGAAGTTTAAACTAATTTTGACAATTTAACACTGCCAAAATTAATTGCCACCTCAGATGCCCTTCAAAAATCTTGAGAGGTTTTTGAAAGCTAAAACTACTCATTTTAAGTCTTAAATAGGGGGATGCCTGGGTGGCTCAGCAGTTGAGTGCCTGGCTTCGGCCCAGCACATGATCCTGGGGTCCCGGGATCAAGT